>NC_069501.1:776461925-776834425 GCF_027579735.1 Bombina bombina | reverse complement strand
AACTACTTCCAAAAATATTCAGCTTTGATATTAATGAGTTTTTTGGGTTCATTGAGAACATGGTTGTTGTTCAATAATAAAATTAATCCTCAAAAATACAACTTGCCTAATAATTCTGCACTCCCTGTATATATATATATATATATATATATATATATATATATATATAAACTTCTGAGCCCATCACAGTCAAATAACTTTAAACATGATATATAATTTTTATTTATTTTTAACATGTTTTAATGTTTTTTTAATAGAAATACTTGAAATACAATTTATATATATTTTTTAAAAGAAAAAAATCTTCTATGTGAAGAACATAGGAATGTAAAGTATTCCTAAAGCACTTTCAACATTAGCAAAGTTGATTTAGCACAGTGTCGTGTTAGCAACCTAGGGGTTGATTTATAAAGCAGCGGATACTGCTTCCGACCCACTCTGCTTCAGTTCCCCCTGAAGCTGAAGTTAAGCAGCAGCGGTCCTAAAACCACTGCTGCTTAACTCGTCCGCCACCTCTTTGGTGGCGGAAAGCAATCAGCCCGATCGAATACGATCGGGTTGATTGACATCCCCTGCAGGGGGCGGTATTGCACCAGCAGTTCACAAAAACTGCTGGTGCAATGATAAATGTAGACATCGTATAGCTATAGCGGATCATGACTGTCCGCACCATGGTAAATATACCCCCTAGTGATAACTAATAAAGCTTTTTGTAGTGCGCCCCATAGAAGTCTATGGGGAGAAAAAGTTAATGGGTCGCAAAATTTGAACTCCTGAAGTTCATGACTCTTTCGCTCATTGGATAACTATTTATTTTCAATTTGTAATATGTAATATGAAAAAAAAAAAGTTAACGTGCCACTTGTAATCTAGCCCTTAATTTCTAGTGCATCACAGCTAATTTTTTTTCTTCTTCTTTCTTGATCTTCTTTTTCTCTATTTAAACAAAAACTTCATTTTGAGGTCTTGTGATGATCAGCAATAATTTAGCAAATAGCACAGACCTCTGTATGCAGTTAGTTTATACTTGCTAATATTTACATAGGCAGGCATGTCTCCTGTTTAGCCCTGCAGAGCTTTTACTCTGGCAAATGAAAAAGCTATTTATGGTGTTATTTTACAAGAGAATGCATTTATTCATAAATTGGTAGATGTGAAATATATTTTGGATGGTTCATAGGTCAATTTATGCAAGAAGTAAAGTATAAAATGATTACTTATCCCGATGATTATTTTATTTTCTAGGGAAATTCATTTTGGTAAATATGAAAAATGTATTTATTATGATGCAAAAAAATATATAAAAAATAAAATATATAAATATATATATATATATATATATATACATATGAACACACACACACATATATATATATATATATATATATATATATATATATATATATATATATATATATATATATATATATATATATATATATATATATATATAAACACTATGGAGGCCTTCCCAGACAAATATCTTTAAGCATAAATATTAATTATTATTTAATTTTAAAAAAATTTTATTATGTTTTACTGTCTTACAGTTTTTTCCCATTTGAATGTTCTTCACATAGAAGAAAATGCTCTTTGTATTTTAAATATATATATATATATATATATATATATATATACAAACACACACATATATAGATGATAGATAGATAGATTATAGATAGAGATATATACTGTACAAAAAAAATCATTATTTATATATATATATATATATATATATATATATATATATATATATATATATATATATATATATATATATATATATATATAAATAAAAAGAACATTTTCTTCTATGTGAAGAACATTGTAATGTGAAATATTTATAACTACCTTAGGATTTAGCGCTGTTTGTCCAAGGCAATGTTGGGGAGAAGAAGTTAACACGGTCGCAATATCCAAAGTCTTGAAGTCAATGCACATCGGGTTTTCATAGCATGCTATTTGCTTCAAACTTGCAATACGCGCAGTAACCCTTTTATGTTAAAAGTTTACCTTTAGCAGTGTCAATGCGCAAGAACTGTTATAAGAAAGATATTCATGTACATTGAAATACACTGACTTTCAGCAAATGTTCTATATTTTTCTAACAGAATTGAAGTTTGCATTGAATTACTTATAAGACATTCAGATTTGGATGGGAGTTTAAAAAAAAGTGTTAACTATTGCATTCATCTTAAAACAATATACAAGTGGCCCCTTTAATACAAAAATAACAAACAAATGTATGGGACAAAAAACTTTCATTGACTCATTCTTGCACTAAAAATATTACTCTAAGGCTTGGAAAATGCTTCAAATAATTAAAATATACACTATTCTATTACAATGTTATAGTCAGTTTATTGATTTTGGTTTCAGTCGATAAGCATGTTTCACTTTTGTTATTTTGCCATTCCTGACCCCATTTAAAAAAAATAAAAAAAGTTAGCTGTCTTGCTACTACTTTAGTTAATTTTAATTTGCTGTCCAGCTTTTCCTCTGCTGCATTGAAGATGATCTCCAAAAGCAAATAATAGGTTAAAGTTTTTTGTTCACAAATTTATTCCAAATGATCCCTTTGGCCCCATTTATCAAAGTCCAGAAATGCAGTGAGCAGACAGCATCTGTGCAAATAATTGCTTAAGAGCAGGGCTTGTCAATCATCCTGGTCGTTCCTGACCACCCTTTGGGTGGTGGAGAGGTTAAAAAGCTGTGGTCTAATGACTTCATGGAAAGTTGTTTCTTTATGTTTTACTTTATATATGAAATAGCTAGTTTTGCTCAATAAAATCATCACCTGTTGTTCTACAAGAAATAATAATGGGCTGAGTCTGCAAGTAAAGCTTGTAAAGTAACGCATCTGCTTGTGCAATGATAAATATGGGACTCGTGATGTTACCCACTCTTTGTGATAAATGACAACATTTTTCCTTGTTAAAAAGCCTTTTCTGCCGCAAAATGATAAAAAGAACCCTTTGGGAACTATTTATCAAGCTGAGGCGGACAGGGGCACACATACGCGCCCCTGTCCGCCACAGCTCGCCTCTGGCGGGCTGAATACCCTTGGCAGAATTCAGCATTGCACATGAGCGCTATTTAGCAATCATGTGCAATCCCGCCAACTGCACAACCAATCACACGCGGGCAGGAGCTGTCAATCTCCCCGGTCAGAATATACTGGGGAGATTGAAATTTGGCACTTTAGAAGTGGTGAAAGGTTAGAAAAGCATCGGCCATCAGATCTTGTGAGATCCTGCAGTCATATGGGGTCGAAAGGCTTGCAAAGCCTTTGATAAATCGACCCCTTTGTGTTTAACCTTTGTAAAGGAGTTAAACAAATAGCTAAAATCACATTCATCATCTGCAACACATTGACGTTCTTGAGAAGAAAACAGCTGATGAACCAATAAGGAGCAGCATGTAAAGGCACTGGTCAATTGCTATTCAGGTGTTTTTATGTGTTGCTGCCTGTGAGCAAGATTTTAGCTATGTGTTTAACCCCTTTGTGGATGTGAAACTCATGGTATATAAGAAACAGAAAAAAACATATTCTTGTTAGAGCCATCATTTTTTGTCTTAGAACATCTCTTTAAGCATTTGGAAGCAATACAATTTTTTTTATACAGTGTATTATGAACAGAGCTTGTCAAGAGACTATCCTGCAATTAAACATATAAGGTAATCATCAAGAGTAATTGATCTCCTTTCTTATTGATTTATTATTTTTGCTTATATGTAAAGCATCTAAAAAAACTATGTAACATATAGGTTTTTAAGTGCTTACATTAAAATATTTTAGAGTTACTGCTTCTGTATCTTGGTGACCTAATAAATCCAAATACATCACTTTTCATAGATAAATACAGTTGATAAGAAGAAGAAAAAAATCACAGAATTGAGAATGATGACTTTGCCTGGATTTTTTTTTTATTGATTTTTTCTTTTATATATATATATATATATATATATATATATATATATATATATATATATATATATATATATATATATATATATATTTTTTTTTTTTTTTACTTTTAACCCCTTATTGACCGGACCATTTTTCAATTTTCTTACCCTTAATGACAATGGCTATTTTTACATTTCTGCAGTGTTTGTGTTTAGCTGTAATTTTCCTCTTATTCATTTACTTTACCAACACATATTATATACCGTTTTTCTCGCCATTAAATGGAATTTCTAAAGATACCATTATTTTCATCATATCTTATAATTTACTATAAAAAAATATAAAATATGAGGAAAAAATTGAAAAAAAACACACTTTTTCTAAATTTTACCCCCAAAATCTGTTACACATCTACAACCACCAAAATACACCCATTCTAAATAGTTTCTAAATTTTGTCCTGAGTTTAGAAATACCCAATGTTTACATGTTCTTTGCTTTTTTTGCAAGTTATAGGGCCATAAATACAAGTAGCACTTTGCTTTTTCCAAACCACTTTTTTTCAAAATTAGTGCTAGTTACATTGGAACACTGATATCTTTCAGGAATCCCTGAATATCCCTTGACATGTATATATTTATATTTAGAAGACATCCCAAAGCATTGATCTAGACCCATTTTGGTATATTTCATGCCACCATTTCACCGCCAAATGCGATCAAATAAAAAAAATTGTTGACTTTTTCACAATTTTTTTCACAAACTTTAGGTTTCTCACTGAATTTATTTACAAACAACTTGTGCAATTATGGCATAAATGGTTGTAAATACTTCTCTGGGATCCCCTTTGTTCAGAAATAGCAGACCTATATGGATTTGGCGTTGCTTTTTGGTAATTAGAAGGCCGCTAAATGCCGCTGCACACCACACGTGTATTATGCCCAGCCGTGAAGGGGTTAATTAGGGAGCTTGTAGGGAGCTTTTAGGTTGAATTTTAGCTTTAGTGTAGTGTAGTAGACAACCCAAATTATTGATATAGGCCCATTTTGGTATATTTCATGCCACCATTTCACCGCCAAATACGATCAAATAAAAAAAAAAACTTAAATTTTTCACAATTGTAGGTTTCTCACTGAAATTATTTACAAACAGCTTGTGCAATTATGGCACAAATGGTTGTAAATGCTTCTCTGGGATCCCCTTTGTTCAGAAATAGCAGACATATATGGCTTTGGTGTTGCTTTTTGGTAATAATAAGGCCGTTAAATACTGCTGCGCACCACACTGGTAATATGCCCAGCAGTTAAGGGGTTAATTAGGTAGCTTGTGGTTTTAATTTTTAGCTTTAGTGTAGAGATCAGCCTCCCACCTGACACATCCCACCCCCTGATCCCCCCCTGACCCCCCTCAAACAGCTCTCTTCCCTCCCCACCTCACAATTGTCACCGCCATCTTAAGTACTGGCAGAAAGTCTGCCAGTACTGAAATAAAAATATATTTTTTTATTTTTTGGCATACAGTCTGCAGTGATAGATCCCCCCTTACCCCACAACCTCCCTGATCCCCCCATACATCTTTCTAACCCTCCCCCTCTGTCTATTTGCCGCCATCTTGGGTACTGGCAGCTGTCTGCCAGTACCCAATTTGCCCCCCAAAATAGTTTTTTTAACTTTTTAAATATAAAATATTTGTTTTCTGTAGTGTAGCTGCCCCCCCCTAAATAATCTTCATCCCTCCCCCTCCCAGATCCCTTATTAAAGAACAGAGATGCCACTGCATCTAGATCGATCTTTTTTTTTTAAGTGGGCTGTATATTTTGCGTGCGAGCGCACGCACGCGCACCCGCCCCCCGGCCGCAACCGCCGCACCGGCTACAAAGGCAAAGAAAGCAGGATCGGTTACTTAATCAAACATTGTGGGATTATTAAGTAAAAGCAGCTCCCACCAACCAACTAATTTGTAAACATACATAGCCGATGCAGATGGGGCCACAGAGTGGCCCTTTCTGCATCGGTATGTAAAATGGGGGATTGTAGTGATGCCTAAATATTGAGGCATCACTACAATCCCTTGTAAGCAGCTGGAAGCGATCATTTCAGCACTTCAGACAACAGAGGAAGTACCAGGTACGTCAACTGTCATTAAGGGAAGTTTTTTCTATGACGTACCTGGTACATCCTCTGTCATTAAGGGGTTAATTATTAAAGAGCCATGATACCCAAATATTGAAGAGCTTGAAAGTGATGCAGAATAACTGTAAAAAGCTAGCTAGAAAATATCATCTGGTTATTTCTATGTAAAAATGTAATCATTAGCCACATCCCATTGTAAAGGGACTTTAAGCAGTCAATCAAGATGCTAGTCCCAGGACTTACAAGGGAGCATATGGTATGTACAGCATAGTCTTATTATTTCCTTACTCAGTTTAAAGAAGCTTGCTATGAAATCTCACAAGAGTTAAGTGAAATCTCATGAGATCACAGTAAAGCAAAGAATGACCTCATCACTGCTGTTTTTTTTTTTTTAACTTGCAGCTGGACAGTAGCTGATGATAATTGTTTACAGTGCAATTACTCTTGTGAGCTGACATTTTTTTTTTAGGTAAAACATCTTCATTTTTTACATGGAGATGTTCAAGTGATATTTTCTTGTCAGCTTTTTATAGTTATGCTATATCACTTTCAAGTTGTTTAGCATATGGATAGTATATCCAATTTCACTGTATTGACCACTTATATTTTGTTAAAGTAATTAATGCACATTGCTCCCTTATTCAAGGTTATTTGTTACTACATCCTCTCGTTATTTTGATTCTTGCTGAAATCACTGCTGTCCCCAGGATCTTTCTTTCAGTGTGACAACCAGCTGCTATTGTTGATGTTCTTCATTTTATCACCTTCTTTGTAAGTCAAAGAGCACAATCAGAGGGCACAGGTTAACTCTCTTGCTATAAAACTGCAATTTACATCCTCATTTTCTTTGAGAGGGTATATAAAGAAATAAATGCCAAATATGACATTTTCAATAAACATAATTTAATTTCATAAATTAAATCAGCAGCATTTCAGTGTTGTGTACTGTGTTTCAACTTTGAGTTACCTTCTGGTTCTCCATCTGTCTATATAGATGTGTTACATTCAATTCTTCCATTCGTTAAATCTTGTAGATTTCTCATAAATGGTTCTTTAGACTTTGCTTTTCGTTTGAAGATTTTAGAATAGCATGCGCATTATTGTATAAATATGTATTTTTACATAGAGTTTTAAATATCACCTATTGCAAATAAACCAAGTAATATTGTGTTTATATTTTAAAATTCAATAAACAAGTAACACTTTTTATATTATGGATTGTGGAATAAGAGAAATATATTTGCATGCCATTAAAATTGTAAATAATAATAATAATAATAATAATAATAATAATTATATATATATATATATATATATATATATATATATATATATATATATATATATATATACTGTATATCTATTCCCATTTATTTTGTAAGCTCTTCAAATACATTGAAAGAAAGAAAGAAAGAAAGAAAGAAAGAAAGAAAGAAAGAAAGAAAGAAAGAAAGAAAGAAAGAAAGAAAGAAAGAAAGAAAGAAAGAAAGAAAAAAAAAGAAAGAAAAAAGTCTTATGTATCCTTCAGATTATGATTAATTAAATGAACATTGTACTTGATTTGTTTTTATTATTTAAAAAAATAGAGAACACCTTTATTACCCATTCCCCTGCTTTGCATTACCAATATTGTTACATTAATATATGTTATAACTTCTAAGTTTGCCTGTTTCTAAGCCCCTGTAGTCTGTCCCTTATTTCACTGCTTTTTATTAACTTTTTAAATCATGCAGAACAGCCAGACAGTGCTAGTTAATTTGTACCATATGGATAACATTGTGCTCACTCCTGTGGAGAATGATAATGGTTATACAAAAACACACACACATATATATATATATATATATATATATATATATAAGTCCCACATAGAACTGCACACCGTGTCAACAATGACATAACTGCCAGGGTGCAATGTCAAAGCGATATCCAATATTCCAGAAAAAGGACAGCACTCACTGGTCTTAAAAAGATAAAATTTAACTTTTAATCATGTAAAGGGTTAAAACAAAGGCATACACATGTTTATCCCTTTGTTTTAACCCTTTACATGATTAAAAGTTCATTTTTATCTTTTTAAGACCAGTGAGTGCTGTCCTGAACATTGGCATGTGAAATATTAATAACTCCTGTCTGGTTAGTGCACAAGCAATAAGTGTTAGTTTTTTTTTTTTTATTTTGCACTCTCCATTGAAGTCTATGGGGAGAATAAGTTAACGTGTTGGGTTACACTCTCGTGAAAAATGTTTACTTTCAACTTGTAATACGTGCGCAAACCCGCACATGCAAAAAGATTACTTTCCAGTGCAATGTTAAGCTGGAGTGCCATTTGTAATCTGGCATTAAGTTTTCTTTTCATCTCCCAGTGAGACCCACCTGTGTACATAAATGGGAAGTAGATCTGAATAAGGAAATAACACCAAAGCAATGGAATCTATGGTCCTATGCTACAGCAAAATCAGTGCATTCTTCCACTCATCTGGAAACAAATATGAAAATTCTTTCAAGATGGTATTTAACACCTAACAAATTAAAACATATGTTTAGAAACGCAAGCAATAAATGTTGGAGGGGGTCCAATCAGGGAGGTACAATGCTGCATACATGGTGGGATTGCGATATTCTGAATCCATTTTGGAGAAAAATATACTATTTTGATTTCAACATCCCAGCTACCTGGATAATTTCTGGGAGTAAAGTTCTAGAGCTTGGGGTACATATAAGGGCATTTGGCAGTCGAAACATTGGAGTATATTAGGAGCCATTTTATGAAATGAAATCATATCCTTAGGCAATGAAGTTTAAAGTTTTTGGTTAATCCCTCAACTTCTCCCAAGTTCCCCCACCCTATTCCCTTTCTATTTATACCCCAAATATATTATTATTGTCGTTGAGAAAAAATCATAAATATTGTGTTAATAGAAATGAAATCTGTAAGCATCTCAGAAACCAAATGTTTAATGCAAGCAGACTTGTAATATAACTTCTAGGCGAGGAATATATGATTTACAGATTGGAAAGAGAGACTTAAAAGGAGATAGACGCTTCACTGACTTTTCATAAGAACTGATAATATAGATGTTTTTTTATGTCTAACAAAACACAGTATTGTATGACTATTATATAAATGCTTGTTTTTTTTTTAACTTTCCTCCAATTAAGAACAATAAAAAAAATAAAAAATACTTTAAATATATTACAATTTTAATGTATGTGTATCATGCTCTTCCGGGCAAAGTTTGTTTTTTAGAGCAAGAATAATAATTATTATTATTATTATTATTATTATTATCAGTAATTTGTAGAGCGCCAACAGATTCCGCAGGGCTAAGAGCAAGGATACAGGGTGTCAGGTGTTTCATAGATCAAGTAGCTAATAGTAACTGCAATAGTTGACTTGTTTGCAGGTTTACCTTCTTAAGCATCTTCAGACAAAATAGTTAGGGTGATAACAAATACAGGGAGTGCAGAATTATTAGGCAAATGAGTATTTTGACCACATCATCCTCTTTATGCATGTTGTCTTACTCCAAGCTGTATAGGCTCGAAAGCCTACTACCAATTAAGCATATTAGGTGATGTGCATCTCTGTAATGAGAAGGGGTGTGGTCTAATGACATCAACACCGTATATCAGGTGTGCATAATTATTAGGCAACTTCCTTTCCTTTGGCAAAATGGGTCAAAAGAAGGACTTGACAGGCTCAGAAAAGTCAAAAATAGTGAGATATCTTGCAGAGGGATGCAGCACTCTTAAAATTGCAAAGCTTCTGAAGCGTGATCATCGAACAATCAAGCGTTTCATTCAAAATAGTCAACAGGGTCGCAAGAAGCGTGTGGAAAAACCAAGGCGCAAAATAACTGCCCATGAACTGAGAAAAGTCAAGCGTGCAGCTGCCAAGATGCCACTTGCCACCAGTTTGGCCATATTTCAGAGCTGCAACATCACTGGAGTGCCCAAAAGCACAAGGTGTGCAATACTCAGAGACATGGCCAAGGTAAGAAAGGCTGAAAGACGACCACCACTGAACAAGACACACAAGCTGAAACGTCAAGACTGGGCCAAGAAATATCTCAAGACTGATTTTTCTAAGGTTTTATGGACTGATGAAATGAGAGTGAGTCTTGATGGGCCAGATGGATGGGCCCGTGGCTGGATTGGTAAAGGGCAGAGAGCTCCAGTCCGACTCAGACGCCAGCAAGGTGGAGGTGGAGTACTGGTTTGGGCTGGTATCATCAAAGATGAGCTTGTGGGGCCTTTTCGGGTTGAGGATGGAGTCAAGCTCAACTCCCAGTCCTACTGCCAGTTTCTGGAAGACACCTTCTTCAAGCAGTGGTACAGGAAGAAGTCTGCATCCTTCAAGAAAAACATGATTTTCATGCAGGACAATGCTCCATCACACGCGTCCAAGTACTCCACAGCGTGGCTGGCAAGAAAGGGTATAAAAGAACAAAATCTAATGACATGGCCTCCTTGTTCTCCTGATCTGAACCCCATTGAGAACCTGTGGTCCATCATCAAATGTGAGATTTACAAGGAGGGAAAACAGTACACCTCTCTGAACAGTGTCTGGGAGGCTGTGGTTGCTGCTGCACGCAATGTTGATGGTGAACAGATCAAAACACTGCCAGAATCCATGGATGGCAGGCTTTTGAGTGTCCTTGCAAAGAAAGGTGGCTATATTGGTCACTGATTTGTTTTTGTTTTTGAATGTCAGAAATGTATATTTGTGAATGTTGAGATGTTATATTGGTTTCACTGGTAAAAATAAATAATTGAAATGGGTATATATTTGTTTTTTGTTAAGTTGCCTAATAATTATGCACAGTAATAGTCACCTGCACACACAGATATCCCCCTAAAATAGCTAAAACTAAAAACAAACTAAAAACTATATTCAGCTTTGATATAAATGAGTTTTTTGGGTTCATTGAGAACATGGTTGTTGTTCAATAATAAAATTAATCCTCAAAAATACAACTTGCCTAATAATTCTGCACTCCCTGTACTTTATAGATAACACAAAAGATAAGTTTGTATACGTGCGCTGACAGCTGGGGGATTTGGTAAATGGATGTAACAACAATGAAGAAAGTGCTAAGTATGAAAGAATCTATAATTTATTACATAAAATTAAATAAAATATCATAAGAGTTTTATCTAAAAACTATTTAAAATAGTGAAATTCACTTACACATGACCGGTCATCAATATGCTATAATACTACCACCTAATATGTCAAAAGATAAAATATAAACAATACAACCTTGTGTATCAATACAATAAAAAATACAACCTTATGTATTAATTAACAACTGTGACCCTATAGACTTGGTTGTTAATATTATACTAAGGATATATAAAGGATATATATTGCGCTTATATTGTGGCTAATAGATAAAATCTAGAGGATAGAATCCTCTTTCTTCTCATATAAAAGCTGGTTTGCACAGTTTAGACTAATTTGCAGGAATTAAAAAGTCCTTTAATAAGGGTCCATATGTACTGTCTTTCGTTAAAATGTTAATTTGTAGAATTCGCAGGACTGTGTATTGTGTGATTACAGCCTGTCAGTTGTAAGTGCTCATCCACACAAATAGTTAAGTCTAGACGTTAAAATTGTACTTCCAGTTGCTGACTTGGTGATTTTTCCACTGCCAGACAGTTAATCCACAAAGGAATAAACCACACTCACGGGCTGTTACACCACTGTGTGCCTACCTGCATCTAGTTGTTTACTTGCCGTATAGTGTAGCCGGGCACAGGTGTCTCTACATCTCCATGTCGCTGGTTTCCCGGGTCCATGACGTCACTCGCTGTAAGTAGTTCTGCTTGAAAGGAATATCCTTACTCTGCGCAGAGTTCCATTATTGAAATATATTCCCTTTTAGGATCTGTGTTAATCCT
Organism: Bombina bombina; assembly: GCF_027579735.1. Classification (NCBI taxonomy): domain Eukaryota; kingdom Metazoa; phylum Chordata; class Amphibia; order Anura; family Bombinatoridae; genus Bombina; species Bombina bombina. Next base: position 776,822,477 of record NC_069501.1, on the reverse strand, counting down.
TAGAAATGTCTTAAAGGTTTTATCCTCAGCAAACTGTTATATCACCATCAACGCATTTCGCAGTGTAAAATCGGCTTTATCAAGACTTGATAAAGCCGTTTTACATGGCGAAACGTGTTGTAAGAAGTGCCCACACTGGGCCAAAAGCTGTAGTATCCACTCAAGGACAGCCAGCAGTAGTGCCCACTCTGGAGTAAGGAACAAAAGTCACAAATAGGGTACAGAGTAAAGAGGTACAGCTTAAAAAGACTGGAGACAGGATGCACCGGCAAAATACTATAAAAACATGTAGCCTTGGGACAGACTGGAGAAAGGCACCACAAAGGCAGGCTCCTCAGAGACAAGCTAGAGGCAGGAACCTTAGTATGTCAGAGGCAGTTACCTTGAGGACATGCTGAGACAGGCACCAACAAGTTATCTTCACTGGTATATAAGAAAAGGAACAGAAGCTGAGATATGGGGATTGATCCATAAAATTTGTGTGTTTAGATGTGGTTTTCCACGCCAACCCTCATTTTAACAGCACTTGTGGAATTCTATAAAAAAAGGGCTGTCCCTGTGAATGGTGAGATGTCTCCCATAGAAATAATGAAAGCTCATTCACCTAAATTATGAGTTTTGAGCGCTATAGAGAAATTAACGAACGCAACAAAAGCTATGTTATTTAATTTCCTATAGTGCTGCTATTACAAGTTTTCAAACATACCCCTTTTGCGTGCAATAAAATTGCGTTGAGCTCCATACCGCACACAATCAGAGTGCTGCTGAGACGTGCTTGTGCACAATTTCCCCATAGACATCAATGGGGAAAGCCGGCCAAAAAAAAAACTAACACCTGCGATCGTGGAAACAAAAGTTCCGTAACGCAGCCCTTTTGATGTCTATGGGGAATTAAAAATACTGTTTAAACCCAACACCCTAACATAAACCCTACGTCTAAGCACACCCTAATCTGCTGCCCCCAACATCGCTGTTACCTGCCTACAGTTATTAACCGCTAATCTGCCGCTCCCGATATCGCTGCTACCTAAATAAAATTATTAACCCCTTATCTGTCGCTCCCGATATTGCCGCCATTATACTACATTTATTAACCCCTAAACCGCCAGCCCCCCACATTGCAACAAGCTATATTAAACTATATTAACCCCTAAACCTAACCCTAACGTAACCCTAACCCTAACGTAACCCTAAACCTAACCCTAACACCCCCTAACTTTAACATAATAAAAATATGGCTAATTTAAATTTACAATTATTAAAGGACCAGTAAATACAGTAGATTTGCATAAACAAGACATGCATAATAACAAGACAATGCAATAACACTTAGTCTGAACTTTAAATGAGAAGTCGATTTTTTTCTGACAAATTTCAGTTATGTCTATTTCCACTCCTCCTGTACCATGTGACAGCCATCAGCAAATCACAAATGCATATACATATATTCTGTGAGTTCTTGCACATGCTCATATACATCTAGGGACTACTCCTTCTATTCTAGTGTCCATAATACATACACTAGAATCGACTATATTTTCTGCGAACCCCGTCTGTTAGATCAAATTCAATCCGTACACATACCCAACTGCTCCTGGTCAGATCACTGCCCGATTCAGTTAACCATGAGAGCCCCACACTACTTGATGACTAGACCCTTCTGGAAGTTACCCGAATTCCTTCTCTCATCACCTGAGAGAGTTACACTCATACGACAGGAAATCACCAAATTTTTAGGGATAAATGACAACGGAGCAGTCAGTGATTTCTGTTTGTGGGGGGCCCTTAAAGCTTTTCTCAGGGGACTATTTATCAAATTTAAAGCGGAACATAAAAAACATACCCTTAGAGATCTGACTTCTGCTCACATGACCTCACTAGACCCTCACACGCTATCTCAAATCAAAGAGATTAAAATTAAAATAGAAACTCTAGAAAATAAGGGATACCAAGAGCAAACTCGTCAATTTAAGCAATTGTTTTATGCTAAAGGCAACAAAGCAGATAGGCTGTTAGCACACAAGCTTAGGCAGCGAACAGCAGAAGCGCGCATCCCATATCTAAAAACCCCACAAGGAACAGTCCGGTTACCAAGAGACATAGGCAAAGCTTTCGCTGATTATTATTCCTCCCTGTATAACCTGGGAGATTCCCCAGACTCCCCCGCGCCATCTACACAGCAAATCCGAGACTTCTTAGACTCGCTATTCCTACCAACCCTGACTGATGAACTGAGAACCCTATTGGACTCTCCTTTCAGTGTAGAAGAAGTGATTTCAACTATTAAAACCCTAAAAGGTCATAAAGCCCCAGTCTTGCTCCCTTCCCCCGGAGTTCTTAGAAGCTGTTATTGTAACCATCCCAAAGCCAGGGAAGGCTCCCAACATATGTGAACACTTCCGACCCATTTCCCTAATCAACATGGATATGAAGCTTCTAGCTAAGCTTATGGCCTCCAGACTAAACCAAGTTCTCCCTTCGCTAATTGATGGAGACCAGGTAGGTTAAACACCTGGCAGAGAAGGACCTGTCAGCACCAGACGAATCCTCAACATCTATTTTGAGGCTAAGCATCAAGGTATCCCCTGTACAACCCTAGCGCTAGACGCTGAAAAGGCCTTCGATAGGGTGAATTGGGCCTATCTATTCGAAGTCCTGGATAAATTTGGTTTCCCCCTGTACTTCCACACCTGTGTTAAAGCACTGTACTCAGCTCCGTCAGCATCTGTAAGGGGCCTGGGATTCCAGTCTCCCACGTTTCCCATTACAAATGGAACGCGGCAAGGCTGTCCCTTATCTCCATTGATATTCACTCTCATCATGGAGCCGCTTGCCGAAGCAATCAGAGATAACCCAGATATTCAAGGGGTTGAGATTGCAGGGACGGTGCAAAAAACTGCACTATTCGCAGACGATCTCACCATCTTTCTGGGGAACCCCTGTGAATCCCTCCCTTCCCTTTTTAGTGTCCTACGTTTGTTCGGACAGGTTAGTTTTTACAAGCTTAATGTTAGTAAAACTGACGCTTATGTCATTAATATGGCGCATACGGAGCTTACGGCACTAAAGAGGCTGTACACATTCAACTGGTCCCACCACAAGATCAAGCACCTGGGAGTGTACCTCTCCCATAACATATCTACTATACTGGAGGCTAATTTTTACCCCCTGCTACAGCATTTCCAAGTGAATGCCGACAAGTGGAGTGTTCCATGCATCTCCTGGCTGGGACGCATAGCAGCATTTAAAATGGTCTTACTCCCTAAACTCACTTATCTGTTCCGCTCACTACCCATACCAATTCCTAAAACTCTTATCGGTAAATTCCAGCACATATGTAATAGATACATTTGGAGGAATAAACATCCTAGGGTAGCCACGAGAATAATGCAGCAGCCCTTTCATAGTGGGAGCGCGGGTGCCCCTAACTTATTCTATTATCACGAAGCCTCTAGAATAGCCCACATCCTCCCTTGGAATGCAACCACAGATTATAGTAAATGGCAGATACTAGAACAAGCCACTCTACCTTGCCAGCTCAGACTATTAGACCTTATATGGCTGCCTAGACATGTCAGATCCTCTTACAAGATTCAAAATTTCATTGTCCTACATGCACTATGCTTTTGGGATAGAATCCGCTCACTGCCACAAATTGCCCCACATCCCTCTCCGACCCACTCCCTTACGGGCTTGCTAGCAGCCCTCAGGGACTCACATCCATACTTGTGGCAAGATCATAGCATAAACTGTATAGCTTATTTATTCCCAAGCGGGTGTTTTATCAAGACATCGGACTTCCTCTCTAAACATAACCCACCGCAAATCTTACGATTTGAGTTTTGGAGGCTCCGTAGCCTACTGAAATTATGGGGCTTCCTTGACAAACCACTACGCGAACCTACTAACTGGGAAAAGAGATGGGCCTCCGGCATTAAGACCCCCCGGGCTCTATCAATCTCATATAGAGATCTAATAAACCCTCCCACTTTCTACAAGTCAACTTATATCATGGCCTGGGAGAGAGATCTCCACTTTCGTGCTGAACAAGACGACTGGTCCAAAGCAGCCGCACTCACCAAACGGGCCCTCCATTGCATTACCCTACTAGAATTATACACTAAGATTTGCACACAATGGCACCTCACACCATTGAGACTTTTTAAGATTTCATGCCTAAACTCCCAGCTGTGCTGGAGGGGATGTGGGTTGGTGGGATCACCGGCCGATATTTGGTGGGAGTGCCCAGCATTACAGCCCTTTTGGGCAGAGATTTCACACAGATGCACACAACTGGATCCCCTTCTAGGGACCACCCCACAGACCTTGCTCTTTCATCTAGACATTAAAACATCGACAACCCCGACAGACCTCCTTAGCATATACTTGCTCATTGCGGCTAAACTATCAATAGCCAGACTCTGGAAACAGAAAACACTCCCAACTTGGTATGATGTAGTTAAAATAATGACCTACCTGGAACTCATGGAAGGTCCGATTTTCAATCAACAAAACAAATCACTTTTGCAAGCGCAGGCGTGGGAGGTCTGGAAGTCATTCAGGTAGATCATAAAAGAAAGGTCATGATACCAGTGGAAACATTTCAAGTTCATCTAAGCATGGCAGGCAAGATGGCTTTTTCGCCCGGAACCATAGGTCCTTACATCCTGCAGTCCATTCTTCACTTTTCTTTCCTTCTCTTACCCCCAAATCCCTTTTTTTTTTCCCTTCCCCCACATCCCCATCCCTAACCCATTCTATCTCCCTTTCGGTTACTCTTGTCCGTAGCTCGCATATGATACACAATATAACATATTGCTATACCTTGAAGTTGATAAACTATATACATTGTGTCACCTTGTTCATATAATTTAAACTGTATATAAAATGAATAATGTGGTTTCCTAGTAGATCCTATAGAGGTCTACTCTATCGTAGACATACCTACTGTAACTCTTGAGTTTACAACATAATAAGGCCATAAGAGGCTTCTTGAGCCCGCAATGTAGGTACTTTGTATTGATTGGCAAGTATTATTCTTATGCCTCGTTTTCTTTAGCTTAGTCATGATGTTAACACTGATTATCCTTTTGCTCTTGCAAATGTTTTGTAACCAAATTCATGTCAACATCTAATGCCTGTACGCCTGAATTAAACCACAATAAAAACTATTTTCAAAAAAAAAAAAAAAAGTGTAAATATAAAGAGACTGTGCACATTTTGTTAATTGAAGTAAATTGGAAAGTTGTTTAAAATTGTATGCTCTATTTGAATCATAAAAGTTTAATTTGAATTTAGTGTCCCTTTAGTTAAATAAACCTATTAACCCCTAAACCGCCAGCCCCACCCCACATTGCAACAAGCTAAATTAAACTATATTAACCCCTAAACCTAACCCTAACCCCCCTAACTTTAACATAATTACATTTACAATTATTAACTAAATAATACCTATTTAAAACTAAATACTTAACTGTGAAATAAAACCTAAGCTAGCTACAATATAACTAATAGTTATATTGTAGCTAGCTTAGGTTTTATTTTTATTTCACAGGTAAGTTTGTATTTATTTTAACTAGGTAGACTAGTTAGTAAATAGTTATTTACTATTTACTAACTACCTAGCTAAAATAAATACAAACTTACCTGTGAAATAAAACCTAAGCTGTCTTACACTAAAACCTAACATTACAAAAAATTTAAAAAAACTATCATTAAAAAACAAACAAACCGAATTATCCAAAAAAATAAAGATGAATCCTATTCTAATACCCTTAAAAAAAAAAACAAAATAAAAAACCCTACTCTAGAATAAACTACCAAGGACCCTTAAAAGGGCCTTTTGGGGGGGGGGCTTAAAAGGGCCTTTTGTAGGGTATTGCCCTGAGATAAACAGCTCTTTTGCTCAAAAAAGAATACAACCCCCCCCAAAACTATACAAACCCCCACCCCCCAAACTACCAAGGGCCCTTAAATGGGCCTTTTGTAATGCATTGCCCTGAGATAAACATATATTTTGCTCCAAAAATAATACAAACACCCCCTAACACTATACAAACCCCCAGCCCCCAAACTACCAGGGGCCCTTAAAAGGGCCTTTTTGTAGGGCATTGCCCTGAGATAAACAGAACTTTTACTAAAAAAAAACACCCCCTAAAAATATATATTACTCAAAATAACAAACAAGTTATCAAAAATAAAAAAGAATTACACCTAATCTAATAACCCTATCAAAATAAAAAAAGCCCACCCAAAATAAAAAAAAACTATCTAAAATAACCTAAGCTACCAATTGCCGTGAAAAGGGCATTTGTATGGGAATTGCCCTTAAAAGGGCATTTAGCTCTTTTACTTCTCAGACCCTAAACTAAAAAAGAGACCCACCCAAAAAACCCTTAAAAAATCTAACTCTAACCCCCGACGATCCACTTACAGTTGTTGAAGTCCCGCTTGAAGGTTCCATCCAGCCGGCGAAGTCATCATCCATGCGGCAAGAAGTCTTCATCCAGGCAGCCTCTTAGATCTTCATCCAGCCGGCGCAAAGCAGGTCCATCCTGAAGACATCTGGCGCGGAGCATCCTCTTCATACAGTCGCCGACGTACACTGAATCTTCAATGCAATGGACGCAATTCAATATGGCGTCCCTTGCATTCTTATTGGCTGAAAAATTTGAATCAGCCAATAGGATTTAGGGCTAGTAAATTCCTATTGGCTAATTCGAACAGTTTTTGAAGTCCCGCTTGAACGATCTTCATCCAGGCTGCGAGAAGTCTTCATCCAGATGGCCTCTTCAATCTTCATCCCGGTGGCGAAGTCCTCATCCAAGAGGCAAGAAGTCTTCATCCAGATGGTCTCTTCAATCTTCATCCAGGCAGCAGCAATCTTTATCCAGGTGGCATCTTCTATCTTAATGCTAAATGCCCTTTTAAGGGCAATGCCCATACAAATGTCCTTTTCAGGGCAATGCGTAGATTAGGTTTTACTTTATTTTTATTTTGTGGGTTTGGGGGGGTGGGGGTTTGTATACTGTTAGGGGTGTTTGTTTGTTTTTGTAGCAAAATAGCTGTTAACTTTAGGGCAATTCCCTACAAAAGGCACTTTTAAGGCCCCCCAAAAGGCCCTTTTAAGGGCCCTTGCTAGTTTGTGGGTGGGGGTTTGTATACTGGTAGGGGGTGTTTGTATTTTTTTATGCAAAAGAGCTGTTAACTTTAGGGAAATGCCCTACAAAAGGCACCTTTAATGGCCCCCAAAGGCCCTTATAAGGGCCCTTGGTAGTTTATTTTAGATTAGGCTTTTTTTATTCTGGGGTAGTTTTTTTAAAGGGTATTAGAATATGAATAATTTCTATTTTTTTGGAGAATTTTTATTTTTTGTGATTTTAGTGTTTTTTTATTTTTTGTAATTTTAGGTTTTAATGTAAGGTAGCTTAGGTTTTATTTCACAGGTAAGTTTGTATTTATTTTAACTAGGTAGTTAGTAAATAGTGAATAACTATTTTTTACTAACTAGTCTATCTAGTTAAAATAAATACAAACTTACCTGTGAAATAAAAATAAAACCTAAGCTAGCTACAATATAACTATTAGTTATATTGTAGCTAGCTTAGGTTTTATTTCACAGGTAAGTATGTATTAAGTTTTAAATAGGTATTATTTAGTTAATAATTGTAAGTTTAATTTAGCTTTATTGTTATTATGTTAAATTTCGGGGGTGTTAGGATTAGGGTTAGGTTTAGGTGTAGGGGTTAATAGTTTAATTTAGATTTTTGCGATGTGGGGGGCTGGCGGTATAGGGGTTAATAGATTTATTTAGTAGTAGTGATGTGGGAGGCCAGAGGTTTAGGGGTTCATAGCTTTATTTAGTTGTGGCAATGTCGGGGAACAGCGGAATAGGGGTCAATAGATTTTTTATAGTGTGGGGGATGTTGGGGTGAAGTGCAATAGGGGTTAAAAACTTTAGTATAGTGGCAGCGATATCGAGAGCGGCAGATTAGGGGTTACTAGTTTTATTTAGGTGGCGGGGATATCAGGGGCGGCAGATCAGGGGTTAATAACATTATGTAGGTGCCGGCGATGTCGGTGGGGGGCAAATTAGGGGTGTTTAGACGTGGGGTTTATGTTAGGGTGTTAGGTTTAAACGTTAGTTTTTTCCCATAGACATCAATGGGGCTGCGTTACGGAGCTTTTCTTTCCTTGATCACAGATGTTAGATTTTTTTCTGACCTGCTCTCCCCATTGATGTCTATGGGGAAAGCGTGCAAGAGCACGTCAAAACAGCACTTGTATTTTGTGCGGTATGGAGCTTAAAAGCACCATATAGCTCGCACAAGCTGTTTTTTTTTTAATTGTAATGGCTGCGCTATAGGGGGTTAAATTGCGTTCGATAATTTTCTCTATATCGCGCATAACTCGTAATCTAGCTGTAAGTGAAGGAAAGATGTTAATATTATGTGATATAAAATGAATTCATTTCTGATCCGTTATTTATTGAATAGCAACTCAGATATCCGTAATTGATATAAGGAAAAAAAAATGTTGCCCTCTTTCAAAATGGCATCTTTGTATATTAGTAAGGACACTAAACCAACTTTCCATCTTCAAAAATGGAGGACGGAACCCTTGAGACATCGTGCATCACGCAATTACCATTGGCCAATAGGAGGATTCATTTACCGCATATAAACTACAGAGGAGAAGACGCATATTATTATTATTATTATTATTATCATTTATTTGTATAGCGCCGCCAAATTCCGTAGCGCTGGGTACAATGATGGGGGTATACAATGACAAAGATCTGTGATACAATACAAAACATAACAAGACTAAACAAATCTAGCACAGGATGAAGAGGGCCCTGCTCCGGAGAGTTTACAGTCTAAAGGTTTAGGGTGCAGAGACATAAGGTTGGGGTAGCTTGTTACATCGGTTGTATTTGCAGCAGTGAGTCAGGCAGTTCATGTACATGTATTAGCTTGGTTCGGATGCGGGATGGAGGAGAGATGGTAAGCCTCTCTGAATAGGTGGGTTTTCAAGGATCTTCTGAAGCTATACAAGGTTGGAGACAGTCTGATGGAGCGGGGTAGAGAGTTCCAGAGGACAGGAGCAGCACGTGCGAAGTCTTGGAGGCGGGAATGGGATGTAGAGATAACAGGAGTGTAGAGACGTAGGTCAGAGTTTGATCGAAGAGGACGGGATGGGGAGTATTTCACGATGAGAGAGGAGATATAGTTGGGAGTTAGACTGTTGAGTGCTTTGTAAGTTAGGGTTAATACTTTAAACTGTATTCTGGAGTGTATGGGGAGCCAGTGTAGAGACTGGCAAAGCGGAGCAGCTGATGTAGATCGTCGACTTAGGTGGATGAGTCTAGCAGAAGCATTCATAATAGATTGGAGGGAGGAGAGGCGGTGTTTTGGAAGGCCATTTAAGAGTAGATTGCAATAATCAATGCGTGACAGGATGAGGGAATGAATAAGTATTTTTGTAGTATTTTGAGTAAGGAAGGGACGAATTCTGGAAATGTTGCGTAGGTGTGACTGGCAGGATTTGGTAAGCGTTTGTATATGTGGGTTGAATGTGAGTTCTGAGTGTAGTGTGACCCCAAGGCAGCGGACCTGGGGTGAGGTGTTGAGAATAGAGTCTCCAACCATCAGAGAAATGTCAGGTGTCGGATGTCTCGAAGAGGGGGGAATAAGAAGCAGCTCAGTTTTGGACAGATTGAGTTGGAGGTAGTGTGAAGACATCCAAGAGAAAATTGCAGAGAGGCAGTCAGAAATCTGGTTGAGTAAAGAGGGAGAGATATCAGGAGAGGAAAGATAGATTTGGGTATCATCAGCATATAGGTGGTACTGGAATCCAAAGGAGGCTATAAGTTTTCCAAGGCAGGATGTATAAAGAGAGAAAAGCAAGGGACCCAAGACAGAGCCTTGCGGTACTCCAACTGAGAGAGGCATAGGATCACAAGATGTGTTGTTAAAGGAAACTGAAAACGAACGGTTTGAAAGATATGATGCAAACCAGGAGAGGGCTGTGTCTCGAATGCCAAATGAATGTAGTATTTTTAGGAGGAGAGGATGGTAAACTGTGTCAAAAGCTGCGGACAGGTCAAGAAGAATTAGTAATGAGTAATGACCTTTTGCTTTGGCTGATAACAGGTCATTTGTTACTTTAGCAAGAGCGGTTTCTGTTGAGTGTTTAGGGCGGAAACCAGATTGTAGTGGATCAAGTAAGGAGTTAGTTGTGAGAAATTGAGTTAGCCGATTATAGACTAGTCGTTCCAATAATTTTGAAGCAAAGGGAAGTAAGGAGACTGGTCGATAGTTAGAAGGCGTGGAGGGGTCAAGCGAGGGCTTTTTTAGGATTGGTATGATTGTCGCATGCTTGAATGTGTCAGGAAATGTGCCAGCAGTGAGGGATTGGTTAAAGAGATAAGTTAGGGTAGGGGTTAGTGAAGCAGAGAGAAGGGGAATAAGTAGTGAAGGAATAGGGTCAAGTGGGCAGGTTGTGAGATGAGCCGAGGATAGGAGTGCAGAGACTTCTTCCTCTGTTACAAGAGGGAAATAGCATAGATTTTTGTTAATAGAAGGGGTGGGTAGGATCGCTGGGTTTGCGGGGTGCGAGGTGCAGATCTCTTTTCTAATGGTGTCAATTTTATTTTTGAAGTGATCAGCAATAATTTGAGCAGTGAGGTTGGTAGTGGGCGGGGGGGCAGGCGGACGTAGAAGGGAGTTAAAGGTTGAGAACAGTTTTCTGGGGTTGGATGTGTGAGATGACACGAGGGAGGAGAAATAGACTTGTTTTGCCAGGCTGAGCGCAGAGTTGTAGGACTTAAGGGTGAATTTATAATGTTGGAAATCAGCAAAGGTGCGTGATTTCCTCCACTGCCGTTCAGCGGCCCGTGAGCATCGCTGAAGATATCTGGTCTGTTTAGTGTGCCACGGTTGCCGTCGAGTGATTGATGTACGTCGAAGAGTGGAGGGTGCAGTTTTGTCAAGTGTTGATTTTAGTGCCGAATTATACTGTAGACTCACGAGGGTTGGGCAAGAGAGGGATGAAATGTCAGAGAGGAGAGGACTCAGTTGAGTGGAAAAGTCTGTGAGATCCAAGTCATTTAAATTCCTGTGAGGTAGCAGTTTTCTGGGGGCTTGCAAAGATGTAGCAGGTAGAGTGAGAGAGAATGTTAATAGATGGTGGTCAGAGAGAGGAAAGGGGAAGTTAAGGGAGTTGGAAACAGCACAGAGATTTGTGAAGACCAGGTCTATGGAGTTGCCTTCACAGTGTGTTGGAGATGTTGTCCACTGGGACAGGCCTAAAGAGGTGGTAAGGGATAGAAGTTTAGAGGCAGCAGGCGTGTTAGGCTTATCAAGGGGTATGTTAAAGTCCCCTAAGATGAGAGAAGGGACATTAGAAGAGAGAAAATGTGGAAGCCAGGCTTCAAAGTGGTCCAGAAATTGTGATGCTGGGCCAGGGGGCCAATAGATAACTGCAACACGAAGAGCTATAGGGGAGAAGAGGCGGATAGCGTGAACTTCAAAAGATGAGAAGGAAAGAGAGGGGGGTGAAGGAATGCAGTGAAAGGTACTGTGTGGAGACAGGAGAATTCCTACTCCTCCTCCTTGTTTGTCTCCAGGCCTGGGAGTGTGACTGAAATGCAGGCCGCCATAGGACAGAGAGGCTACAGCAGTTGTGTTAGAGGAGGAGAGCCAAGTTTCAGTGAGGGCTAACATGTTAAGTGAACGTGAAATAAATAGGTCGTGAATAGATGTAAGCTTATTGCATACCGAGCGTGCATTCCAAAGGGCACACGAGAATTGGGGTGTACTAATAGAGGTGCAGTTAATGAGGTTTATAGGGTTTCATGTGCAAGGTGTATGAGGTGTCATTTGGGGTGGACCTGGGTTAGGCGAGACATCCCCAGCTGCAAGAAGAAGAAAGATGGTGAGTGTAAGGAGATGAGAATGTGTCTTATGTGAGTATTTAAGTTTTTGATTAGTAAAGCATGGCTGGCTGAGGGATGTGAGATATGAATAAAGTTCATGTGTGTTGTAGAGGGGGGAAGGTAGAAGGGAAGGAGAAATATGAATGTTCTGAGTGCTGTTTGTGTAAGGAAGAGCTGTGACTTTAAGTAGAAGGGAGGAAAAGGTTAATGCAGACATTAGAAAGTGTAGCATGTTTGCATTTAAATTTTGGAATTTGAAAAGTACTTATTTCTGTTGTCCACTCCTTTGTCTAACTCCGTTGTTATAACTCTCTCTACACTTATGAACTAGCACACTTAGGGAACTACACACATGCAGTGCTGATCTAACAAGCTAAGCTTGATGTAACAAGCTGGGGATGTTCAATTTAAAGGTAATAACAGTCACATGATCCTAATTAGCATAGGTCATAAATTAGACCAGGATCAAACAGGGCCTAAACAAACATTACAGATGGCATATTTCTTATCAAAATGGAAGACACAGAAAAAAAGCATTTTTTAAAGGTAATACACACATACCAGAGAGAAATACAGTTTTTGGGGGGGAAGTATGCAATTCTAATATGTGTTGCAGTTTAAAATGGAGTCCTTGTTAAGCACATACCAGAGAGAAATACAGTTTTTTGGGGGGAAGTATGCAATTCTAATATGTGTTGCAGTTTAAAATGGAGTCCTTGTTAAGCACATACCAGAGAGAAATACAGTTTTTGGGGGGGAAGTATGCAATTCTAATATGTGTTGCAGTTTAAAATGGAGTCCTTGTTAAGCACATACCAGAGAGAAATACAGTTTTTGGGGGGGAAGTATGCAATTCTAATATGTGTTGCAGTTTAAAATGGAGTCCTTGTTAAGCACATACCAGAGAGAAATACAGTTTTTGGGGGGGAAGTATGCAATTCTAATATGTGTTGCAGTTTAAAATGGAGTCCTTGTTAAGCACATACCAGAGAGAAATACAGTTTTTGGGGGGGAAGTATGCAATTCTAATATGTGTTGCAGTTTAAAATGGAGTCCTTGTTAAGCACATACCAGAGAGAAATACAGTTTTTTGGGGGGAAGTATGCAAGATCCCACTTCCTTGCAAACGCATATAATCCCACTTCCTTGCAAAAGCCGTAGGCTTACGGCAAAACTTAAGTCAGAACATCACAGCCATGCCCCCACTGTCAGTCACCAGGAAAGGTATTGTGTGTATCACTTACCCAGTGTTTTTTGGCAAAGCATTCCAGCATGCCATCCGCCTCCATTCTGGAAAGGTGTTGCGATCTTGCTCCCACTTAAAGGTTTATGTGGACAGATACCCGAATGACTTTATGTGAAGGGGACTATTTTTTGGCTTTTTACATATATTTTTAGACTTTTAAAATAAATGTTATAGAGGGGCGGAGCTAGCCAACAAAGGGAACAGACGTGTTTAACGGAGTCCTCCCTGACATATATAAGGAAGATATGTTTGGACACGTCTGTAGACCCGTTATCATGGTATTAAGCTCCAGTATGAAGAGGCCTGATGGCGGGAAATGGTGCCTATATTTCTAGAACTCTACCTAACACTCCTTCTGAATGGAGACAACAACATGAAATCTGTTATCCTTCGCTACGCATAATGGATCACAGTGAGCTGTTATACTGAGGGCCACTTCACTGTCTGGGGCCTTTGAACCCTCCATCTGCCTAAAAACTGATATTTGAGCTGCAACCAAGTTTACACAGAACATTATCGAATCGGGCACATATCTAATGTGACAATCCCTACAGAGCACACCACGTCGGAGACATCACTTCCCTATGGAGGAGCTACATGTGATGGTAAGATCCCTCCTGCGGGACTTAGAAACAAAAATGGGGCAAACCTGGTATATGGGGCAACAGGGGTTCCTGGGTGCCCCATCGTCTCAAGTGGCTGAACATGACCTGCAACTGCACCGGCCCATGACAGGCAAATTCTTCACAGCTAGGTTCTCTGCTGACGACGGGAGCAGTGCGGCTGGCCTCCCTGGCTCAAGCAGAGTTCCCAGATCCCTGGTCGGCTTGCTAGATGGAGGTACACAGCGCCTTGGAGTTATGATCCTCTACACCTAGAATTGGAAGTCAGTACATGGAAGGTCCTGGAAAGCATAGAGATGGGGCGCACCAGAGACATACAACACTTCACATGCTATATCGGCTAGTTCCCCGGAGACAACTTCCCCCTCTTTGGCAGCCAGCTATGGGACTTGTTAGACAACAGCTAGGCGTGCTGCTGAAAAAGCAAAAGATTAGAGACGTGCCTTTGCCCTTTGCAGTCGCAGACACAGACTGGTTGTTGGTAGCAGTGGGAGCTATGCATTCACCGTTACCACCACATAAGCTAGGCATAGGTTAACCATTTGATCAACCATGGGGATATGCTGACTATATCACTTCAAGACTTGTGGCATTACTCCCCCTGAACCACATGTGACACACTATGATAGTGACTGTTGCCCTCACACAGAAATAACTACCTGTTTTATCCAGAGTACGCAACGATGCAACCTGCCGGGACTTTACCTAGACATGGATTCCTGCTGTTAAAGAATAGTATGTTATCATGGAAGTACAGCTATATGTAGTTAATGGAAATGGATCTAGGTTAACGGTCCTAAACTTGTATAATCATATTTTTACTTTTTTTTCTTTGTTGTGTGTATACATGATTTCTAGGTTTACTTTATAGCAAAGGTATTTAGGGAATATACAATCCCTATGTGCTTTAATTTACTAGTTTATATAGCAATTTTATGTTTGAGCAATGCAAGTCCCATGTCCATCCCTCCTCTGCATACACCATGAAACTACCAAGATATCACCCCAAGAATAGGTTCACTTAAGACATTTGCAGGTGGATCCTTACATCAGAACATGTTATTTATGAAGTCTATTTAGAGCTCCTACACATTATCACATGTACCCCTCACAATTACTTAACAGATATATGTACCTATCTCACAATAGTGAATTCATTGCTTGTTCTTGGGTAATAATCCTTAAAACTTAAAATATGTCGCACTTTAGGAGAGATTACTGCCTTTACCTCAGCAGCCATTTATTATAGGGTTGAACAATCACATTTTCTTTTCTCTTACCTTCACTAGACCCCCCTGCAACTATGTTAAGGCAACATCCTCCTTACTCCCTCTAATAACTGGCCATCCACTTCTACCATTTACTGAATATTCCATTCTGCAGTAACGACACACTTCATCTACAGCTATCTGATACGAGGGCTAGTAACATCTTATATTGGGAGATTTCTCACCTATACCTCAATACAGGCTTCATAGTGTAACTTGGTATTATAGCTGACTGCTCTCCTATATGACCTAAATGTTTATACTGACATAGATGAAATTAATTATGGCCCAGTCCTATGTGCTAAGAGCGAGAACTTACTATGTAATAGCTCCATGACTTCATGAAGATATGTAACTTTCTGTACTTACTACTATCATATTTGGCAGTTACATTGCTAATCTTATTAAAACAACTATAGACCCTCCCCCTATCCTTTAGGAACTCAAGCTCTATATATATTTAATAGGCTTATATTAGACTGCCCATTGCTATCACAACATGTTTTATACTATTCGCTAATATTGGTATTTTTTTTTTTTTTTTTTTATTTATTTATTTTAAGCTCCAAAGTATTTCAAGCCACTATAGGTTTATACCCTCATATAATCATTCCACTGCTATTGCAGTTCCTTGGGTCCAAAGTTATTACTAGAACCATTAGCTCTCCTCCTATACAGGCCTAGACGTGACCATTATTATTGCTACTTCTCCCCCTTAGTGTAGACATCATCTTGATAGGTCCATAAGTAGCCCTAGAAAGTTACGCTATTAGGAGACTTCGTAAGGCTCTGCCCCCCCTTTTCACAATTTTGAGCGGCTCTTGCCCGCTGTATTATAGCAAAAAAAAAAAAAGAAGTCCCATCTTTCTTACTCCAGACCGCTTTCTCATACAGTAGTTAAATGTGTCTGCTACTTCAGCTCCTTAAGGTTTATCTCATAGAGCTGAAATTAATATACTTTTACAGATGATTATTGCACTAAATATGGCTCCACATCCTTTGATGATAGCCCCATCACTCCCTTAGCTGAACCATTTTGACTAATAAAGAAAGCTACAGCTTATGTCATTATCTATATTATTTGTATGATATAAATGTATAACCTGGTTCAGTGTTATTGTTACTTTTGGTTGAACCCTGCTTGTAACTTTATCTCACGACTTCAATAAAAATTGTAGTTAAAAAAAAAAAAAAAAATTTTATCAATTAAAGCAGCGGCCTGCGTTTGGTGTTAAACTGGGAACCTGGCAGTATAAAACCGGGTGTGCATCTACTCCAGATCCTGGGTGGCTCTGAAAAGTGTGAGTAACCCCTTTGAGAGATCACTGTGTGAATTAACGCTTGTTCAAACATACTTCGCGATATGTGTTTTTTTTTTTTTTTTTGCTTTATTTGAGGCAAAAAAAAAAACACTTGACTCACCAGAAATTGGAAAATATCATATGGATTACCTATATCCTTATATTTTTACCTTTTTTGACTTTTTATTGAAGTCATCAGATTTCAAATGAGTGTATTTTTAAAAAAAATACATTAAATTCATAAAGTAAAACATCAAATAATGTGTTAATAAATGGCTAGATCACGAGTTTTGTCGGTAAGGCTGTGCGGTGCTAACAAGCCATTTTTTCTTACCGCTCCCTTAAGCCAACGCTGGTATTACGAGTTTTCTGCAAGCCGGCGTTAGCCTCAGAAAAGTGAGCAGTGAGCAAAATTTAGCTCCACATCTCACCTCGATACCAACGTTGCTTAAGTCAGCGGTGAGTTCGCTAAACGTGCTCGTGCACAATTTCCCCATATAAAACAATGGGGCTGAGCTGGGTGAAAAAAACCTAACACCTGCAAAAAGCAGCGTTCAGCTCCTAACGCAGCCCCATTGTTTCCTATGGTGAAATTAATTTTATGTCTGCATCTAACACCCTAACATGAACCCCGAGTCTAAACACCCCTAATATTATACTTATTAACCCCTAATCTGCCATCCCCGACATCGCTGACACCTGCATTATACTATTAACCCCTAATCTGCTGCTCCGGACTCCGCCGCCACCTACATTATACTAATGAACCCTAATCTGCTGCCCCTAACATCGCCGAATCCTACATTATATTTATTAACCCCTAATCTGCCACCCCCAATGTCACAGCAACTATATTAAATTAATTAACCCCTAATCTGCTGCCGCCGTCGCCGCCACTATAATATAGTTATTAACCCCTAAACCTAAGTCTAACCCTAACCCTAAAACCCCCCTAATTTAAATATAATTTAAATACATCTAAATAAAATAACTAAAATTAAATAAATTATTCCTATATAAAAAACTAAATACTTACCTATAAAATAAACCCTAATATAGCTACAATATAACTAATAGTTACATTGTAGCTATTTTAGGATTTATATTTATTTTACAGGCAACTTTGTATTTATTTTAACTAGGTACAATAGTTATTAAATAGTTATTAACTATTTAATAACTACCTAGCTAAAATAAGTACAAAATTACCTGTAAAATAAATCCTAACCTAAGTTACAAATACACCTAACACTACTCTATAAATAAATAAATTAACTAAATTAAATTAAACTAATTACAATTAAATGAAATAAACTAAATTACGGAAAAAACCCCACTAAATTACAGAAAATAAAAAAGAATTACAAGAATTTTAAACTAATTACACCTAATCTAATCCCCCTAATAAAATAAAAAAGCCCCCCAAAATAATAAAATTCCCTACCCTATACTAAATTACAAATAGCCCTTAAAAGGGCCTTTTGCGGGGTATTTCCCCAAAGTAATCAGCTCTTTTACCTGTAAAAAAAATACAATACTCCCCCAACATTAAAACCCACCACCCACATACCCCTACTCTAAAACCCACCCAATCCCCCCTTAAAAAAAACCTATCACTAACCCCCTGAAGATGGATGAAGATAGAAGATGCCGCCTGGATGAAGCCTTCTGCCGGTTTGAATGTCCTCTTCTGCCCCGATCGGATGAAGACTTCTGCCGGTCTGGAGGTCAACTTGTGCCCGGCTGGGTGAAGACGGCTCAAGGTAGGGTGATCTTCAGGGGGTTAGTGTTAGGTTTTTTTAAGGGGGGATTGGGTGGGTTTTAAAGTAGGGGTATGTGGGTGGTTGGTTGTGATGTTGGGGGGGTATTGTAATTTTTTTTTTTACAGGTAAAAGAGCTGATTACTTTGGGGCAATGCCCCGCAAAAGGCCCTTTTAAGGGCTATTTGTAATTTAGTATAGGGTAGGGAATTTTATTATTTTGGGGGGCTTTTTTATTTTATTAGGGGGATTAGATTAGGTGTAATTAGTTTAAAATTCTTGTAATTCTTTTTTAATTTTCTGTAATTTAGTGTTTGTTTGTTTTTGTAATTTAGTTTATTTCATTTAATTGTAATTAGTTTAATTTAATTTAGTTAATTTATTTATTTATAGAGTAGTGTTAGGTGTAATTGTAACTTAGGTTAGGATTTATTTTACAGGTAATTTTGTACTTATTTTAGCTAGGTAGTTATTAAATATTTAATAACTATTTAATAACTATTGTACCTAGTTAAAATAAATACAAAGTTGCCTGTAAAATAAATATAAATCCTAAAATAGCTACAATGTAACTATAAGTTATATTGTAGCTATATTAGGGTTTATTTTATTGTTAAGTATTTAGTTTTAAATAGGAATAATTTATTTAATTGTAGTAAATTTATTTTGTTTAATTTAAATTATATTTAAGTTAGGGGGGTTAGACTTAGGGTTAGACTTAGCTTTAGGGGTTAATACATTTATTATAGTAGTGGCAACGTTGGAGTCGGCAGATTAAGGATTAATTAATAAATGTAGATAGGTGTCGGCGATGTTAGGGATGGCAGATTAGGGGTTAATAAAATTTAACTAGTGTTTGCGAGGCGGGAGTGCGGCGGTTTAGGGGTTAATACATTTATTATAGTGGCGGCGATGTCCGGTCGGCAGATTAGGGGTTAATAAGTGTAGTTAGGTTGCGGCGATGTTGGGGGAGGCAGATTAGGGGTTAATAAATATAATGTAGGTGTCGGCGATGTTAGGGGCAGCAGATTAGGGGTTTAAAGGTATAATGTAGGTGGTGGCGATGTCCGGTCGGCAGATTAGGGGTTAAAAAATGTATTATAGTATTTGCGATGTGGGGGGGCCTCAGTTTAGGGGTTAATAGGTAGTTTATGGGTGTTAGTGTACTTTGTAGCACTTTAGTTAAGAGCTTTATGTTCCGGCGTTAGCCCATAAAACTCTTAACTACTGACTTTTAAATGCGGTAGAAATCTTGACAGGAGAGGGTCTACCGATCACTTCTTCCAAGATTCGTAATACCGGCGTTAGGCAAGTCTCATTAAAAAGATAGGATACGCAATTGACGTAAGGGGATTTGTGGTAGCCTCGAGTCACGGAAGAAAAGTGAGCGGTAGACCCTTTCCTGCCTGACTCGTAATACCAGCGGGCGTTAAAAAGGAGCATTGGGACCTTTCAACGCTGCTTTTTAAGGCTAACGCCAAACCCGTGATCTAGCCGAAAGTGTTCTTAATATAGTACACAATGAATTGTATTTTCAAATAACTCTTTTTGTTTGTTTTTTTGCATTTTCCATACTGTCACAACTTTTTTGCAATCAGGGTTGTGTGTGTGTGTGTGTGTATATATATGTATTTGTTTTTTTGTTTTTTTTTAATAATTTGCAACAGTCATTTTAGTTCAGTTACAACTAGATTACGAGTTTTACGTTATGAGTAAAAAAGCAGCGTTAAGGCTCATAACGCTGCTTTTTTACTAAAGCTGCTATTACGAGTCTTGTAGGTACAGTTGTCCCGCACACGTTTTTGGCCGTACCGAAAATTAACTTTCGCAATTTGCGTAAAGTCTTTTTTCAATGGGTCTTCCATTGTGCCGGTATTACAAGCTTTTTATTTTAGGCCAAAAAGTGAGCGGTACAGCCTATCCCGCAAGATTCTTAACGCATTCTAAAGTCAGTAGTTATGAGTTTTACAGTACAAAGCCGTAGCATAAAACTCATAACTAAAGTGCTAAAAAGTACACTAACACCCATAAACTACCTATTAACCCCTAAACCGAGGCCCTCCTGCACCACAAACACTAAAATAAAATTATTAACCCCTAATCTGCTGCTCCGGACATCGCCGCCAATATAATAAACATATTAAACCCTAAACCGCTGCGCTCCCGCATCGCAAAAATGAGTTAAATATTATTAACCCCTAATCTGCCGTCCCTAACATCGCCACCACCTACCTGCATTTATTAACCCCTAATCTGCCGTCCCCAACGTCGCTGCCACTATATTAAATTTATTAACCCCTAAACCTAAGTCTAACCCTAACACCCACTAACTTAAATATAATTAATATAAATCTAACTAAATATTCCTATCATTAACTAAATAATTCCTATTTAAAACTATATACCTATAAAATAAACCCTAAGATAGCTACAATATAACTAATAGTTACATTGTATCTAGCTTAGGGTTTATTTTTATTTTACAGGCAAGTTTATATTTATTTTAAATAGGTAAAATAGTTACTAAATAGTTATTAACTATTTACTAACTACCTAGCTAAAATAAATACAAATTTACCTGTAAAATAAAACCTAACCTGAGTTACACTAACACCTAACCTTACACTACAATTAAATAAATTCCCTAAATTAAATACAATTAACTAAATTAAATACAAATACCTAAATTAGAAAAAACAAACAAACACTAAATTACACAAAATAAAAAACTAATTACAAGATATTTAAACTAATTACACCTAATCTAATAGCCCTATCAAAATAAAAAAGCCCCCCCAAAATAAAAAAAAACCTAGCCTAAAGTAAACTACCAATAGCCCTTAAAAGGGCCTTTTGCGGGGCATTGCCCCAAAGAAATCAGCTCTTTTACCTGAAAAAAAATACAAACAACCCCCCAACAGTAAAACCCACCACCCACACAACCAACCCCCCAAATAAAACCCTAACTAAAAAAACTAAGCTCCCCATTGCCCTAAAAAGGGCATTTGGATGGGCATTGCCCTTAAAAGGGCATTTAGCTCTATTGTGGCCAAAACCCTAACCTAAAAATAAAACCCACCCAAAAACCCTTTAAAAAACCTAACACTAACACCCTGAAGATCCACTTACAGTTTTGAAAAGCTGACATCCATCCTCAATGAAGCTGGGAGAAGTCCTCAACGAAGCGGCAAGAAGTCCTCAACAAAGCTGGGAGTATTCATCCAAGCCGGGAGAAGTGGTCCTCCAGGCGGGCAGAAGTGTTCATCCAGATGGCATCTTCTATCTTCATCCATCCGGCGTGGAGCGGGTACATCTTCAGGACATCCGGTGCAGAGTATCCTTTTCTTCTGACAACTACCCAATGAATGAAGAATCCTTTAAGTGATGTCATCCAAGATGGCTCCCTTAGATTCTGATTGGCTGATAGAATTCTATCAGCCAATTGGAATTAAGGTTGAAAAAATCCTATTGGCTGATGCAATCAGCCAATAGGATTGAACTTCAATCCTATGGGCTGATGCAATCAGCCCATAGGATTGAGCTAGCATTCTATTGGCTGATTGGAACAGCCAATAGAATGCAAGCTCAATCCTATTGGCTGATTGCATCAGCCAATAGGATTGTTTCAACCGTAATTCCGATTGGCTGATAGAATTCTATCAGCCAATGGAAATCTAAGGGACGCCGTCTTGGATGACGTCACTTAAAGGAACCTTCATTCGTCGGGTAGTCATCGGAAGAAGAGCATGCTCCGCGCCGGATGTCTTGAAGATGGACCCGCTCCATGCCGGATGGATGAAGATAGAAGATGCCGTCTGAATGAAGACTTCTGCCCGTCTGGAGGGCCACTTCTCCCGGCTTGGATAAAGACTTCTCCCGGCTTTGTTGAGGACTTCTTGCCGCTTTGTTGAGAACTTCTCTCGGCTTCGTTGAGGATTGATGTTCGTTCTTCAAAACTGTAAGTGGATCTTCAGGGGGTTAGTGTTAGGTTTTTTAAGGGTTTATTGGGTGGGTTTTATTTTTAGGTTAGGGTTTGGGCCGCAATAGAGCTAAATTCCCTTTTAAGGGCAATGCCCATCCAAATGCCCTTTTCAGGGCAATGGAGAGCTTAGGTTTTTTAGTTAGGGTTTTATTTGGGGGGTTGGTTGTGTGGGTAGTTGGGTTTTACTGTTGGGGTTGTTTCTATTTTTTTTTTTTTCAGATAAAAGAGCTGATTTCCTTTTAAGGGCAATTGGTAGTTTAGTTTAGGCTAGGGTTTTTTTTATTTTGGGGGGGGGCTTTTTTATTTTGATAGGGCTATTTGATTAGGTGTAATTAGTTTAAATATCTTGTCATTCATTTTTTATTTTGTGTAATTTAGTGGGGTTTTTTGTAATTAAGTTAATTGTTTTTAATTTAGGTAATGTATTTAATTGTAGTGTAAGGTTCGGTGTTAGTGTAAGACAGGTTAGGTTTTATTTTACAGGTAAATTTGTATTTATTTTAGCTAGGTAGTTAGTAAATAGTTAATAACTATTTAGTAAGTATTCTACCTATTTAAAATAAATACAAACTTGCCTGTAAAATAAAAATAAACCCTAAGCTAGCTACAATGTAACTATTAGTTATATTGTAGCTAGCTTAGGATTTATTTTTATAGGTAAGTATTTAGTTTTAAATAGGAATTATTTAGTTAATGATAGGAATTTTTAGTTAGATTTATTTTAATTATATTTAAGTTAGTGGGTGTTAGGGTTAGGGTTAGACTTAGGTTTAGGGGATAGTAAATTTAATATAATGGCCGCGACGTTGGGGACGGCAGATTAGGGGTTAATAAATGTAGGTAGGTGGTGGCGATGTTAGGGATGGCAGATTAGGGGTTAATAATATTTAACTAGATTTTGCGATTCAGGAGTGCAGCGGTTTAGGGTTTAATATGTTTATTATATTGGCGGTGATGTCCAGAGCAGCAGATTAGGGGTTAATAAATTTATTTTAGTGTAGGTAGGTGGCGGCGATGTTAGGGGTGGCAGATTAGGGGTTAATAATATTTAACTTGTGTTTGCAAGGCGGGAGGGCGGTTTAGGGGTTAATATGTTTATTATAGTGGCGGCGACATTGGGGGCGGCAGATTAGGGGTTAATAAGTGTAGGTAGGTTGCTGCGATATTGGGGACGGGAGATTAGGGGTTAAAAATATAATGTAGGTGTTGGCGATGTTAGGGGGCAGCAGATTAGGGTTTAATAAGTATAATGTAGGTTTCGGCGATGTCGGGGGCGGCATATTAGGGGTTAATAAGTGTAAGATTAGGGGTGTTTAGACTCGGGATTCATGTTAGGATGTTAGGTGTAAACATAAATTTAGTTTCCCCATAGGAATCAATGGGGCTGCATTACGGAGCTTTACGCTGCTTTTTTGCAGGTGTTAGGCTTATTTTCAGCCGGCTCTCCCCATTGATATCTATGGGGAAATCGTGCACGAGCACGTACAACCAGCTCACCGCTGACTTAAGCAGCGCTGGTATTGGAGTGCGGTATAGAGCACAATTTTGTTCTATGCTCACTTCTTGCCTTTTAATGCCGGGTTTAGGAAAACCTGTAATACCAGCGCTGTAGGTAAGTGAGCGGTGACAATAACGTGCACGTTAGCACCGCACCCCTCATAACACAAAACTCGTAACGCAAAAATAGTATGATTAAGTATCATTTGTTATTTTATATATAAAACATTATTTTTAATAGAATATGGTAGAATAAGCATGTAACATAATGATATGTTTCAGCTTAAGGATTTACAATGCTGGTGTGTTGACCTTTAAGCTTCTTGTCAATTTAATGATTTCAAGATATGTAAAAATCTACATAAAGACAGAAAAGGTATTTGTCTCAACCCAATTGGTAGGAAAGAATAAAAATACATTTACATTGAAATGTACTCTTCAGAAGCAGTACTTTCTGTTTAAATCAATTTTTCATTATATTCCACAGATCAATAATAACAATACAGTATAAAATCTTGTTACTAATGTAATATAATGCAGTGAAAAAAAATTCAATTTTTATAACGGATAACAATTTCTTTACATTTATTTTATATCAATGAAAATAAAAGTATACTGTAATATTTCTTATGATTTATATTTGTAAATTGCTACATACATGGAAATACTACATAGAAAAACAGCATAACATTTTTTTTTAACATAAGATGTCATTTGTTGGACTAAAAGTAATAATCTACAACTTCAAAAACTAAAGCACATCCTACCTATGCCAAAAGTATTAGTTGGTCATATAATAAGATAATAAGGGGTATATTTAATATAGTGCAGACGGAAATGATACAATGTAGCGTATCATGTTCGCCGCACATCGATAAATGCAGACAGCATACACTGTCGGCATTTATCATCGCACCAGCAGTTCTGGTGAACTGCTTGCTGGTGCAATACCGCCCCCTACAGATTCACGGCCAATCAGCCGCTAGCAGGGGGTGTCAATCAACCCAATCATATTCGATCAGGTTGATTTCTGTCCGCTGCCTCAGAGCAGGCGGACAGGATATGGAGCAGTAGTCTTTAGATACTGAGCTTGATAAATTGACCCCTAAGAGTTAAAGTGATGGTAAACCCTAGCGTTTGGGAAACGCTAGGATTTACAATCGTAACAAATAAAGGGGACTTTCATTCATGAAGTATAAAATACTTCATTCTGAAAGCCCCTTTATTTGTTATCAGCGTTTGCTGCGCTGAGCTGCTAAAGGCAGCCCACGGCAAAACGCAATTTGGCTGAGAGGTGATGTTTCCACCTCTTAGCCAATAGCCGTGCGGGAAATACAGCTTGGCGTCAGGTTTTGTGGCGCCAAGCTGTATTTCCCGCACGGCTATTGGCTAAGAGTGAGAGAGAGAAGGAGAGAAGCTGCTAACAAATAAAGGGGCTTTCAGAGTGAAGTATTTTATACTTCATGAATGAAAGTCCCCTTTATTTGTTACAATTGTAAATCCTAGCGTTTCCCAAACGCTAGGGTTTACCATCCCTTTAATATGGACAGTGGGAAGAATTCATAATCCTCATTATTTAAAATTGACCTAAGATCAAGTAATCTTTCTTAAACCATTCCAAAAAGGGATTCAGTAATATTAGAGTGTACAATTTTTTTAATGAACATAATTTTCATTTTGAGAAAAATTATAATCAAACCACATAAGTCCATCAAGATTCCATCCTCGTATTGAGACTCCTTTTATATTTTGATGTCATTTTGTGTAGTAACTCCTAAATATTATTCCCAAATGCATAACTTAATATTACAACTTCATGGTAAATCCATTTTACTAGAGAAGGGTTAGTGTAGCCAACATCGCCCTAGTACTACCTATATTTTCAATGGATATGACCACGCTAAATATACATATATGTGTATACATGTGTATTTATGTGTGTACTTTTCTCTCTCTATATATATATATATCTATATATGTGTATACATGTGTATTTATGTGTAAAAAAACAAAATACATATATATACACACACAAACAGTATATGTAAGTGAAGAACATTGGTATTTATTTCTATCCAATATGTATTAAAACATTAAAATGTATTCAAATGATATTGCATGTATCTGGGTACTTGACTGGGAAGGGCTCAAAAGTATATATATATATATATATATATATATATATATATATATATATATATATATATATAAAACAAACCCCCAAGCTACAAAAAATAAAAAATAAAAATAATGAAAAAATAAACAAAGCTATCAAAAATAATAAAATTAAACCAAACTAATACCCCTATTAAAAATAAAAACTCCCCCCCAAAATAAAAACTCCCCCTAATCTAATACTAAACTACCAATAGTACTTAAAAGGGCTTTTTGCAGGGCATTAAACAGCTCTTTTACATTAAAAATAAACAAAGTCCCCCCCCCCTAACAGTAAAACCCCACACTCACCAAACCTAAACTACCCATTGCCCCTAAAGGGGCATTTGTATGGGCATTGCCCTTAAAAGGGCATTCAGCTCTTTTTCACTGTACTTAAAAGGGCATTCAGCTCTTTTGAAATTTGTCCAAAAAACCCTAATCTTAAATATCTCTATATATCACTAAAGCCTCAAATAGGTACTCACAGTTTCAGAAGTCCAGTGGAGAAGTTCTTTTTCCAGGCAGGTACATCATCTTCATCCACAGCGAAGGCAGCACGGAGCGGAGGTCCAGAGCGGTCTTCCTAGATGTGATGATCCTCTGCAGTGGTCATCTGTGGCGGTGGTGGTCCACGGCGGCGATGGTCCTCGATGGCAGCAGTCCTCGGCGACATGGAGGCTCCTCTTCATCTGATATCCGTGGTAATATTGAATGCAAGGTGCCACAATCAATTTGGGGTACCTTTCATTCCTATTGGCTACATTTTTAAAAAAAAAACAATAGGATTAGAGCTGTTCAAATCAGCCAATAAGATTTCAGTACCTCTTATTCTATTGGCTGCTGAATTTTTCAAAACAGCCAATAGGATTAGAGTTACTGAAATTCTATTGGCTGTTCAAATCAGCTAATAAGATTTCAGTAGCTCTCACCCTTTTGGCTGATTTTGAAAATTTTAGCCAATAGGATTTCAAGGTACCCCAATAAATATGGGATACCTTGAATTCAATCTTCAGTGTGCGGCAGACGATTGCATGAAGAAGAACCTCCATGCCTTCGCCGAGGAGCGCTGCCGCCAAGGACCACCACCGCCACTGATGACTGACGCAGAGGATCACCACTTCTGGGAAGACCGCTCCGGACCTCCGCTCTGCACCACTTTCGCTGTGGATGAAGATAATGAACCCAACTGGAAGAAGACCTTCTCCGCTGGTCTTCAGGAACAGTGAGGACCTATTTGAGGCTTTATTGTTAGGTAATTTTTTTTATTTTTTTGGGGGGGGTTATTTTTAAATTAGGGTTTTTGGGCACTTTGAAAAAGAGCTGAATGCCCTTTTAGGGGCAGTGAGAAAGAGCTAAATGCCCTTTTAAGGGCAATGCCCATACAAATGCCCCTTTAGGGTCAATGGGTAGTTTAGTTTTTTTTAGTGTTAGTTTTTTTATTTTGGGGGGTTTGGTGGGTGGGGGTTTTTTACTGTTAGGGGGGACTTAGTATTTTTTAATCTTAAAAGAGCTGTTTAACTTAGGGCAATGACCTACAAATGGCCCTTTCTTTCATGTAATTAGCAAGAGTCCATGAGCTAGTGACGTATGGGATATACATTCCTACTAGGAGGGGCAAAGTTTCCCAAACCTCAAAATGCCTATAAATACACCCCTCACCACACCCACAAATCAGTTTTACAAACTTTGCCTCCTATGGAGATGGTGAAGTAAGTTTGTGCTAGATTCTACGTTGATATGCGCTCCGCAGCAGGTTGGAGCCCGGTTTTCCTCTCAGCATGCAGTGAATGTCAGAGGGATGTGAGGAGAGTATTGCCTATTTGAATTCAATGATCTCCTTCTACGGGGTCTATTTCATAGGTTCTCTGTTATCGGTCGTAGAGATTCTTCTCTTACCTCCCTTTTCAGATCGACAATATACTCTTATATATACCATTACCTCTACTGATTCTCGTTTCAGTAGTGTCCTGGGGTAAGTAAGTCTTATTTTCTGTGACACTCTAAGCTATGGTTGGGCACTTTTATATAAAGTTTTAAATATATGTATTCAAACATTTATTTGCCTTGACTCAGGATGTTCAACGTTCCTTATTTCAGACAGTCAGTTTCATATTTGGGATAGCGCATATGAATAAATCAATTTTTTTCTTACCTTAAAATTTGACTTTTTTCCCTGTGGGCTGTTAGGCTCGCGGGGGCTGAAAATGCTTCATTTTATTGCGTCATTCTTGGCGCGGACTTTTTTGGCACAAACATTTTTTTTCTGTTTCCGGCGTCATACGTGTCGCCGGAAGTTGCGTCATTTTTGATGTTTTTTTTGCGCCAAAAGTGTCGGCGTTCCGGATGTGGCATCATTTTTGGCGCCAAAAGCATTTAGGCGCCAAATAATGTGGGCGTCTTTTTTGGGCGCTAAAAAATATGGGCGTCACTATTGTCTCCACATTATTTAAGTCTCATTATTTACTGCTTCTGGTTGCTAGAAGCTTGTTCACTGGCATTTTTTCCCATTCCTGAAACTGTCATTTAAGGAATTTGATCAATTTTGCTTTATATGTTGTTTTTTCTATTACATATTGCAAGATGTCCCAGATTGACACTGAGTCAGAAGATACTTCTGGAAAAACGCTGCCTGGTGCTGGATCTACCAAAGTTAAGTGTATCTGCTGTAAACTTGTGGTATCTGTTCCTCCAGCTGTTGTTTGTAATGAATGTCATGACAAACTTGTTAATGCAGATAATATTTCCTTTAGTAATGTTTCATTACCTGTTGCTGTTCCGTCAACATCTAATACTCAGAGTGTTCCTGTTAACATAAGAGATTTTGTTTCTAAATCCATTAAGAAGGCTATGTCTGTTATTCCTCCTTCTAGTAAACGTAAAAGGTCTTTTAAAACTTCTCATTTTTCAGATTAATTTTTAAATGAACATCATCATTCTGATTCTGATAATGGTTCCTCTGGTTCAGAGGATTCTGTCTCAGAGGTTGATGCTGATAAATCTTCATATTTATTCAAAATGGAATTTATTCGTTCTTTACTTAAAGAAGTCTTAATTGCTTTAGAAATAGAGGATTCTGGTCCTCTTGATACTAAATCTAAACGTTTAAATAAGGTTTTTAAATCTCCTGTAGTTATTCCATAAGTTTTTCCTGTCCCTGATGCTATTTCTGAAGTAATCTCCAGGGAATGGAATAATTTGGGTAATTCATTTACTCCTTCTAAACATTTTAAGCAATTATATCCTGTGCCATCTGACAGATTATAATTTTGGGACAAAATCCCTAAAGTTGATGGGGCTGTCTCTACTCTTGCTAAACGTACTACTATTCCTACGGCAGATAGTACTTCCTTTAAGGATCCTTTAGATAGGAAGATTGAATCCTTTCTAAGAAAAGCTTACTTATGTTCAGGTAATCTTCTTAGACCTGCTATATCTTTAGCGGATATTGCTGCAGCTTCATCTTTTTGGTTAGAAGCTTTAGCGCAACAAGTAACAGATCATAATTCTCATAGCATTGTTAATCTTCTTTATCATGCTAATAACTTTATTTGTGATGCCATCTTTGATATCATTAGAGTTGATGTCAGGTATATGTCTCTAGCTATTTTAGCTAGAAGAGCTTTATGGCTTAAAACTTGGAATGCTGATATGTCTTCTAAGTCAACTTTGCTTTCCCTTTATTTACAGGGTAATAAATTATTTGGTTCTCAGTTGGATTCTATTATCTCAACTGTTACTGGAGGGAAAGGAACTTTTTTACCATTGGATAAAAAATCTAAAGGTAAATTTAGGTCTAATAATCGTTTTCGTTCCTTTCGTCACAATAAGGAACAAAAGCCTGATCCTTCACCCACAGGAGCGGTATCAGTTTGGAAACCATCTCCAGTCTGGAATAAATCCAAGCCTTTTAGAAAACCAAAGTCAGCTCCCAAGTCCACATGAAGGTGCGGCCCTCGTTCCAGCCCAGCTGGTAGGGGGCAGATTACGATTTTTCAAAGAAATTTGGATCAATTCAATTCACAATCTTTGGATTCAAAACATTGTTTCAGAAGGGTACAGAATTGGCTTCAAGATAAGGCCTCCTGCAAAGAGATTTTTTCTTTCCCGTGTCCCAGTAAATCCAGCGAAGGCTCAAGCATTTCTGAAATGTGTTTCAGATCTAGAGTTGGCTGGAGTAATTATGCCAGTTCCAGTTCTGGAACAGGGGCTGGGGTTTTATTCAAATCTCTTCATTGTACCAAAGAAGGAGAATTCCTTCAGACCAGTTCTGGATCTAAAAATATTGAATCGTTATGTAAGGATACCAACATTCAAAATGGTAACTATAAGGACTATCCTGCCTTTTGTTCAGCAAGGGCATTATATGTCCACAATAGATTTACAGGATGCATATCTGCATATTCCGATTCATCCAGATCACTATCAGTTTCTGAGATTCTCTTTCCTAGACAAGCATTACCAGTTTGTGGGTCTGCCGTTTGGCCTAGCAACAGCTCCAAGAATGTTTACAAAGGTTCTCGGTGCCCTTCTGTCTGTAATCAGAGAACAGGGTATTGTGGTATTTCCTTATTTGGACGATATCTTGGTACTTGCTCAGTCTTCACATTTAGCAGAATCTCATACGAATCGACTTGTGTTGTTTCTTCAAGATCATGGTTGGAGGATCAATTTACCGAAAAGTTAATTGATTCCTCAGACAAGGGTAACCTTTTTAGGTTTCCAGATAGATTCAGCGTCCATGACTCTGTCTCTGACAGACAAGAGACGTCTAAAATTGATCTCAGCTTGTCGAAACCTTCAATCACAATCATTCCCTTCGGTAGCCTTATGCATGGAAATTCTAGGTCTTATGACTTCTGCATCGGACGCGATCCCCTTTGCTCGTTTTCACATGCGACCTCTTCAGCTCTGTATGCTGAACCAGTGGTGCAGGGATTACACAAAGATATCTCAATTAATATCTTTAAAACCGATTGTACGACACTCTCTGACGTGGTGGACAGATCACCATTGTTTAGTTCAGGGGGCTTCTTTTGTTCTTCCGACCTGGACTGTAATTTCAACAGATGCAAGTCTGACAGGTTGGGGAGCTGTTTGGGGGTCTCTGACAGCACAAGGGGTTTGGGAATCTCAGGAGGTGAGATTACCAATCAATATTTTGGAACTCTGTGCAA
This sequence comes from Bombina bombina, assembly GCF_027579735.1. Taxonomy (NCBI): domain Eukaryota; kingdom Metazoa; phylum Chordata; class Amphibia; order Anura; family Bombinatoridae; genus Bombina; species Bombina bombina. Next base: position 776,791,531 of record NC_069501.1, on the reverse strand, counting down.
TTTTCAGAGCTCTTCAGTCATGGCCTCTTCTAAAGAGAGAATCGTTCATTTGTTTTCAGACAGACAATGTCACAACTGTGGCATACATCAATCATCAAGGAGGGACTCACAGTCCTCTGGCTATGAAAGAAGTATCTCGAATACTGGTATGGGCGGAATCCAGCTCCTGTCTAGTTTCTGCGGTTCATATCCCAGGTATAGACAATTGGGAAGCGGATTATCTCAGTCGCCAAACGTTACATCCGGGCGAATGGTCTCTTCACCCAGAGGTATTTCTACAGATTGTTCAAATGTGTGGACTTCCAGAAATAGATCTGATGGCTTCTCATCTAAACAAGAAACTTCCCAGGTATCTGTCCAGATCCAGGGATCCTCAAGCGGAAGCAGTGGATGCATTGTCACTTCCTTGGAAGTATCATCCTGCCTATATCTTTCTGCCTCTAGTTCTTCTTCCAAGAGTAATCTCCAAGATTCTGAAGGAATGCTCATTTGTTCTGCTGGTGGCTCCAGCATGGCCTCACAGGTTTTGGTATGCGGATCTTTTCCGGGTGCCCTCTTGCCAACCGTGGACTCTTCCGTTAAGACCAGACCATCTGTCACAAGGTCCTTTTTTCCATCAGGATCTCAAATCCTTAAATTTAAAGGTATGGAGATTGAACGCTTGATTCTTAGTCAAAGAGGTTTCTCTGACTCTGTGATTAATACTATGTTACAGGCTCGTAAATCTGTATCTAGGAAGATATATTATAGAGTTTGGAAGACTTACATTTCTTGGTGTCTTTCTCATCATTTTTCCCGCCATTCTTTTAGAATTCCGAGAATTTTTCAGTTTCTTCAGGATGGTTTGGATAAACGTTTGTCTGCAAGTTCCTTGAAAGGACAAATCTCTGCTCTTTCTGTTCTTTTTCACAGAAAGATTGCTTATCTTCCTGATATTCATTGTTTTGTACAAGCAATTTTTCTATGAAATCAGGGTCAGTTACAATAAATGAAGGAAACTTTCTAATGCGCAGACCCCTGGGTATGCGCTTGTCTAATATATATATATATATATATATATATATATATATATATATATATATATATACACACAAATATACACACACATACGGGTAAAGTCAGATATCGGGTAATCCTAGGATTAACTGGGTAAAACTGACATTAGCCAGTGGCTCTGGGTAAAGCCCAATGCAAGATCGCATGGATATCACTATCTGCAGCCATTTTGCTCATCACTTCCTACAACCCACACATAACCCAGAAGCCGGTATTGTATAATTTTATATAATGCACTATAATTCCCCCATCTTCACTATCTTTTGTGCCTCTGCCTGGGGGGTTCAAGGTTTACTTGGGGTGGATGCTATAGGATCAGTGGGTGCCCCCCTTAACCCCCCCCCCCAGGCAGAGGCAAAAAAAATAGTGAAGATGGGGGAATTGCAGTGCACCTTATTTATGTGTGAAGCTTTATCCAGAAGCATTTGGGTAATCCTCGATCATACATCTTGCTTTACCCGGGTAATTCTAGGATCACCCAAATGCTTCTGGATATCTAACTTTACCTGTAACACACACACACACACACACATATATATATATATATACTCCAAGAAATAACTTGCACCCGGTTTCTTCAATAAGGATGTTACCACTTTATTCACATATTGTGGTACACTTCACACCCAAAAACATCCAACGTTTTGGTCCTTCAAATGGGACCTTTATTAAGGAATCAACACAAACTTAAACACCCACTTTAAATAGTATTTCACATAGGGATCTATACACTAGATTTGTGCAGCTTCATAAAATTCGGTTCGGTTCAGATCGATTCTGATTGATTCGAATTTCGGTTCGGATCGATTCGAATTTGGAAGAAATCGAATTAATTTGTTTTGGATTCATTCGGATTCTTCCGGATTCGTGAAAAATTTGGTTCGATTCGGTTCGATTTGGTTCGAATCGATTCGTAATTTCGTAATTTCAGTAAGTGTATTATGTACTGTATATTAGGTTTAACCCATAGCAGAGTGATAAACATAATATACTGTACAATACACGGCCATCCGAATCCATCTGAATCTACTGAATAAATTCGAATCGATTTGGATTTATTCGGTAGATTCGGCACTACCGCAATTCGTAAATTCGAATCAATCAGAATCTCCGAATTCGACAAATTCGTCTGAATTTCGATTCGGACCGTATCGAATCGCACATGTCTACTATACACACTTCTCATCTGAAAATCACCAAACAGGAACAGCAGGCACCAACTTCATGTAATGACATCATCACAAAATTAACAAAAAAAACGACTAAACTAAAGTTTAGAAAAAAGTACTAAAAACAAATTCCCACATCAAAATAAACATCAAGAGGGCTAAATGGCATCCTTGTGCTACATAAACGATCTATCGTCATGGCAACAGAAAAAAAAGTAAAATTACAAAAACGGAAGTTGCTGCCTCCTGTCCCTAGGTTATTTACATATATACACAAAAGTACTTATTTTAAGTACCAATCGAAATCACAGTAGGGTAAATCATTCTCCATAAAATACTGAGCACATTACTTACTAATTCTTTCTCTCACACTTATCCAAACTGATTTGAGTAAGATGACCAAGAGATATGATCTAAGATAAAACTTAAGCACATAGTTAATGCAATCAATGAAAACAAAAACAAACAGCAACTAAATTATTTTTCATCCAAAAAACATGAGAGCCAGACTTGCTTATTGAGAGCCCAGGGTGCCATCATTTGCAACTTATAAATCCACTTGCTCTCTCTTCTGAATAGTAATTACAGTTAGATCCCAATTTTCAAAAAATTGATGGGATTTTTTAAATTGGGTGTAGCAGAGGTTAAGAGTTTAGTATTGGAAACTAAACATTCAATCGGTTAGATTACGAGTTTTTGTTGGTAATGGTGTGCGGGGCTAACAAGCCTTTTTTTCTCACCGCTCACTTAAGACAACGCTGGTATTACGAGTTTTCTTCAAGCAGGCGTTAGCCTCAGAAAAGTGAGTGTTGAGCAAAATTTAGCTCCACATCTCACCTCAGTACCAGCGTTGCTTAAGTCTGCGGTGAGCTGGCTGAACGTGCTCGTGCACTATTTCCCCATAGGAAACAATGGGGCTGAGCTGGCTGAAAAAAAACCTAACACCTGCAAAAAAGCAGAGTAAAGCTCCTAATGCAGCCACATTGTTTCCTATGGGGAAATAAAAGTTATGTCTACACCTAACACACCAACCTGACCCCTGCATTTTATTATTAACCCCTAATCTGCCGCTACGGTAACACCCCAGCAACCTACATTATACCTATGTATCCCTAATCTGCTGCCCACAACATCGCCGACCCCTATATTATATTTATTAACCCCTAATCTGCCGCCCCAATGTCGCCGCTACCTTACCTACACTTATTAACCCCTAATCTGCCGACCGGGCATTGCCACCACCTACATTATAGCTATTAACCCCTAATCTGCTGTCCCTAACATCGCCGACCCCTACATTATAGTTATTAACCCCTAATCTGCCCCCCCAATGTCGCCGCAACCTAACTACAAGTATTAACCCCTAATCTGCCGACCGGACATCGCCGCCACTATAATAAAAGTATTAACCCCTAAACCGCCACACTCCCGTCTCGCAAACACTATAATCAATTTTATTAACCCCTAATCTGCCCTCCCTAACATCGTCGCCACCTACCTACAATTATTAACCCCTAATCTCCCGCCCCCAACGTCGCCGCTACTATAATAAAGTTATTAACCCCTAAACCTAAGTCTAACCCTAACCCTAACACCCACTAACTTAAATATAATTTAAATAAAACGAAATAAAATTACTATAATTAAATAAATTAATCCTATTTAAAACTAAATACTTACCTGTAAAATAAACCCTAATATAGCTACAATATAACTAATAGTTACATTGTAGCTATTTTAGGATTTATATTTATTTTACAGGCAACTTTGTATTTATTTTAACTAGGTACAATAGTTATTAAATAGTTAATAACTATTTAATAACTACCTAGCTAAAATAAATACAAATTTACCTGTAAAATAAATCCTAACCTAAGTTACAATTACACCTAACACTACACTATCATTAAATTAATTAAATAAATTAACTACAATTACCTACAATAAATACAATTAAATAAACTAAACTAAAGTACAAAAAAACCCCCACTAAATTACAAAAAATAAAAAAATATTACAAGAATTTTAAAATAATTACACCTAATCTAAGCCCCCTAATAAAATAACAAAGCCCCCCAAAATAAAAAAATTCCCTACCCTATACTAAATTATAAAAGTTAACAGCTCTATTACCTTACCAGCCCTTAAAAGGGCCTTTTGCGGGGCATGCCCCAAAGAAAACAGCTCTTTTGCCTGTAAAAAAAAAACACAATAACACCCCCCAACATTACAACCCACCATCCACATACCCCTACTCTAACCCAAACCCCCTTAAATAAACCTAACACTAAGCCCCTGAAGATCTCCCTACCTTGAGTCGTGTTCACCCAGCCGGGGCGAAGTCTTCATCCGATGGGGCAGAAGAGGACATCCAGACCGGCAGAAGTCTTCATCCAAGCGGGGCAAGAAGAGGTCTTCCATCCATCAGAAAAGTACCAAAAAAAAACAAACACTAAATTACCAAAAATAAAAAAATAATACAAGAATTTTAAACTAATTACACCTAATCTAAGCCCCCTACTAGCTATTAATATAGCTACAATATAACTAATAGTTACATTGAAGCTATTTTAGGATTTATATTTATTTTACAGGCAACTTTGTATTTATTTTAACTAGGTACAATAGTTATTAAATAGTTAATAACTATTTAATAACTACCTAGCTAAAATAAATACAAATTTACCTGAAAAATAAATCCAACCTAAGTTACAATTACACCTAACACTACACTATAATTAAATTAATTAAATAAATGAATCCTATTTAAAACTAAATACTTACCTGTAAAATAAGCCCTAATATAGCTACAATATAACTAATAGTTACATTGTAGCTATTTTAGGATTTATATTTATTTTACAGTCAACTTTGTATTTATTTTAACTAGGTACAATAGTTATTAAATAGTTAATAACTATTTAATAACTACCTAGTTAAAATAAATACAAATTTACCTGTAAAATAAATCCTAACCTAAGTTACAATTACACCTAACACTACACTATCATTAAATTAATTAAATACATTAACTACAAGTACCTACAATTAAATACAATTAAATAAACTAAACTAAAGTACAAAAACCCCCCCCACTAAATTACAAAAAAAAAAAAATATTACAAGAATTTTAAACTAATTACACCTAATCTAAGCCCCCTAATAAAATAACAAAGCCCCTCAAAATAAAAAAATGCCCTACCCTATACTAAATTACAAAAAATAAAAGCTCTATTACCTTACCAGCCCTTAAAAGGGCCTTTTGTGGGGCATGCCCCAAAGAAAACAGCTCTTTTGCCTGTAAAAAAACCCCCACAATACCACCCCCCAATATTACAACCCACCACCCACATACCCCTACTCTAACCCAAACCCCCCTTAAATAAACCTAACACTAAGTCCCTGAAGATCTCCCTACCTTGAGTCGTGTTCACCCTGCCGGGCTGAAGTCTTCATCCGATGGGGCAGAAGAGGACATCCAGACCGGCAGAAGTCTTCATCCAAGCAGGGCAAGAAGAGGTCTTCCATCCATCAGAAAAGTACCAAAAAAAACAAACACTAAATTACCAAAAATAAAAAAATATTACAAGAATTATAAACTAATTACACCTAATCTAAGCCCCCTACTAGCTATTTATATAGAAACAATATAACTAATAGTTACATTGAAGCTATTTTAGGATTTATATTTATTTTACAGGCAACTTTGTATTTATTTTAACTAGGTACAATAGTTATTAAATAGTTAATAACTATTTAATAACTACCTAGCTAAAATAAATACAAATTTACCTGTAAAATAAATCCTAACCTAAGTTACAATTACACCTAACACTACACTATCATTAAATTAATTAAATAAATGAATCCTATTTAAAACTAAATACTTACCTGTAAAATAAACCCTAATATAGCTACAATATAACTAATAGTTACATTGTAGCTATTTTAGGATTTATATTTATTTTACAGGCAACTTTGTATTTATTTTAACTAAGTAAAATAGCTATTAAATAGTTATTTACTGTTTAATAGCTACCTAGTTAAAATAATTACAAAATTACCTGTAAAATAAATCCTAACCTAAGTTACAATTAAACTTAACACTACACTATCATTAAATAAATTAAATAAATTAACTACAAGTACCTACAATTAAATACAATTAAATAAACTAAACTAAAGTACAAAAAAAACAAACACTAAATTACAAAAAATAAAAAAATATTACAAGAATTTTAAACTAATTACACCTAATCTAAGCCCCCTAATAAAATAACAAAGCCCCCCAAAATAAAAAAAATGCCCTACCCTATACTAAATTACAAAAGTTAACAGCTCTATTACCTTACCAGCCCTTAAAAAGGGCCTTTTGCGGGGCATGCCCCAAAGAAAACAGCTCTTTTGCCTGTAAAAAAAACACACAATACCACCCCCCAACATTACAACCCACCACCCACATACCCCTACTCTAACCCAAACCCCCCTTAAATAAACCTAACACTAAGCCCCTGAAGATCTCCCTACCTTGAGTCGTGTTCACCCAGCTGGGCCGAAGTCCTCATCCGATGGGGCAGAAGAGGACATCCAGACCGGCAGATGTTTTCATCCAAGCGGGGCAAGAAGAGGTCTTCCATCCATCAGAAGTCTTCATCCAAGCGGCATCTTCTATCTTCATCCATCCGGAGCGGAGCGGCAGCATCCTGAAGACATCCGACACGTAGCATCCTCTTTTTTCTTGATTCGACGACTAAATGAATGTACCTTTAAGTGACGTCAGATTAACCTCGCATTCTATTGGCTGTTCCGATCAGCCAATAGAATGCAAGCTCAATCTGATAGGCTGATTGGATCAGCCAATCGGATTGAACTTGAATCTGATTGGCTGATTGAATCAGCCAATCAGATTTTTCCTACCTTAATTTCTGATTGGCTGATAGAATCCTATCAGCCAATCGGAATTCAAGGGACGCCATCTTGGATGATGTCACTTAAAGGTACAGTCATTTAGTCGTCGGATCAAGAAAGAAGAGGATGCTCCCCATCAGATGTTTTCAGGATGCAGTCGCTCCGCTCCGGATGGATGAAGATAGAAGATGCTGCCTGGATGAAGACTTCTGATGGATGGAAGACCTCTTCTTGCCCCGCTTGGATGAAGAATTCTGACGATCTGGATGTCCTCTTCTGCCCAGATAGGATGAAGACTTCTGCCGGTCTGGATGTCCTCTTCTGCCCAGATAGGATGTAGAGAGACTTCTGCCGGTCTGGATGTCCTCTTCTGCCCCATCGGATGAAGACTTTGGCCCGGCTGGTTGAACACGACTCAAGGTAGGGAAATCTTCATGGGGGTAGTGTTAGGTTTATTTAAGGGGGGTTTGGGTTAGAGTAGGGGTATGTGGGGGGTATTGTGTTTTTTTTTTACAGGCAAAAGAGCTGTTTTCTTTGGGGCATGCCCCGCAAAAGGCCCTTTTAAGGGCTGGTAAGGTAATAGAGCTGTTAACTTTTGTAATTTAGTATAGGGTAGGGCATTTTTTTTATTTTGGGGGGGCTTTGTTATTTTATTAGGGGGCTTAGATTAGGTGTAATTAGTTTAAAATTCTTGTAATTTTTTTTATTTTTTGTAATTTAGTGTTTGTTTTTTTTGTACTTTAGTTTAGTTTATTTAATTGTATTTAATTGTAGGTACTTGTAGTTAATTTATTTAAATTATTTAATGATAGTGTAGTGTTAGGTTTAATTGTAACTTAGGTTAGGATTTATTTTACAGGTAATTTTTTAATAATTTTAACTAGGTAGCTATTAAATAGTCAATAACTATTTAATAACTATTGTACCTAGTTAAAATAAATACAAATTTGCCTGTAAAATAAATATAAATCCTAAAATAGCTACAATGTAACTATTAGTTATATTGTAGCTATATTAGGGTTTATTTTACAGGTAAGTATTTAGTTTTAAATAGGATTCATTTATTTAATTAATTTAATGATAGTGTAGTGTTAGGTGTAATTGTAACTTAGGTTAGGATTTATTTTACAGGTAAATTTGTATTTATTTTAGCTAGGTAGTTATTAAATAGTTATTAACTATTTAATAACTATTGTACCTAGTTAAAATAAATACAAAGTTGCCTGTAAAATAAATATAAATTCTAAAATAGCTACAATGTAACTATTAGTTATATTGTAGCTATATTAGGGTTTATTTTATAGGTAAGTATTTAGTTTTAAATAGGATTAATTTATTTAATTATAGTAATTTTATTTCATTTTATTTAAATTATATTTAAGTTAAGGGGAGTTAGGGTTAGGGTTAGACTTAGGTTTAGGGGTTAATAACTTTATTATAGTAGCGGCGACGTTGGGGGAGGGAGATTAGGGGTTAATAATTGTAGGTAGGTGGCGGCGATGTTAGGGAGGGCAGATTAGGGGTTAATAAAATTTATTATAGTGTTTGCGAGGCGGGAGTGCGGCGGTTTAGGGGTTAATACATTTATTATAGTGGCGACAATGTCCGGCGGCAGATTAGGGATTAATACTTGTAGTTAGGTTGCGGCGACATTGGGGGGGGCAGATTAGGGGTTAATAACTATAATGTAGGTGTCGGCGATGTTAGGGACAGCAGATTAGGGGTTAATAGCTATAATGTAGGTGGCGGCGATGTCCGGTCAGCAAATTAGGGGTTAATACTTGTAGTTAGATTGCCGCAACGTTGGGGGGGGGCAGATTAGGGGTTAATAACTATAATGTAGGGGTCGGCGATGTTAGGGACAGCAGATTAGGGGTTAATAGCTATAATGTAGGTGGCGGCGATGTCCGGTCGGCAGATTAGGGGTTAATACTTGTAGTTAGGTTGCGACGACATTGGGGGGGGGCAGATTAGGGGTTAATAACCATAATGTAGGGGTCGGCGATGTTAGGGACAGCAGATTAGGGGTTAATAGCTATAATGTAGGTGGCGGCGATGTCCGGTCGGCAGATTAGGGGTTAATACTTGTAGTTAGATTGCGGCGACGTTGGGGGGGGCAGATTAGGGGTTAATAACTATAATGTAGGGGTCGGCGATGTTAGGGACAGCAGATTAGGGGTTAATAGCTATAATGTAGGTGGCGGCGGTGTCCGGTCGGCAGATTTAGGGTTAATACTTGTAGTTAGGTTGCGGCGACTTGGGGGTGGCAGATTAGGGGTTAATAAATATAATATACGGGTCGGCGGTGTTAGGGGCAGCAGATTAGGGGTACATAGGTATAATGTAGGTGGCGGCGGTGTCCGGAGCGGCAGATTAGGGGTTAATAAAATAATGCAGGTGTCAGCGATAGCGGGGGCGGCAAATTAGGGGTTAATAAGTGTTAGATTAGGGGTGTTTAGAGACTCAGGGTACATGTTAGGGTGTTAGGTGCAGACTTAGTGTTTCCCCATAGGAAACAATGAGGCTGCGTTAAGAGCTGAACGCTGCTTTTTTGCAGGTGTTAGGTTTTTTTTCAGCCAAAACTGCCCCATTGTTTCCTATGGGGGAATGCCAAATTTTACCAAGCTAATTCGGATTTATTCGGAGATACGGCAGCTATTTCGGATTCATTCGGTAGATTCGGAAGTATTTTAATTTGGAAATTCGAAACGATCCGAATCTCCGAATTTACTGAATTTACAGAATTTCCGAATAAATCCGAAACGAATCGCACATGTCTAGCCCTAACCTAAAAATAAAACCCACCCAATAAACCCTTAAAAAAAACTAACACTTACCCCTGAAGATCCACTTACAGTTTTGAAGATCCGACATCCATCCTCAACGAAGCAGGGAGAAGTCTTCATCGAAGCGGTAAAAAGTCCTCAACGAAGCCGGGAGAAATCTTCATCCAAGCCAGGAGAAGTGGTCCTCCAGACGGGCAGAAATCTTCATCCAGACATCATCTTCTATCTTCATCCATCCGGCGCGGAGCAGGTCCATCTTCAAGACATCCGATGCAGAGCATCCTCTTCTTTCGATGGTCGGTGAAGAATGAAGGTTCCTTTAAGTGATGTCATCCAAGATGGCGTCCCTTAGATTCCGATTGGCTGATAGAATTCTATCAGCCAATCGGAATTAAGGTTGAAAAAATCCTATTGGCTGATGCAATTAGCCAATAGGATTGAACTTCAATTCTATTGGCTGATCCAATCAGCCAATAGGATTGAGCTCACATTCTATTGGTTGATTGAAACAGCCAATAGAATGCGAGCTCAATCCTATTGGCTGAATGGATCAGCCAATAGGATTGAAGTTCAATCCTATTGTCTTATTGCATCAGCCAATAGGATTTTTTCAACCTTAATTCCAATTGGCTGATAGAATTCTATCAGCCAATCGGAATATAAGGGACACCATCTTGGATTACGTCACTTAAAGGAACCTTCATTCAGCAAGAAGCCGTCGATTGAAGAGGATGCTCCGTGCCTGATGTCTTGAAGATGGAGCCGCTCCGCGTTGGAAGGATGAAGATAGAAGATGCCGTCTGGGTGAGGACTTCTGCCCGTCTGGAGGACCACTTCTGCTAGCTTCAATGAGGTTTTCTTGCCACTTGGATGAAGTCTTCTCCTGGCTTCATTGAGGATGGATGTCGGCTCTTTAAAACTGTAAGTGGATCTTCGGGGTTAGTGTTAGGATTTTTTTAGGGTGTATTGGGTGGGTTTTATTTTTAGATTAGGGGTTTGGGTTGCAATAGAGTTAAATGCCCTTTTCAGGGCAATTCCCATCCAAATGCCCTTTTCAGGGGTTTTTTAGTTAGGGTTTTATTTGGGGGGTTTGGTTGTGTGGGTGGTTAGTTTTACTGTTGGGGGGTTATTTGCATTTTTTTTACAGGTAAAAGAGCTGATTTCTTTGGGGCAATGCCCCGCAAAAGGCCCTTTTAAGGGCTATTGGTAGTTTAGTTTAGGCTAGGATTTTTTTTTTTTTATTTTGGGTGGGCTTTTTTATTTTGATAGGGCTATTAGATTAGGTGTAATTAGTTTAAAGATCATGTAATTTGTTTTTTATTTTCTGTAATTTAGTGTTTGTTTCTTTTTTGTAATTTAGCTTATTGTTTTGAATGTAGTTAATTGTATTTAATTTAAGAAATGTATTTAATTGTAGGGTTAGGTTAAGTTAGGTGTTAGTGTAAGACAGGTTAGGTTTTATTTTACAGGTAAATTTGTATTTATTTAAACTAGGTAGTTAGTAAATAGTTAATAACTATTTAGTAACTATTCTACCTAGTTAAAATAAATTCAAACTTGCCTGTAAAATAAAAATAAACCCTAAGATAGATACAATGTAACTATTAGTTATATTGTAGCTATCTTAGGGTTTATTTTATAGGTATGTATTTAGTTTTAAATATGAATTATTTAGTTATTAATAGTAGGTTTTCTTTAGATTTATTTTAATTATATTTAAGTTAGGGGGTGTTAGGGTAAGGGTTAGACTTATATTTAGGGGTTAATACATTTAATATAGTGGCGGCGACGTTGGGGGCGGCAGATTAGGGGTTAATTAATGTAGGTAGGTGGTGGCGATGTTAGGGAAAGCAGATTAGGGGTTAATAATATTTAACTAATGTTTGTGAGGCAGGAGTGCGGCGGTTTAGGGGTTAATATGTTTATTCTAGTTGCGGCGATGTCTGGAGCGGCAGATTAGGGGTTAATAATTTAATTTTAGTGTTTGCGATGCGGGAGTGCCTCGGTTTAGGGGTTAATAGGTAGTTTATGGGTGTTAGTGTACTTTTTAGCACTTTAGGTATGAGTTTTATGCTACAGCGTTATAGTGTAAAACTCATAACTACTGACATTAAAATGCGGTACAAATCTTGACGGGATAGGGTGTACCCCTCACTTTTTGGCCTCCCAGGACAAGCTCGTAATACCGGCGCAAAATAAATAGACTATACGCAAATTGCGTAAGTTGATTTGTGGTAATGCCAAAAAAGTGTGCGGTACCCCTAAATCTGCAAGACTCGTAATACCAGTGGTAGTAAAAAAGCAGCGTTATGAGCCTTAACGCTTCTTTTTTACTCATAACGCAAGACACGTAATCTAGCCGCAAGTGTGTAATAGTATCCACTAAAAAATCCCAAAATGTTTTAGGAGATACTGTACACCAGATATCGTTCAATATGTAAATGAGTTTGTAAATGTCCAAAAGACACAGTTGGCATGATAGTTATGTTAGTCTGTGGTTTCTGTGTCATGCCAAAATAGATATTGCTGCAGGCTGCTTAGGATGGCAAGTGAGGAACGGCTCTCCCCATTTTGGTTACTCAAAGTGAACCAGTGCCTGAATAATCCTTGTGATATGCGGGTCGTTGTCCTGAAGGGTGGATGTCTTAAGATTCGAAATCTGCCAGTGATAGAGTCCGTAGCGATGCTGTATTGCACAGAAAGTATCCGTCGGTCTCATTGGAAAGGAAATTATTTTTTATATATATATATATATATATATATATATATACATTTGGCTTTAGTGAAGCTGATCTAAAGCAGTGTTGGGTTAGCACACTAGCAGTGACTAATAGACTTTTTTGTAGCATGCCCTATAGAAGTCTAAAGGTAGAAGAAGTTAGTGGGGTTGTTATTTACTGTCCCTTTAAATGGAATTGAAATTAAACATCATGGGGTATTTACAGACATTATTACCAAAGAAAAACTATTTAAAATAAAAAAAAAACTAAGAGCACTAGCATAATAGTTAGGGAATATGTCATTTTAAAATGCTCATTGAATTATTATTGTCATCTCCTTTCTTTTATAGCTCACAATTTAACCTTTTTTTTTTCTTTATCAATCTGGGATAATTTCATGCAGTCTAGCAGCCAAAATGTTTGTTTAAAGAATGATATCACAAATTATAAGTGAAAGTAAAAGGTGTAAATGCATTTATAAATGTCCTTCTTTATCTTAGGAAAGGTGTTAATAGCAGTCTTTGGGTTTTCCCAGAAGACTGCTTCTCAAGTTCTAATTGTGTGGTAAAATGATAAATGATGATGATTAGATATTATAGATTATCTTTTTTTTACATTTAAATTGACTTAATCATGTTTTTTTTGGTGCTAGTTATTTTAAAGTTGGATATCTTTTATTATGAGAGATCATTACTGATTCTATTTTAGGTAAACATACTGTAGAAATGCAGCTTTTTCTATTTTAAAATCAACAATTTAAAAAGCAGAACAAGGATTGATGGCATTTAGCAATCAAAGTATCAGCTATAAAAATCAATAAAATAAATATAATAACAATGGTCAACTCTGATTTTTTTGCCAATCGGCTAGATTACAAGTGTTGCTGTATGGCTTTTAACGCTAAAATTCCAGCATAATGGCCAGGAACGCATATTACGAGTCATGTCGGTATAGCTATACTGCAAGTATTTTAGCCTGTAATGCAACGTCCATTCCGCACTCAAAAAATTACGTTTTTTGTGTGGGATTTTCATAGTGCCGGTATTGCAGGTTGTGCAGTTCGCCTAAAATGCTTGCATTACAGCCTATACCACCATCTGAGAGCAGTAGTTATGGATTTTGCAAAACAAATTTTTTTCATAAAACTCATAACTAAAATGTTACAAAGTACACTAACACCCATAAACTACCTATTAACCCCTAAACCGCCACCCTCCCACATCAGAAACACTATATTGAACTTATTAACGCCTAATCTGCCACCCACTCACATCGCCAACACTATTTAAATATATTAACCCCTAAATCCCCGCTCCCCGACATCGCCAACACTATAATAAACCTATTAACCCCTAAACCTCCGGCCTCCCACATCACCACCACTAAATAAACCTATTAACCCCTAAACCTCCAGCCTCCCACATCGCCACCACTAAACAAACCTATTAACCCCTAAACCTCCTGTCTCCCACATCGCCACCACTAAATAAATCTATTAACCCCTAAACCGCCAGCCCCCCACATTGCAAAACACTAAATTAAACTATTAACTCCTAAAACTAACACCCCCTAACTATAAATTAACCTAACATAAATATTCTAATAAAATAAAAAAATACTACCAATTAAAAAATCTAAATTACAAATATAAAAAACCTAACACTACGAAAATAATAACAAAATCTAAAATTACAAAAAAATAAACACTAAATTATGAAAAATAATAAACACTGAGCCTGCAAAAAATAATAACTGAAATTATCAAAACTAAAAACAATAACACCTAATTTAATAGCCCTATAAAAATAAAAAAGCCCCACCAAATTAAAAACACCCCCTAGCCTAAAATAAACTACCAATAGCCCTTAAAAGGTCCTTTTGTAGGGCATCGCCCTAAGTTAAACAGCTCTTGTAAAAAGTCCCCACAACAGTAAAACCCACCACCTAACCAACACCCCAAAATAAAAAACCTTACAGGGGCATTTGTATGGGCATTGCCCTTAAAAGTGCATTCAGCTCTTTTTCGCTGCCCTTAAAAGGGCATTCAACTCTTACAAAAGCCCAAAACCCTAATCTGAAAAAAAAAAAAAACACTAACCCCAGAATATGTACTCAAGATTCCTGAAGTCCGGACATCTATCTTCATTCAGTCAGCAACACCTTCATCCACCTAAGGGACGTATCCTATCATAATCCTGGTGGCGCAGAGCTATCCTGGAAGCTGATTCCATCTTGCACAGAGTGTCCTCTTAATACAGTCACCGCCGTACACTAAAGTTGAATGCAAGGTAGCCGTTTCAAAATTTGCTTCAAATTCAAATCAGCCAATAGGATGAGAGATTCTGAATTCCTATTGCCTGTTCAAAACAGCCAATAGGATGAGAGATACTGAAATCCTATTGGGTTATTTAACACTATTTATACATTTTGTGAAATTGAAATCGTTGAAGAGTTTAGAAATTTGAGGACCATCAAAGATTTTTGCTTTAATTTTTCAAAGCTTCATTAGTGCAAGTGTAAAATGGAGTGGTGGGAGAATTACTTTTTTCTCTGCCAACCATTAATGAAGACCCTTGAAGGCCATTTTGCTTTTTATCAAATTATCTTGCTTTGTTGTTCTATTACACAGGCAGATGAAACAAGGGTACTTTATTTATCCACTTTGCTGCCCAACCAAGAAGTTTACTGTCTTGAGATCAACACATGCTCATAATAGCAGAGCTCCTGCATAACAATTTTATTATTTTCATATTCTAGTTAAAATAGCAATAAAACACATTTCAAGATTCTGGTGGAATATGAAATTGTATGCAATGGATAAACTTGCAAAACAATGTTAAAAAATGAGATTAGAGTAAAAAGACAGACCAAACCCTGCTGCATATATCAGCAGTCACAGGTTGTATTGAGATAAAATCATAATTTTAGAAGTATCTATTATCTCAAAAACTAGATCTAAATTGGCATAACTGATGTCATTTTTGGATTCAGCAGTCCAAAAATATCCAAAATTCTTTGAAACATCCATGGCAATTGATGCTAAAAATACCTGAGTAATAATATATTTGTTTTTCTTTCAGAGGAATAATAAACTAATTCACTTGTTTGTTTTATATTTCCTCAAAAAAGAATATCACCGATCTAGGGCAAGATTACATAAGCCGCGTAGGTTTCAACACAACTGCTGAAACCCGCGTCGCCCGTCAGTTCACTTCGCACATCGGGTGAATCACATATACGGCGCCGGCAGATCATATACTATAGTAAGTCGGATAAACTGGAGACAGTCAGAAATGTACGCAAATACACATTTCTGGCGTCGGCAGTGACTTACTTCAGCATGTAAACTGCCAGCGCCTAAGTATAAAAATAAATCACACATAAAATTCTAACCCGTCGGAAAAAAGGAACCCGACACGTCAAATCCCTATAGCTGCCATCCCCCTATATTGCAACTACTAACAAAAGTATTAACCACTAAACCGCCAAACCCCCACATTGCAATCTACCTAATACAGTTATTAACCACTAAACCGCCAACCCCCACATCACAATCTACCTAATACAGTTAACCCCCCACAATGCAAACTGCCTAATAAAGTTATTAACCCCTAATATGCCCACCTCCCATAACGCAAAATACCTAATTCCACTATTAACCCCTAATTTGCCAACCCCCCACAATGCAAAGTATCCATCTAATCAATAAGCCCCTTAACCTAACACCCCCTAACTTAACCCCAAATAAACTACCTTTACCGAAAATAAAAAGACTATCTCCCTAAAAAAAACTAACATTACAGTAAAAATAAAAAAAGAAACCTAAGATTACATAAAAAAAAGAAAATCTAATATTACAAAAGATATAAAAATAGAATATTACAAAAAATAATAAACCAAATTATCCAAAATAATAAAATTAAACCTAATCTAATACCCCTATAAAAACAAAAAAGGCACCACAAAATAAAAACACTGCCTAATCTAACACTAAATTACCTATAGCCGTTAAAAGGGCCTTTTGTACGGCATTGCCCTAAATTTTACAGCTCTTTTTCTTTTAAAATTACAAATGACCCCTAAAAGTAAAACCCCCACCCACCCAGCCCCCCTTAAGGGGCATTTGTAAGGGGCTCTTTTGCTGCCTATTAAAATAAAAAAGCCCTAATCTAAACCCCACCCCCCAAAAAAAAAACTAACCCCGGCAGTGAAGGTCTTCTTCCAGGCGGCTCCATCTACATCAAGCAGCTCTCATCCTTTTGGCTGATTTCACAATTTCAGCCAACAGGAATGCAAGGTACCGCAATAAAAAACGGGTACCTTGCATTCAATCTTCAGTTTTTTTGTATTTTTACTGTAACGTTAGTTTTTTATTTTAATAGGAAGTTAGGATATTTTTAATTTGCTAATTATTTTTAATGTTAGTTTTTTATTTTAACCCCTTAATGACCGGACCATTTTTCAATTTTCTTACCCTTAAAGGGACAGTCTACACCAGAATTTTTATTGTTTTAAAAGATAGATAATCCCTTTATTACTCATTTCCCAGTTTTGCATAACTAACACATTTATAATAATATACTTTTAACCTCTGTGATTATCTTGTATCTAAGCCTCTGCAAACTGCCCCTTTTTCAGTTCTTTTGACAGACTTGCAGTCTAGCCAATCAGTGCCAGCTCCCAGATTACTTCACGTGCACGAGCACAGTGTTATCTATATGAAATATGTGAACTAACACCCTCTAGTGGTGAAACACTGTTAAAATGCAATCTGAAAGAGGTAGGCTTCAAGGTCTAAGAAATTAGCATATGAACCTCCTAGGTTAAGCTTTCAACTAAGAATACCAAGAGAACAAAGCAAAATTGGTGATAAAAGTAAATTGGAAAATTGTTTAAAATTACATGCTCTGTCTGAATCATGAAAGTTTATTTTGGCCTAGACTGTCCCTTTAATGACAATGGCTATTTTTACATTTCTGCAGTGTTTGTGTTTAGCTGTAATTTTCCTCTTACTCATTTACTGTACCCACACATATTATATACCGTTTTTCTCGTCATTAAATGGACTTTCTAAAGATACCATTACTTTCATCATATCTTATAATTTACTAAAAAAAAATAATAAAATATGAGGAAAAAATGGAAAAAAACACACTTTTTCTATCTTTGGCCCCCAAAATCTGTTACACATCTACAACCACCAAAAAACACCCATGCTAAATAGTTTATACATTTTGTCCTGAGTTTAGAAATACCCAATGTTTACAGGTTCTTCGCTTTTTTTGCAATTTATGGGGCAATAAATACAAGTAGCACTTTGCTATTTCCAAACCACTTTTTTTTTCAAAATTAGCGCTAGTTACTTTGGAACCCTGATATCTGTCAGGAATACCTGAATATCCCTTGACATGTATATATTTTGTTTTAGAAAACATCCCAAAGTATTCATCTAGGCCCATTTTGGTATATTTCATGCCACCATTTCACCACCAAATGCGATAAAAAAGTTAATTTTTTCACAAATTTTCTCACAAACTTTAGGTTTCCCACTGAAATTATTTACAAACAGCTTCTGCAATTATGGCACAAATGGTTGTAAATGCTTCTCTGGGATCCTCTTTGTTCAGAAATAGCAGACTTATATGGCTTTGTGGTTGCTTTTTGGTAATTAGAAGGCCGCTAAATGCCGCTGCGCATCAAACGTGTTTTATGCCCAGGAGTGAAGGGGTTAATTAGGGAGCTTGTAGGGAGCTTGTAGGGTTAATTTTAGCTTTAGTGTAGTGTAGTAGACAACCCCAAGTATTGATCTAGGCCCATTTTGGTATATTTTATGCCACCATTTAACCGCCAAATGCGAGCAAATAAAAAAAAAACTTTACATTTTTCACAATTTTAGGTTTCTCACTGAAATTATTTACAAACAGCTTGTGCTATTATGGCAGAAATTGTTGTAAAAGCTTCTCTGGGATCCCCTTTGTTCAGAAATAGCAGACTTATATGACTTTGGCGCTGCTTTTTGGTAATTAGAAGGCCGCTAAATGCTGCTGCGCACCACACGTGAATTATGCCCAGCAGTGAAGGGGTTAAAGCTTGTAGGGAGCTTGCAGGGTTAATTTTAGAGATCAGCCTCCCACCTGACACATCCCACCCCCTGATCCCTCCCAAACAGCTCTCTTCCCTCCCCCACCCCACAATTGTTCCCGCCATCTTAAGTACTGGCAGAAAGTCTGCCAGTACTAAATAAAAGAGTTTTTTTTTTTTTAAATAAAAATAATAAAATATTTTAGTTGTGATGGACCCCTGCCTTAGCACCAACCTCCCTGATCCCCCCCTCCAGCTCTCTAACCCTCTCCCCTACCTAATTACCGCCATCTTGGGTACTGGCAGCTGTCTGCCAGTACCCAGTTTGGCCCCACAAACCAAAGTATTTAAATTTTATTTATTTCTTTTATTTTTATTTTTAATTATTTCTGTAGTGTAGCAGCCCCCCCCCACAATACCCCCACCCCCTCCCCCTCCCAGATCCTTTTATATGTAAAAAAAAAAAATGTAACTTTTTTTTTTTCCCCTTCCAGTTCCTTCATTGTCAGTGTGGCTAATGTGGCTAATGTGTCCGTTGTCGGGTGGGAGGAGGGAGCGTGCGCGCGCGTGTGCACGATGCGCGTGCACGATGCGCGTGCACGATGCGCGTGCACGGGGCGCATGCACGCGCGCCCCGTGCATGCGCACCTCCCGCACATCGTGCACGCGCATCGTGCACACGCGTGCGCATTATGCACGCGCGCGCGCATCGTGCACGCGCGCGCACGCTCCCTCCTCCCACCCGACAACGGCACCATCGGCAACATCGCTACCGGTGCAGAGAGGGCCACAGAGTGGCTCTCTCTGCATCGGAGTCTTGTAAAGGGGTATTGCAGGATGCCTCTATATCGAGGCATCACTGCAATACCCTCAGAGCTGCTGGAAGTGATTGTGATCACTTCCAGCACTCTGTTAGACAACTGATGTACCAGGTACGTCTATTGTCATTAACAGTAAGTTTTTGCATGACGTACCTGGTACGTCAGTTGTCATTAAGGGGTTAAGGAAGTTAGGATTTTTTTTTTTTTAGGGAGATAGTCTTTTTATTTTCGGTAATGGTAGTTTATTTAGGGTTACGTTTGGGGGTGTTAGGTTAGGGGGCTTAGTGATTAGATTGATACTTTGCATTGTGGGGGTTGGCAGTTTAGGGGTTAATTGTGTAATTAGGTAGTTGGTGTTGTGAGGGGTTGGCGGTTTAGGGGTTAATTCTTTAATTAGGTTAACTGCGTTGTGGGTGAATGGCAGATTAGGGGTTAATCACTTTCACCTAGAGTACGAGTTTTGCATTACGGTTTTAATGCTGAAAAAATGGCAATTTCAGTGGAAAAACAGTAACGCAGCCATTATGAGTCATGTCGGTATAGCTATACCGCAGCATTGTAGCCTGTAATGCAACGTCAATCCCTCACTCAAAAAAAATATGTTTTTGTTTGGGATTTCCATAGCACC
Organism: Bombina bombina; assembly: GCF_027579735.1. NCBI lineage: Eukaryota > Metazoa > Chordata > Amphibia > Anura > Bombinatoridae > Bombina > Bombina bombina. Next base: position 776,771,362 of record NC_069501.1, on the reverse strand, counting down.
GGTATTACAGGTTGTGGGGTGAGACTAAAATACTTGCATTACAGCCTATACCAACACTATCCATTCCGCTATCTAAAAGCAGTAGTTATGGATTTTGTGTAACAAAAATGTTTCACAAAACTCATAACTAAAGTGTTACAAAGTTAAAAACATCCATAATCTACCTATTAACCCCTAAACCACCAACCTCCCGCATCACAAACACTATTTAAAATTAGTGATGTTGCGAACATAAAAATTTGGGTTCGCGAACTGCGAACGCGAACTTCCCCAACTGTTCGCGAACTGGCGAACCGGGCGAACCGCCATGGACTTCAATAGGCAGGCAAACTTTTAAACCCACAGGGACTCTTTCTGGCCACAATAGTGATGGAAAAGTTGTTTCAAGGGGACTAACACCTGGACTGTGGCATGCCGGAGGGGGATCCATGGCAAAACTCCCATGGAAATCTACATAGTTGATGCAGGGTCTGGTTTTAAGCCATAAAGGGCATAAATCACCTAAAATTCCTAAATTGTTTGGAATAACATGCTTTAAAACATCAGGTATGATGTTGTATCGATCAGGTAGTGTAAGGGTTACGCCCGCTTCACAGTGACAGACCAAACTCCCTGTTTAAAGGGACAGTCTACACCAGAATTTTTATTGTTTTAAAAGATAGATAATCCCTTTATTACCCATTTCCCAGTTTTGCATAACTAACACTTTTATAACAATATACTTTTAACCTCTGTGATTATCTTGTATCTAAGCCTCTGCAAACTGCCCCTTTTTTCAGTTCTTTTGACAGACTTGCAGTCTAGCCAATCAGTGCCTGCTCCCAGATAACTTCTCGTGCACGAGCACAGTGTTATCTATATGAAATAAGTGAACTAACACCCTCTAGTGGTGAAAAACTGTTAAAATGCAATCTGAAAGAGGTGGGCTTCAAGGTCTAAGAAATTAGCATATGAATCTCCTAGGTTAAGCTTTCAACTAAGAATACCAAGAGAACAAAGCAAAATTGGTGATAAAAGTAAACTGGAAAATTGTTTAAAATTACATGCTCTATCTGAATCATGAAAGTTTATTTTGGCCTAGACTGTCCCTTTAACGCACCGCAAACAACCGCAAACAGTCCATTTGCACAACCTCAAACTCCCCATTTGCACAAGGTTGGATACCAAGCTAGCCATGTCCCGTTCCTTGTCCTCACTGATGTCATTGAAGGTCTCTTCCTCCACCCAGCCACGTACAAAACCAAGGGTCCCCGAAAGGTGACAACAAGCCCCCTGGGACGCCTGCTGTGTTTGGTCTTCCACCTCCTCAAAGCCACCTTCCTCCTCTGACTCCTCTTCTACAGACTCCTCTCTCTGCGTTGCCTCTCTCTGCGTTATTATAAGGTGTGTTAAGTAGTACTATTCCTATCAGTTTAATCCCTGTTACGTCCCCTGTCAGGGGACGTGTATATGGCATCTATTTTAGGAACCAGGAGATTTTAGGAACTGGCTGGGTGAAGACGGCTTAAGGTAGGGTGATCTTCAAGGGGTTAGTGTTAGGTTTTATTAAGGGGGGATTGGGTGGGTTTTAGAGTAGGGTTGGGTGTGTGGGTGGTGGGTTTTAATGTTTGGGGGGTTATTGTATATTTTTTACAGGTAAAAGAGCTTATTACATTGGGGCAATGCCCCGCAAAAGGCCCTTTTAAGGGCTATTTGTAATTTCGTACAGGGTAGGAATTTTTTTTATTTTGGGGGGCTTTTTTATTTTATTAGGGGGATTAGATTAGGTGTAATTAGTTTAAAAATTTGTAATTTCTTTTTAATTTTCTTTAATTTAGTGGGCGATTTTTTGTAATTTAGTTTATTTAATTTAATTGTAATTAATTGTAGTTAGTTTAGGTAATTAATTTAATTATAGTGTAGTGTTAGGTGTAATTGTAATTTAGGTTAAGGTTTATTTTACAGGTAAATTTGTACTTATTTTAACTAGGTAGTTATTAAATAGTTAATAACTATTTAATAACTATTGTACCTAGTTAAAATAAATACAAACTTGCCTGTAAAATAAAAATAAACCATAAGCTAGGTTCAATGTAACTATTAGTTATATTGTAGCTAGATTAGGGTTTATTTTACAGCTAAGTATTTAGTTTTAAATAGGAATAATACCCGCCTAGATTTAGAGTTCTGCATTAGCCGTCAAAAGCAGCGTTAAGGGGTCCTAACGCTGCTTTTTACAGCCCGCTGGTATTTAGAGTCAGTCAGGAAAGGGTCTAACGCTCACTTTCCAGCCACGAATTTTCCATACCGCAGATCCCCTTACGCCAATTGCGTATCCTATCTTTTCAATGGGATCTTCCTTACGCCGATATTTAGAGTCTTGGCTGAAGTGAGCGGTACACCCTCTACCGACAAGACTCCAGCCGCAGAAAAAAGTCAGGAGTTAAGAGCTTTAACTACTGTGCTCTAAAGTACACTAACACCCATAAACTACCTATGCACCCCTAAACCGAGGCCCCCCTACATCGCCGCCACTCTAATACATTTTTTAACCCCTAATCTGCCGACCGCACACCGCCACCACCTTCATTATCCCTATGAACCCCTAATCTGCTGCCCCTAACGTCGCTGACAACTACATAATATTTATTAACCCCTAATCTGCCCCCCCAATGTCGCCGCTACCTTACCTACACTTATTAACCCCTAATCTGCCGACCGGACCTCGCCACCACTATAATAAATGTATTAACCCCTAAACCGCCTCACTCCCGCCTCAAAAACTCCTATAATAAATAGTATTAACCCCTAATCTGCCCTCCCTAACATTGTCAACACCTAACTTCAAGTATTAACCCCTAATCTGCCGACCGGACCTCGCCGCTACTCTAATAAATGTATTAACCCCTAAAGCTAAGTCTAACCCTAACACCCCCCTAAGTTAAATATAATTTTATTCTAACAAAATAAATTATTTCTTATTAAAAAAATGAATCCTATTTAAAGCTAAATACTTACCTGTAAAATAAACCCTAATATAGCTACAATATAAATAATAATTACATTGTAGCTATTTTAGGATTTATATTTATTTTACAGGCAACTTTGTATTTATTTTAACTAGGTACAATAGCTATTAAATAGTTATTTACTATTTAATAGCTAGTGAGTTAAAATAATTACAAAATTACCTGTAAAATAAATCCTAACCTAAGTTACAATTAAACCTAACACTACACTATCAATAAATTAATTAACTAAACTACCTACAATTACCTACAATTAAATCAACTAAACTAAATTACAAAAAATAAACAAATACTAAATTACAAAAAAAATGATTACAAGAAGTTTAAACTAATTACACCTACTCTAAGCCCCCTAAAAAAATAACAAATCCCCCCAAAATAAAAAAATGCCCTACCCTATTCTAAAATAAAAAGTTAACAGCTCTATTACCTTACCAGCTCTTAAAAGGGCTTTTTGCGGGGCATGCCCCAAAGAAATCAGCTCTTTTGCCTGTAAAAAAAAGCATACAATACCCCCACCAACATTACAACCCACCACCCACATACCCCTAATCTAACCCACCCAAACCCCCCTTAAAAAACCTAATACTAAGCCCCTGAAGATCTTCCTACCATGTCTTCACCCAGCCGGGTACCATCCGATCCGTCCAGAAAAGGGTCCAAAGTCTTCATCCTATCCGGCAAGAAGAGGTCCTCCAGAGGGTCCGAAGTCTTCATCCTATCCGGCCAGAAGAGGTCCTCCAGAGGGTCCGAAGTCTTCATCCAGTCGGCATCTTCTATCTTCTTCCATCCGGAGCGGAGCGGGTCCATCTTGAAGCAGCCAGCGCGGATCCATCCTCTTCTTCCTACGTCCTAACACCGAATGAAGGTTCCTTTAAATGACGTCATCCAAGATGGCGTCCCTCGAATTCCGATTGGCTGATAGGATTCTATCAGCCAATCGGAATTAAGGTAGGAAAAATCTGATTGACTGATTGAATCAGCCAATCAGATTCAAGTTCAATCGGATTGATGATCTAATCAGCCAATTAGATTGAGCTCGCATTCTATTGGCTGATCGGAACATTGGCTGATCGGAACAGCCAATAGAATGTGAGCTCAATCTGATTGGCTGATTGGATCAGCCAATCCGATTGAACTTGAATCTGATTGGCTGATTCAATCAGCCAATCAGATTTTTCCTACCTTAATTCCGATTGGCTGATAGAATCCTATCAGCCAATCGGAATTCGAGGGATGCCATGGAGGGTTGTAATGTTGGGGGGTATTGTATGTTTTTTTTAAGGCAAAAGAGCTGATTTCTTTGGGGCATGCCCCGCAAAAAGCCCTTTTAAGGGCTGGTAAGGTAATAGAGCTGTTAACTTTTTATTTTTGAATAGGGTAGGCCATTTTTTATTTTGGGGGGCTTTGTTATTTTTTAGGGGGCTTAGAGTAGGTGTAATTAGTTTAAAATTCTTGTAATCTTTTTTTTTGCAATTTAGTGTTTGTTTGTTTTGTAATTTAGTTTAGTTGATTTAATTGTAGGTAATTGTAGGTAGTTTAGTTAATTAATTTATTGATAGTGTAGTGTTAGGTTTAATTGTAACTTAGGTTAGGATTTATGTTACAGGTAATTTTGTAATTATTTTAACTAGGTAGCTATTAAATAGTAAATAACTATTTAATAGCTATTGTACCTAGTTAAAATAAATACAAAGTTGCCTGTAAAATAAATATAAATCCTAAAATAGCTACAATGTAATTATTATTTATATTGTCGCTATATTAGGGTTTATTTTACAGGTAAGTATTTAGCTTTAAATAGGATTAATTTTTTTTAAAAAGAAATAATTTATTTCGTTAGAATAAAATTATATTAATTTAATTTAGGGGGTTGTTAGGGTTAGGGTTAGACTTAGCGTTAGGGGTTAATACATTTATTAGAGTAGCAACGAGGTCCGGTTGGCAGATTAGGGGTTAATACTTGAAGCTAGGTGTCACAGATGTTAGCGAGGGCAGATTAGTGGTTAATACTATTTATTATAGGGTTTGCGAGGCGGGAGTGAGGCGGTTTAGGGGTTAATACATTTATTATAGTGGCGTCGAGGTCCGGTCGGCAGATTAGGGGTTAATAAGTGTAGGTAAGGTAGCGGCGACATTGGGGCGGCAGATTAGGGGTTTATAAATATAATATAGGGGTCGGCGATGTTGTGGGCAGCAGATTAGGGATACATAGGTATAATGTAGGTTGCCGGGGTGTTTCCGTAGCGGCAGATTAGAGGTTAATAATAAAATGCAGGGGTCAGGTTGGTGTGTTAGGTGTAGACATAACTTTTATTTCCCCATAGGAAACAATGTGGCTGCATTAGGAGCTTTACTCTGCTTTTTTGCAGGTGTTAGGTTTTTTTCAGCCAGCTCAGCCCCATTGTTTCCTATGGGGAAATCGTGCACGAGCACGTTCAGCCAGCTCACCGCAGACTTAAGCAACGCTGGTACTGAGGTGAGATGTGGAGCTAAATTTTGCTCAACACTCACTTTTCTGAGGCTAACGCCTGCTTGAAGAAAACTTGTAATACCAGCTTTGTCTTAAGTGAGCGGTGAGAAAAAAAGGCTTGTTAGCCCCGCACACCATTACCGACAAAAACTCGTAATCTAGCCGATTGAATGTTTAGTTTCCAATACTAAACTCTTAACCTCTGCTACACCCAATTTAAAAAATCCCATCAAATTTTTGAAAATTGGGATCTAACTGTAATTACTATTCAGAAGAGAGAGCAAGTGGATTTATAAGTTGCAAATGATGGCACCCTGGGCTCTCAATAAGCAAGTCTGGCTCTCATGTTTTTTGGATGAAAAATAATTTAGTTGCTGTTTGTTTTTGTTTTCATTGATTGCATTACCTATGGCCTAGATTTGGAGTTTTGTCGGTAACGACCCGAAAAACTAACGCCGGCTTTTTTCTGGCCGCACCATAAAAATAACTCTGGTATCGAGAGTCCACATAAAGGCTGCGTTAGGCTCCAAAAAAGGAGCGTAGAGCATTTTTAACGCAGCTTCAACTCTCGATACCAGAGTTGCTTACGGACGCGGCCAGCCTCAAAAACGTGCTCGTGCACGATTCCCCCATAGGAAACAATGGGGCTGCTTGAGCTGAAAAAAAAACAAACACCTGCAAAAAAGCCGCGTTCAGCTCCTAACGCAGCCCCATTGTTTGCTATGCGGTAACCCTTCCTACGTCTGCACTTAACACTCTAACATGTACCCCGAGTCTAAACACCCCTAACCTTACACTTATTAATACCTAATCTGCCGCCCCCGCTATCGCTGACCCCTGCATATTATTATTAACCCCTAATCTTCCGCTCCGTAAACCGCCGCTACTTACATTATCCCTATGTACCCCTAATCTGCTGCCCCTAACACCGCCGACCCTATATTATATTTATTAACCCCTAATCTGCCCCCCCACAACGTCGCCTCCACCTGCCTACACTTATTAACCCCTAATCTGCCGACCGGACCTGAGCGATACTATAATAAAGTTATTAACCCCTAATCCGCCTCACTAACCCTATCATAAATAGTATTAACCCCTAATCTGCCCTCCCTAACATCGCCGACACCTAACTTCAATTATTAACCCCTAATCTGCCGACCGAATCTCGCCGCTATTCTAATAAATGTATTAACCCCTAAAGCTAAGTCTAACCCTAATACTAACACCCCTCTAAGTTAAATATAATTTAAATCTAATGAATTAATTAACTCTTATTAAATAAATTATTCCTATTTAAAGCTAAATACTTACCTGTAAAATAAATCCTAATATAGCTACAATATAAATTATAATTATATTATAGCTATTTTAGGATTAATATTTATTTTACAGGTAACTTTGTATTTATTTTAACCAGGTTCAATAGCTATTAAATAGTTAAGAACTATTTAATAGCTAAAATTGTTAAAATAATTACAAATTTACCTGTAAAAGAAATCCTAACCTAAGTTACAAATAAACCTAACACTAGACTATCAATAAATTAATTAAATAAACTACCTACAATTACCTACAATTAACCTAACACTATCAATAAATTAATTAAATACAATTGCTACAAAGAAATACAATTAAATAAACTAGCTAAAGTACAAAAAATAAAAAAGAACTAAGTTACAAAAAATAAAAAATTATTTACAAACATAAGAAAAATATTACAACAATTTTAAACTAATTACACCTACTCTAAGCCCCCTAATAAAATAACAAAGCCCCCCAAAATAAAAAAATGCCCTACCCTATTCTAAATTACTAAAGTTCAAAGCTCTTTTACCTTACCAGCCCTGAACAGGGCCCTTTGCGGGGCATGCCCCAAGAAATTCAGCTCTTTTGCCTGTAAAAAAAAACATACAATACCCCCCCCCAACATTACAACCCACCACCCACATACCCCTAATCTAACCCAAACCCCCCTTAAATAAACCTAACACTAAGCCCCTGAAGATCATCCTACCTTGTCTTCACCATACCAGGTTCACCGATCGGTCAAGAAGAGCTCCTCCGATGTCCTGATCCAAGCCCAAGCGGGGGGGCTGAAGAGGTCCATGATCCGGCTGAAGTCTTCATCCAAGCGGGCCAGAAGAGGTCTTCCATCCGATTGAAGTCTTCATCCAAGCGGCATCCATCCGGAGCGAAGCGGCAGCATCCTGAAGAAATCCACCGCGGAACATCCATCCTGGCCGACGACTGAACGACGAATGACGGTTCCTTTAAATGACGTCATCCAAGATGGCGTCCCTCGAATTCCGATTGGCTGATAGGATTCTATCAGCCAATCGGAATTAAGGTAGGAATATTCTGATTGGCTGATGGAATCAGCCAATCAGAATCAAGTTCAATCCGATTGGCTGATCCAATCAGCCAATCAGATTGAGCTTGCATTCTATTGGCTGATCGGAACAGCCAATAGATCGGATCAGCCAATCGGATTTAACTTGATTCTGATTGGCTGATTACATCAGCCAATCAGAATATTCCTACCTTAATTCCGATTGGCTGATAGAATCCTATCAGCCAATCGGAATTCGAGGGACGCCATCTTGGATGACGTCATTTTAAGGAACCGTCATTCGTCGTTCAGTCGTCGGTCAGGATGGATGTTCCGCGGTGGAGGTCTTCAGGATGCTGCCGCTTCGCTCCGGATGGATGCCGCTTGGATGAAGACTTCAATCGGATGGAAGACCTCTTCTGGCCCGCTTGGATGAAGACTTTAGCCGGATCATGGACCTCTTCAGCCCCCCGCTTGGGCTTGGATCAGGACATCGGAGGAGCTCTTCTGGACCGATCGGTGAACCTGGTATGGTGAAGACAAGGTAGGATGATCTTCAGGGGCTTAGTGTTAGGTTTATTTAAGGGGGGTTTGGGTTAGATTAGGGGTATGTGGGTGGTGGGTTGTAATGTTGGGGGGGGTATTGTAGGTTTTTTTTTTACAGGCAAAAGAGCTGAATTTCTTGGGGCATGCCCCTCAAAGGGCCCTGTTCAGGGCTGGTAAGGTAAAAGAGCTTTGAACTTTAGTAATTTAGAATAGGGTAGGGCATTTTTTTATTTTGGGGGGCTTTGTTATTTTATTAGGGGGCTTAGAGTAGGTGTAATTAGTTTAAAATTGTTGTAATATTTTTCTTATGTTTGTAAATAATTTTTTATTTTTTGTAACTTAGTTCTTTTTTATTTTTTGTACTTTAGCTAGTTTATTTAATTGTATTTCTTTGTAGCAATTGTATTTAATTAATTTATTGATAGTGTAGTGTTAGGTTTATTTGTAACTTAGGTTAGGATTTCTTTTACAGGTAAATTTGTAATTATTTTAACTATTTTAGCTATTAAATAGTTCTTAACTATTTAATAGCTATTGTACCTGGTTAAAATAAATACAAAGTTACCTGTAAAATAAATATTAATCCTAAAATAGCTATAATATAATTATAATTTATATTGTAGCTATATTAGGATTTATTTTACAGGTAAGTATTTAGCTTTAAATAGGAATAATTTATTTAATAAGAGTTAATTAATTTCGTTAGATTTAAATTATATTTAACTTAGGGGGGTGTTAGTATTAGGGTTAGACTTAGCTTTAGGGGTTAATACATTTATTAGAATAGCGGCGAGATTCGGTCGGCAGAATAGGGGTTAATAATTGAAGTTAGGTGTCGGCGATGATAGGGAGGGCAGATTAGGGGTTAATACTATTTATGATAGGGTTAGTGAGGCGGATTAGGGGTTAATAACTTTATTATAGTAGCGCTCAGGTCCGGTCGGCAGATTAGGGGTTAATAAGTGTAGGCAGGTGGAGGCGACGTTGTGGGGGGCAGATTAGGGGTTAATAAATATAATATAGGGGTCGGCGGTGTTAGGGGCAGCAGATTAGGGGTACATAAGGATAACGTAGGTGGCGGTCGGCAGATTAGGGGTTAATAAATATAATATAGGGGTCGGCGGTGTTAGGGGCAGCAGATTAGGGGTACATAAGGATAACGTAGGTGGCGGTCGGCAGATTAGGGGTTAATAAATATAATATAGGGGTTGGCGGTGTTAGGGGCAGCAGATTAGGGGTACATAAGGATAACGTAGGTGGCGGTCGGCAGATTAGGGGTTAAAAATTTTTTTTAGAGTTTCGGCGATGTGGGGGGACCTCGGTTTAGGGGTACATAGGTAGTTTATGGGTGTTAGTGTACTTTAGAGTACAGTAGTTAAGAGCTTTAGAAACCGGCGTTAGCCCAGAAAGCTCTTAACTACTGACTTTTTTCCTTCGGGTGGAGTTTTGTCATTAGATGTCTAACGCTCACTTCAGAAACGACTCTAAATACCGGAGTTAGAAAAATCCCATTGAAAAGATAGGATACGCAATTTACGTAAGGGGATCTGCGGTATGGAAAAGTCGCGGCTGGAAAGTGAGCGTTAGACCCTATTTTGAGTGACTCCAAATACCGGCGGTAGCCTAAAACCAGCGTTAGGAGCCTCTAACGCTGGTTTTCACGGCTAACGCCAAACTCTAAATCTAGGCCTTAGTGCTTAAGTTTTATCTTAAATGATATCTCTTGGTCATCTTACTCAAATCAGTTTGGATAAGTGTGAGAGAAAGAATTAGTAAGTAATGTGCTCAGTATTTTATGGAGTATGATTTACCCTACTGTGATTTCGATTGGTACTTAAAATAAGTACTTTTGTGTATATATGTAAATAACCTAGGGACAGGAGGCAGCAACTTCCGTTTTTGTAATTTTACTTTTTTTTCTGTTGCCATGACGATAGATCATTTATGTAGCACAAGGATGCCATTTAGCCCTCTTGATGTTTATTTTGATGTGGGAATTTGTTTTTAGTACTTTTTTCTAAACTTTAGTTTAGTCGTTTTTTTTGTTAATTTTGTGATGATGTCATTACATGAAGTTGGTGCCTGCTGTTCCTGTTTGGTTATTTTCAGATGAGAAGTGTGTATAGTAGACATGTGCGATTCGATACGGTCCGAATCAAAATTCAGACGAATTTGTCGAATTCGGAGATTCTGATTGATTCGAATTTACGAATTGCGGTAGTGCCAAATCTACCGAATAAATCCAAATTGATTTGAATTTATTCAGTAGATTCGGATGGATTCGGATGGCCGTGTATTGTACAGTATATTATGTTTATCACTCTGCTATGGGTTAAACCTAATATACAGTACATAATACACTTACTGAAATTACGAAATTACGAATCGATTCGAACCGAATCGAACCGAATCGAACCAAATTTTTCACGAATCCGGAAGAATCCGAATGAATCCAAAACAAATTAATTTGATTTCTTCCAAATTCGAAGCGATCCGAACCGAAATTCGAATCGATCAGAATCGATCCGAACCGAACCGAATTTTATGAAGCTGCACAAATCTAGTGTATAGATCCCTATGTGAAATACTATTTAAAGTGGGTGTTTAAGTTTGTGTTGATTCCTTAATAAAGGTCCCATTTGGAGGACCAAAACGTTGGATGTTTTTGGGTGTGAAGTGTACCACAATATGTGAATAAAGTGGTAACATCCTTATTGAAGAAACCGGGTGCAAGTTATTTCTTGGAGTATATATATATATATATATATATATGTGTGTGTGTGTGTGTGTTACAGGTAAAGTCAGATATCCAGAAGCATTTGGGTGATCCTAGAATTACCCGGGTAAAGCAAGATGTATGTTCGAGGATTACCCAAATGCTTCTGGATAAAGCTTCACACATAAATAAGGTGCACTGCAATTCCCCCATCTTCACTATTTTTTTTGCCTCTGCCTGGGGGGGGGTTTAAGGGGGGCACCCACTGATCCTATAGCATCCACCCCAAGTAAACCTTGAACCCCCAGGCAGAGGCACAAAAGATAGTGAAGATGGGGGAATTATAGTGCATTATATAAAATTATACAATACCGGCTTCTGGGTTATGTGTGGGTTGTAGGAAGTGATGAGCAAAATGGCTGCAGATAGTGATATCCATGCGATCTTGCATTGGGCTTTACCCAGAGCCACTGGCTAATGTCAGTTTTACCCAGTTAATCCTAGGATTACCCGATATCTGACTTTACCCGTATGTGTGTGTATATTTGTGTGTATATGTATATATATATATATATATATATATATATATATATATTAGACAAGCGCATACCCAGGGGTCTGCGCATTAGAAAGTTTCCTTCATTTATTGTAACTGACCCTGATTTCATAGAAAAATGGAATTCCATTTTGGGTTCATGTTCCTTTGCCCTAATTGAGCTACTTGTGATATATAAAGAAAAACAAAGATCAGCTTTAATAACAGAGATTAAGGATACACAGATATTATTAAAGAAATATCAACATGACCCAGATTTTAAGAAATATGACAAACAGTTTGAACTAAAAATGAATACGTTTAAAAGGGAACTTTGGCAATTCAAATCTAGAAAGATGACACGTGACAAAAGGGACTATGACTCTAATCAAGTGTATAGATGGACACAAGAAGATACACTAAGAAAGGGATATAAGAGAAACAACAAAAACAAGAACAAACAAATGAATGGTAAAGGAAATAAAAAGGGGAAGAGTGTCACATTCTCTGAAACTGAATATGAGTGTGACTCTTCTGATGGCGATGTCAATGAAATAGAAGAAGCGGCAGCAGCAGTTTTCCAAGAAATAGATGTCCCATATTGTAGTGAGAATTCTACTCAGTCAAAAAACGGACAGGAATTGGCCACACAGGAAGTAAGAAAAAAACAACACACAGAGGCTGTCGAGGTGGTGGCAAAAGAACCAAGGGAAACACAGAAGAAGAAAAAAATGAGATCTGTATATACAACCAGATCTCAGAAGGAGACGAAGAAATATGCATAAATGACAAAAATTTTGTTAATTTATCTTCTATAAATTTAACTCCTGCACAAGTAGATTTGTTGTCTAAAGGTCTCAATTTTGTGCCTTCCAATCACTTCAATGTTTTTGAAACTATCTTAGACGTCAACAGATTTGCTAGAAAAATCACATTGCAAAAGCATTTCTATAGAAAGGATGGGAAGGCAGAAAGTGAACCTGATTTAGCTAAAGAGTTTGATGCAGCAATATATGATGTAGGTTCTATATCTGATCTTAACTTTTCTGAAATCAACACCTTGAGAGATTTAGATCAACTCTTACAAGAAGGAGAGGACACTAAAGATGATGACTTACAAGAGAGTAATATATCTTTAAGACATATTAAAAACAAAAGCCCATTCTATCCTTTTAAGACACGTTCAAAAGTGATTGATATTTTTCAAAAAACGGTAGAGATCAAATTACGTGATCTAGATAAACAAGAGTCAGATAAAAGAAATAGAAAATGTAACAATCTAACGCATAAGGAGAAATCAGCTCTTAGGGAGCTTACACAGAATGATAACATTGTAATTAGGCCATCTGACGAGGGCGGCAATGTGGTCGTTCTCAACAGAACTGGCTATATTGCAGAGGCTAAGAGGCAGTTAGGCCAAAAAGATGTATATCTAAAACTAACAGACAATCCTACTAATAAGTTTCAGAGGGAAATTTGGATTATTATTAAATATGCCCGTAATAATAACATCATTACTCAATCAGTTGAAGAAAAATTGCTAATATCTTATCCAGTAACTCCCATTTTCCATCATTTCCCCAAATTACATAAAAATTCTCTATCTCCTCCAGGTAGACCTATCATTGCTGGCATAGGGTCCCTGAACGAAGCACTCTCTGAACTTGTTGACACTTTTTTACAACCTCTAGTATGTCAACTTCCCAGTTATATTCAAGACACCACTTCTTTTATTAAAAAAATTGCTAACATTGAATGGAAACAAAACTATAGGTTAATGGTTGTTGATGTTACATCTCTCTACACGTCTATTGAGCATTCAAAAGCCTTATGGCTATTGAATTTTTTATTAACTCTTCCTGTAACTTTGAAGAAGCAACTAAGGTTTTCTTGCTGAATGCAATTGAATATTTGCTTACCCACAATTATTTCATGTTTCAAACGGATTATTATCTCCAGAGACGTGGGACAGCTATGGGGGCTAAATTTGCCCCCTCCTATGCCAACCTGTTTATGGGTTGGTGGGAGCTGTCCCACGTCTTTGGAGATGGTAATCTGTTCAAGGGAGCGATAATCCAGTATTGTCGCTACATAGATGATCTGTTTTTCATCTTAGAATGTGACGCAACCGAGGCAGATTGCTTTTGCAATTACCTCAATTGCAATCAACTAGGTATAGAGTTTACAGGTACTCACAGCAATGAAAGTGTGAACTTTTTGGATCTCACTGTTCAAGGCGGTGAGACTGGATCTATTATCCAGACTAAAATGTACAGAAAGGAAACTGCAGGTAACACACTGTTAAAATTTGAATCGTGTCATCCCCGGCATGTGCTAAGAGGCATACCCAAAGGGGAATATATTCGCATTAAAAGGAACTGCACCAGTGAAAAAGAATATCACAAGCAGGCCAGTGAAGCAACTGAAAGATTCAAACAGCGAGGTTATCATGAGGGCCTATTACTAAAAGCCAAAGCAAGTGTTGACCAAATTCCAAGAACCGAGTTGCTTCAATATAAACACAATAAGTCAAAGACTAAAAAGGATGAAAATAATAAGATTAAATTCATAACTACCTTCAGTGTAGAATATAACAAAATATGTACAATTATTAAAGACTCTCTTCCTAGTCTGTACTCAGACCCTACCATCAAAGAGATTTTAAAGTCTGGATGTGATTTCATGTGATTTCATTCCTAAAAGAGCTAAGACTCTATCTAATCATTTATCCCCTTCTGACATCAAACCTAAGATAAACAGATGCTGGCTTAAACAAAGACAGGGATGCTTTAAGTGCAGACGACATATCTGCAAAACTTGTAATTTTATACATGAGGGCGACAAATTTGTTTCCAGCACAACTAACACAGAGTATGACATTAGATATTTCATTAATTGTGCGACTACACACGTAGTTTATCTTCTCACATGTGATATTTGTAATATCCAATATACAGCACTCACTTACAAGCTCTCAGCTAGAGAGCTTGTAAGTGAGTGCTGGGTTTTCTCTCTGTGTTGTATTAATTTGTTTTGTAATTTTCCCTATGGTTCTTGCACCCAGACCTGTCTGGGGTTAACTGCTTGTGGCTCTATATATATATACACATTGATTGGAGTAGCTGTGTTAGTCCAGAGATTTAGATATCAAAATAACAAGAGTATTGCATTGAGCAATGATACTTTTTTTTATTGGGCTAACTATACATTTATAAGTTGACAAGCTTTCGGAAGAGTTCCTTCCTTTATCAAGTCTGGAGCAAAATCTGTAAATTCCATTGAATTGGTCAGTATTGCTCCAGACTTGATAAAGGAAGGAACTCTTCCGAAATCTTGTCAACTTATAAATGTATAGTTAGTCCAATAAAAAAGTATCATTGCTCAATGCAATACTCTTGTTATTTTGATATATATATATATATATATATATATATATATGTGTGTGTGTGTGTGTGTGTGTGTGTATATACAGTTGTATGCAAAAGTTTAGGCACCCTGACAATTTCCATGATTTTCATTTAATGAGTGTCTGGTTTCTGGATGAAGGTATTTTGGACCATTCCTCCTTGAAAAACATCTCCAGTTCACTTAGGTTTGATGATTGCCGAGCATGGACAGCCCGCTTCAAATCACCCCACAGATTTTCAATGATATTCAGGTCTGGGGACTGGGATGGCCATACCAGAACATTGTACTTGTTCGTCTGCATAAATGCCAGAGTAGATTTTGAGCAGTGTTTTGGGTCGTTGTCTTGTTGAGATATCCAATATATCATGGTGCAGTTTACCCTATTACCCTTTTATAGTGTATTTATTACCTTGTCCGTGCAGGTTGTTCTATGTTGGTAAGACAGTGGATGACCTTCGTACACGGATGGCCAACCATCGCACTGCCATCAGAGCTGCTATAATAAAAAACGGTTCTGAACAGCCGGTGGCCCGTCATTTTGCGTTGGCTGGCCATACCGTTGCAGATTTAAGATATGTGATTATAGATCACATCCCCCCCCCTGTTAGAGCGGCGTACAGAGTAAAATGTTATTACAGTGCGAGTCCAGGTGGATCTTTAACCTGGGGATACTTATCCCTGGAGGTTTGAACACCCACCTGGACTGGCACTGTTTTTTGTAAAATATGTATACATATTCCCTGGCATTTTAACTTTTTGAGAAATAGTTTTTTGCAAATTGTGGTTTTTGAATATGGCTAATAGGAATAATGCTTGGGATATTTAAGCAAGAGGTGAGCTCTAATTATGATTATCAGCTAGTGGTCCCTTAGTAATTTTCAAATGTTTGTATGCAGCCCCTATAGTCAGTTCCAGTAAATGATTATAGGGATAGCTCTCCCCTTTAACAAGTCTTTCTTTTTAGATTATTAGTTTTTCCATATGGATTATATGTGTGCAGTTTGTCAAATAGTATATTAGAGTTTTAAACTAATTAAGTAGTATAATAAGATGTCTCTGCAGTATAACATTGTGGTTTCAATTTAATATGCACGGTTAGTGTAAATAGAAGTATCGCAATTTCACATCCATTATTTTATTCACAGTATGAGGACGCTGCTTCCGGTTACCACAGTAATGGGCTGAGCCTGCGCAGTGGTTCGGCAAGGACGCCGGGGAGTTTACAGTTTGCAGCGTGGGTGTTTGGTGGAGGGTATTAGAGAAGTAAGGTATGTACCGGTTTTTATCCTATGTAGTCTGAAGACAGGGTTGACAGCCCCGAAACATCACTTATTTGATAAAATTTATTATGCATAAAAGACCCGGTGAGTGCTTCCTTGTGTGCTTCTCTGGATTACCTTATTAAATGCACCCTCGGCGGCTGACAATTGTGAGTGCGGAGCCTTTACCAGTTGTTCCAATATATATATATATATATATATATATATATATATATATATATATATATATATATATATATATATATATATATATATATATACTGTATATGTGTATATATATATATATATATATGTATATACAGTATATATATATATATATATATATATATATATATGTATATATATATATATATATATATATGTATATGTATGTATGTATTTATATGTTTGTATGTATATATATATATATATATATATATATATATGTTTATATGTGCGTACGTACTGAATGTATTTATGTTTTTATATGTGTATATATGTATTTACAGACATATACATATAAACACATAAATACATATGCATGCATATAAAGACTTTTTTATATATATATATATATATATATATATTTATATATATATATATATATATATATATATATATATATATATATATATATATATATATATATATATGTGTGTGTGTGTGTGTGTGTGTGTGCATTGGAGCCCTTTGCAGTCATGTAGCTGAAAACATGTAAAATCATATTTATACAATATTTATATTTAATACAGTTAAACATTCCAATGTTCTTCACATGAGGAAATATATTTAATGTATTCATAAATATATATAAATATGTATTTATGAATAAATAGAACATATTCTACTATGTGAAGAATATTGGAATGTGAATTATTCATATTTTAATGTATGGTTAGCGCACTTGAGAAAATGCAAATGGGTTTGCAAGTAGGAGGTTAAGGTTTTTCCACTTTTCACACTTTATTGACTTCTATGGGGGAATACCTTAACGCAATCACAATATTGCTACTTCGGCTTTTTGCATACTTCAGGATAGCGGGCGAGTGAAAACTTTTTACTTTCAACTTGTAATATGCACGGTATTCGACACACACAAAAAGCTGAAGTTGCGCAAGTGCGAGCCATAAATAGAGCTCCACTTGTAATCTAACATAATAGTTTGGACAAAAAGGTGCTGCCTAAATATTGTGATCCTCTTTATGTTAATAATTGTCAACTAACACATAAACATAGTTGTGAAAAGGAAAAAGTATTTGCTCCATTTGATATTACATCACTTTAAGCGATTGATAAATGATAAATGATAGCAAACAAGGTAAAAATTCGTCCAGTTATTTGACAAATTGCCACAATGTTACAATTAATAAGATTATATTAGAGAAATGTATATATAATTATTAATGTAGAATAGACTCATTTTTTAAGTAAGTGGTCCGACTATACTGATACAGATTCTGTGAGTAATACTTAGTAAATGCAATCCTCTGAAAGTATATTAGATATGGGTTTTAAGATGGTTTTTCAATCTTTGCATTAATCTGTAATCTTGCAATCACTCAAGATTCACTCACTATCTTAGTATCCAAATGTTTTGGGGACTTAATTTTAAATGTTGATAAAGTTATTAACAACTGTGTATCAATTTGTAACATTGTGGAAATTTGTGACATAACTG
Source organism: Bombina bombina (assembly GCF_027579735.1). Classification (NCBI taxonomy): domain Eukaryota; kingdom Metazoa; phylum Chordata; class Amphibia; order Anura; family Bombinatoridae; genus Bombina; species Bombina bombina. Next base: position 776,753,407 of record NC_069501.1, on the reverse strand, counting down.
GACAAATACGGACCTTGTTTGCTATCATTTAAGATTCAGTTCTTGTTCATTCCCTTAAAGTGATGTAATATCAAATAAAGAAAATACTTTTTCCTTTTCACAACTATTTTTATGTGTTAGTTGACATTTGTTAACATCAGTTTTTATAGTAGTTTTTAATATATAATGTCGCCCTGATCTCTCTTGTATTGCTCGCCATATCCATGGACACCATAGTGTTGGATGGTGATTGGCTGAGGTTAGTTTAAAGGGAAGAGCCATGATGTCATTATTTATCCTATGATTAAGTGCCACTCAGCATGAAACGCATAAGGATTTATCCTTCTCCCCATGCTAATGAGTGTTTTTAAGCTTTAAGTTCCTTTTAATTTTTTTATTCAAGGGTTGCTGCCATTTCTTCTATATTTAGTTTTTTGGCTTGCTCTGCCTTTTTTAGCGTACACCATGCCACAGTGTAGCAGTGTACGATTGTGCTGTTATACCTCACTTTGAAAACTATGTGTTGATCGTAGACACCTATGGTGGATTATCTAGGATTGCCAGCCGGACCGGGAGCAACGCTGTCAGTTTCATTTGAACATTCAAATAAACCCCTAAGTGTATTTGGTCACAGTACCTTATTCCACAGTAATCTTTTGTCACTTTAATTTATGACTCTATAAGTCCTCAGCCAAAATGGGTTCTTGGGAAAATTGGGAAAAAACAATAAAGTGAAAAAATAATAGTATATGCAATAACAAATATATTTTTGAGAGGACATAATGGTCTACAAAATAATCATTATTAGTCAAGGATAAGTAAAAATCAAGACCTAGTGTTTCAAGTGGAATGCTGAGGGATGCTATGTATTTACATTCATTACTGTAGCACTTAGTTCCTCACCATGTTGTGTATGTACCCCTGGGGGTACTTGGGGCATTGGCAAGGGGTTCTCCATGGATTGGCCTTTATAAAAATTATTTTGATGTAGCTATTATAAACATTACATATCAAAGAAAGCTGTGTTTCTCATCTCTAGCCCTGAGCACTCCTAACAGGGTAGGGTGTGAGTATTTCCCAGCCTAGGTTGGACCTCTGCTCAATCACTTTCACTTCCAAATTGGTAAAACCTTAGAAACTGGCTTGTTAGTGACGTATGAGGGCTGTATTTGAGCTTTAATGCTATGAACAGGAAACGTAAGGTGAATTACTGTAGCCAAGTGTCACAGAGACAAGTGCCAGATAAATGTGCCCCTGTGAAATAGGTAAAGTTCATCATACTAAAATGTGCCGCAATAATATGAGACAGATAAACTGTGTATGAAATTTTTAAGAAAAATTGAAATATGGTACCATAAATACTACTTTCTCATCATGCAGTAAATCGTTTATTTTCCTCTTTTTTAGTGTATGAAGCACATTAATTGCATATAATTATTCATATAAATGGACTATTTATCTGTCTTTTATGTGTTCATTATTCTCTGTTGTTATAGGAAAGCATAAAACAAATATCTGATTCCTATACATTTACTTAATTAATATATCTGATACAAGCTTGTGAAATCTGGTGATACACATGATTTCCACCCTTGCTCATGTAAAAAATTAATAATATTTGTGCTACAGTTGGGGTACCTAGGAAACAACTGCAACAACTTTGTCAGTTGGTTTTTACATATAAACAACAATAACATTAAGAGAAAAGGAGGCCTCCATGTACTCATAAATTATGTGAAGCATTGTTGGTATGAGGAGGTTAAAGAATGAAAAGAAGAAATTACACGTTCCCAAAGAGGGGTACAGAGAAAAAGAAAAAGATGCTGCTGTGTCCCTGTTTAGATGTAGTTATTATAGTTAGTTTGTTGGAGACATACTTCCATCTAAAATTGAAGGCTAGATATACCACTGTAATGAATTTAGAAATTGATGTTGTAGCATGTATCAAATCTGAAATCAATTAGCCCACAGAAATGGTATTACTGCATTCCTCACAAGATTATGAACAACTGATATTTAACTCTGTGGTCACTTCTATTAGCACCCAAACATTTCATGATCTAGAGCCCCATTTTTTTACGTGTGAATTAATCTTCACAGCTATAGCATTTCAGCCTTGCAGCTACTTAGTCCCCTATTTAAGAAAGTCTGGCGGACCTGATCCGACAGTGCGGATCAGGTCCGCCAGACCTTGCTGAATATGGCGAGCAATACGCTTGCCATATTCAGCATTGCACCAGCAGCTCACAGGAGCTGCTGGTGCAATGCCGCCCCCTGCAGACTCGCGGCCAATTGGCTGCCAGCAGGGGGTGTCAATCAACCCGATCGTACTCGATCGGGATGATTTCCGGCGATGTCTGTCCGCCTACTCAGAGCAGGTGGACAGGTTATGGAGCAGCGGTCTTTGTGACCGCTGCTTCATAGCTGCTGTTTCTGGCGAGCCTGCAGGCTCGCCAGAAACACGAGGCATCAAGCTCCATTCGGAGCTTGATAGATAGGCCCCATAGTCTCTCCACCACCTAAAGTGTGGTAGAGTTAAATCATCCAGATTGACTGTGATGATTGACAGCCCCTGCTTGTTCGCCAGCTTTTAATAAATGGAGCTTCTAGTGTCACTCATGTCAAAAACCAGTGTTATATGACCAAACATGAGAAAGTAAAACAGCTCCCTTATTCAACTTATTCAAGTAAAACTGTACTCAAACTAAAGAGGAAATTTATTGTAAGAAAGATAGCAAAATGTTGGGGAACCTCAACAAAGGATGAGAAAAAAGCTAGAAGACTGGAAAGTGATAAATGGTGTATACGACTCAAGCCTTGAGCTTAAAGTTTCTTGTCTACATGCTATAGCATTGACATACACATTTAAATATAGGATTTACATGGATTAATGTGTCACAAAAATTTCCATAAGACGTGTTGGCATGTTCACTAATTTTTTTCCTGTTGCTAATTGCTCCGGTTGCATGCTTTCCCCCACTACCACAAATTGTGCAGTCGAGTTTCGACTGGGAGAGCAAACTTGGTGATCATGGCTAAAACTCCCCTGACAGTTAAGTACAGAAAACTCAGGTTTTAAATATGTATTGTTGTAATACTTAAAAATGTTCTAAACATTTGAAAACAGGTTTTCAACATAACCCATAGAATCCATTTATCATGACCAGACCTTTATGGAAAAGCTGAAAATGAATAAGTGTGATTTTTTTTTTATATCATTATTTATGTAAAAATGAACAGATGCTGAAATGGTCAAAAGCATATTTTATCAAAGTAATTTTTTAATTTAAAATTTTCACAGTTCAACAACGTAGGCTAATCATTTTTATAAAACGGTTATTCAGTAATACATAAGTAAAGTAACCAAAAATGTATAACTAGCTGAACTCAGAACAGATTTAGCTTTTGCCTTGGGAAGCAGCCATTTTTTATAAATATTCCCACGCATGTCTATGTTTATTTGAGAGTGCAATGCTGCAGCTAGTATAACCTTTTAACTCTTGGAAATCTGTCATTATGTTAAACTGAATTTCATCCTGTTGCCAATACACATTGTATCATACAGTAATGCTAATATTACAATTATCATGTTCTTATTAAAAGTGTATATATCAGCATTCAGGAATCAATCATGTGTTGATGAGGGCTAATAAATCCAAAGCAGATGTTGGCATGTGATTCCTTGTGTTGCACTCTTTAATACCTGCTGTGCTGAAAAGTTTCCCATAGTAGCATGAGGGAATCTGTTTTTAAAATAGATACTTGAAGCAAAAAATGGGTGGTATTGTTTAGCTCATTTGACTACCCTTTCCCAGATTCCTCTGCTCCTGTACAAAAACTGATAGTTCAGATTTTCTGTGTGGGATTTACAGATGGGCTATGCAATTACCTATTGGGTACTGAGTATTAAACTCATAGTGGAGGAAGTATTTTTCCTCACCTTTTGCACTCAGCAGCATTCAGGAATATATCATGTGCTGATGAGAACTAATAAGACAAAAACAGCTGTCTACACATGGATTTCTTTGTTACACTCTTTGATCCCTTTTATGCTTAAAAACTGTCCAGAACAGCATTGCACTAGCATGAGGAAATCTGTATTTAAAAATTACACAGAGCAAAAGTTACTAGTACACTCAAATCGCCAAGATTTAGAAACATTCATTCTTGAAGGTAATATCTTACTGAAAACCTTGCAGCAAATGAGTGAGTTCAGCTCTACTGAAATCACTGGAGCATCTTTTATCTTGCAGCTGTCAACATTTGCCTTTTAGAATGAGTTCTACTGTCAAGAATACCAGCATCACAAAAGCACAGTTATAAACCCTCAAAAAAATGCACAAAATAAACTCAAGTTCAAGAGGAATTAAAGCAAAAATGAAACAACCATGTCGGCTTTGAAATAGTGAGTCAAGATACCTCACAGGAGTAATAATTTATTTTTCAATTCCCCCTGCTGAGTCAAGATTTAGGTGAAATATCTGAACCACCACTCAAGAACACCCAGAAATATCCATGGTCCCTTTTTTTTCATGTGCAAAATTGCAGAAAAATGTCACTATATCAAGCAAGTCTAATATACCATATCAAGGAGGACAGAAGAATATTACAAGTACAAGCATTTACAGAACCAATTTTACAAAAGTGTTGCAGTTGCAATTATCCCCCCCACACACACACACACACATTGCTAGCAGTCAGAAATACATTGGGGCATTTGACACAACTATATATGCTGATGGTAGGAATGCCTGCTGATGATAGGATGGAACAAATAGATGCATTGAACTTCAATTAATTTTGAACTTGATGTCTCCTTAACAATGAAACCTTTAGACAGTCTAACAAGCTTCTATGAATCTATCTCAGTGTTAATGACTGAGAAAAGCCACATTTCTTATTCTTCCTCTTTAATTTCTTAATAGTGCAGGTGACTTGAATTCAATTAAACATTCAGGCTTGCATATCCATGGCTTCTGATCTAAACAATTTGCAGTTGCTTTGTGAATGAATGCATGATCATTCAAGGTTAACTCAGTGTCAACACAACTATGCTAACAAAAGACGGGAAAAGCACCAAAATACCTATTACTACACACTCTAGCGATTCTCTGCTACTGAATTTCCTTCTTGCAGGCTGTGAGGAAAATTTCTTCTTGTGGTCAAAGGCTGAAAGCTGTTGTGTGTCTGCAGTAGTGTTGCTGCTACTGATCTGTGAACATGACATGCCTGATAATATTGCATTACCATAGCAACAACAAACATAGGGCAAAATTCTATTAGCTAGAGTGGCTCTGTAAGTCAAACAGATAATGTGATAGACCTGGCCAGCTGCCTGGCAAAGGCTTATGTGATAGTAGTGGTGATTTAACTTTAGCATGTAATTTTATTTTCCTAACAACATTTCAAAATATATAATTTAGACACATTAAGTAATGATATAGACAAACTTTTTATATTTTTAATGTATAAGGTAAAAAATACTTATAATACTACCAACCTTTTTTGCCTATAACTATTTTTAAAACAGGCTAATTGATTTTTAACATTTCAAACGCTTGCAAATGGTGACTGGTTTGTAGATAAAATAGGTTCATATACCATCAAACTATATTTTTGAACTAATATTTAGAAATAAGAAACACAGCCCACGTTTCACAACAAATTATGGAACAAAATAGTTCCAATTAAAACACATTGGGCAACATTACAAGTCGAAAGGCAAATCAGTTGCGAAAATCACATGCGTTGTGGTTTATTCGCATTTGGTGTTGTGGTCGCGTTAAGCCCTATATTCCAAACAGACAAATTGCGTGCACATTCACGTATTCGCCATAGAAGTCATTGGAGAAGACAAATATACATTTTAAAAAAATCACAAAACCCTATGTTGAGCAAAGCCATTGATGTACTCTCCTTGAAAAGTGTACATGAAAATGCGAATAGTTCATATTGCGAAAATGTTTTTGTAACGGAATATGTTCTATTTATTTATAAATAAATGTTTCTCTATATATGTGATTATTTTTGGACAGATATATCTATTCATAGTGAGATATGTATATGAATATACAGTATATGTCTAGATATCTTGAGATCTATATGTGAATATCTCTTTAAAAATCCCTCTTAGATATTGTTTTATGTGCATAAGATTGTAATATAAAATATTTTCATTATCTCTATATTTAAACATATCTCTATACATATACATCCATGTGTCTCTATGTATGTGAATGTATGTCAATGTAAAATCCTTTTGTCTGCTTCTTATCTTTGAGCCCTTATAACTATTGTGTGCAATATTTTTAAAAATAATTAATAACCTTTTAAAATATTTTGTAACCTGACATGCATTAGACCAAATATTCTAACCCGCAGGTACTTATTTATTTGTGGTTTATGGGTTAATAGGTTTATTATAGCGGCGGTGTGGGTGGATGGCAGATTAGGGGTTAATAATATTTAAATAGTGTTTTTGATGTGGGAGGGCGGCGGTTTAGGAGTTATTAACTTTAGTATAGTGGTGACGATGTCGGAGAGCAGCGGAATAGGGGTTAATACATTTTTTTTGTGGCAGCGATTTAGGGGTTAATAAATTTATTATAGTGTTTTTGATGCGGGAGGGCCTCGGTTTAGGGGTTAATAGGTAGTTTATGAGTGTTTAGTTCACTTTGTAGCAGTTTAGTTATGAGTTTTATGTTACAGATTTGTAGTGTAAAACTCATAACTACTGACTTTAGATGGCGGTACGGATCTTGTCGTTTTAGGCTGTAACGCTAACTTTTTAGCCTCACCGCAAAACTCGTTATACCGGCGCTATGGGAATCTCATGAAAAAACGTAATTTGTATGTGTGCGGGACTGAAGTTGCAGTACAGGCTAAATGGTGTGCGGTACAGCTATACCGACAACACTTGTAATATCTGCGGTGCTGTTTTAACTCTGAAAATGCCATATTTTCAGCGTTACAAGCCGCAACGCAAAACTTGTAATCTAGCTGTATGTGAATAATAGCCCTAACTCGTTACACGAGGTCTTCAGTCTTGCTAACCTGTCACATTCACTTTTAATTTGTATTACGCGTGCAATTTAACACAGGTGTGATGTTTTTATATATTGTGCTAACTTTAGAATGCCACTTTTAATCTAGTCCTTAGTTGGGTACTATTTGTTTGGTGGATATAATTTCATTTTCTTTTTCTACTAAGAGAGGAACGGAGTAGAAACTTGCATATGTTATAAAAAAGAGCTATTACTCCTCTCTGAAATGATATTTTTTTGCGTCTTTAAATTGAATCTAATAACGTTTGATGGGATATTCTATACATATTAATTTTCTTCATAAGATGCAAAATTAAGAAAAAATACAATTTATTTTTTATTGGAAAGCATTAGTACAGAATTGTAAATGTTGGTATTTTGAGGAAGTGATTTGTTGCAAAATGTGGAAGAAAAAAGTGTTTTATTATAGAATGTATAAAATAATCACATAACCTAGAAACATATTTTTTATCCTTCCAAAAATGACAGAAATACTACTGTACTACATATAAATTGTGGCTTTTTACTAATTCTGGGTATATGTAAAAATCTTCAGAATGTGCAGGAAAAAAATAATAACTGTGGGTTAATTAAAAAAAAAAGCTCCAAATATGAATTCAATTCAATTAGTAGCAAGTTGTTAAAACAGCTTCAGCATGGGGATCTGAAATGGCTAACCAGTTTAAAGATTATAAAAATAAAGCAGAAGGGTTAATTATGCTTGGTAACTGACTAGTAGTTCCTTTATATGGACAGTAAATGCACATAGGATTTTTAAGATTATTGTGTCCTATAGAAAAACAAATATTCATTCAGGTTCAATTATTACATCATGCAATGATATTCTAAAGGATTTTATAAGCATACAATATATATATATATATATATATATATATATATATATATATATATATATATATATATATATATATATATATATATTTATCTAATTGAAAAAAACTATATCACCTATTAATTGACACACTAGTGATTTGTTCATAAGACAAAGAACTGCATTACTTTGTATTCCATGGACCATATCTGGTCTTGCATACTGTGCATGACATTTCTCATCTCATTTATGATTTTTATTCACCTTTCTGTAAACTTTGCAGAAACTTTTTGTTTTTCAAGCACTTAGGATGTTAAAAAAAACAACTTCAGGATGTTGAAAATGGCTTTACCCAAAACATTAACTAAAGCCCTTTTGCTTTTACATCTTTTCATAGTTGATATAAATGAATGAATTAAAAAGATCTCGCTGGGAAAAGAGTTAATGTTATACCATAATTTCCGTACAACATTGGTTTCGATTTCACACTCTCCTTGTCCTGGTTTATACCCTAAACCCATATCTAATCGGTGAGCACAGCCACACTAGCAGCAATACCCATCTTAATTTGTGGCCAGCTGACCCCAGCTGCTGTGGAACACTGGGAAATATAGCAGTGTCCAAGTAGGCCACTATGGCCCTGAATTGCAGACTCTGGGGTAGGTTTATCATAGTGCGAGCAGACATGATATGATGTAGCGTATCATGTCCGCTGCTCATCAATAAATGATGTCTGCATTTATCATTGCACCAGCAGTTCTTGTGAACTGCTGGTGCAATGCCGCCCCCCAGATTCACAGCCAATCAGCCCGCTAACAGGGGGTGTCAATCAACCTGATCGTATTCGATCTGGTAAATTTCTGTCCGCGGCCTCAGAGCAGATGGACAAGTTATGGAGCAGCAGTCTCGCGTGGAAACATTGGCATCAAGCTCCATACGAAGCTTGATAAATCGGCCCCTCTGGATGCAACTGTATATGACATATAAACATAAATATATGCTCCATATGTCCCATGTGCAGTAAAATATATCAATATATCAGTAAAGCAGTAATAGTTATATATATATATATATATATATATATAAACGTGAAGAAAAAGAAGACATCCAATCGTGGTCCCAGTTAAAAGTTAGTATTTTATTAGAACATCTTTAAAAGCAACGGCATGCAAGCTATAAAAGTGCAAACTTAGACAAAGGCATCCCAGTCTAACACGTTTCAGCTCCTTGAAGCCGTACTCATAGACTGTTGGTGTGCTTTGTGATTACGTGCAATATATACAGCTACAACTTAATTACTTAATTAATGTCTAAAAACAATTAACTCTAACATGCACCTATAATTGTTAGATTAACTCTTAAAGGGCGTAATACAACTCATTATTGCTAAAAGATTTTAGCCCTCAAATTGCTTTAAAAATATATATTGAATTATCATTCCATGTGGCTGTTGCCCAACCAAATTACTAATTATAGTAAATAAGTAAGCATCAAAAATATTGTTTGTCAAACTTAATGCTCAATATGTATGTCTTTTATATACAACATTAAAAACTAACATGATTGTTTTAAATCATCAAACTGTCCGCTAAACCTACTGTTGGCTATACTGTGTATGAAAACAATGGGGCCTATCTATCAAGCTCCGAAAGGAGCTTGACGGCCCGTGTTTCTGGCGAGTCTTCAGACTCACCAGAAACAGCAGTTATGAAGCAGCAGTCACAAAGACTGTTGCTCCATAACCCTGTCCGCCTGCTCTGAGCAGGCGGACAGGAATGGCCAGAAATCAACCCGATCGTACTTGACACCTCCTGCTGGTGGCCGATTTGCCGCGAGTCTGCAGGGGGCGGCGTTGCACCAGCAGCTCTTGGGGCCTATGTATCAACTATCAAATATGAATGGGATCATCACACCCAAACTTTATTAGATATACACATAAATCTCAAATATTATCCTGTATCATGTATTCCTCTCCTCTATGCATTATTCATGTCTAGTACTCAAATATATTATGTAACACTTTGTTTGTCTGGCTCTAATGTGGTAACTGAATATATATATACTGTATATATATATATATATATATATATATATATATATATGGTAAGAAGAGTATAAAAGTATAAACCTACACAATTGCCAAAAATTCACTAGATCAAATCTAGAATTAAAACCCTGCAGTGTTTTTTGTTTTTAGACACCATATCCAATAGACTTCTCATTTACTCAAAATTTTGTCTAAGTCGCCCCCTCTGACAGAGAGGAAAACTTTTTCTACCATAGTCCATCTCAAAGAGTCTGTGTTTCTTGTGTGTTTGTCTATGAAGTGTTTAGTTATTGGCAAAAGCTTATCCTCTCTTTTCCTACTTGATTCAGTGTCAACGGTAATAGATGACAGGTGTTCCCTTATGCGTGATCTTACTTCTCTCATGGTTTGACCTATGTATTGTAAACGACATAAGGAACACTCAATCAAATATACCGCTCCTTTTGTTCTACAGTTTACACAACCATTAATGTTATAACTTATTCCTGTCGTAGTAACATAGTAACATAGTAACATAGTAGATAAGGTTGAAAAAAGACTGAAGTCCATCGAGTTCAACCTATACAAATCTAAAATACTTACAAAAAGCTCCAGTTAAGCTTAAATAACCCCATTAAAATGTGACCCATTTAATACTAGTAATCATATCCATGAATTTTGTTTATATACAGAAATTTATCCAGACTATTTTTAAATGTATCTATGGTATTGGCATTCACTACCTCCTTTGGTAATGAGTTCCACAATTTTATTGCTCTTACAGTGAAAAAACGTTTCCGTTGCAGGAGATTAAATCTCCTTTCCTCCAACCTTAAATTATGACCTCTTGTCAGAACCAATTTTCTTGGAATAAAAAGAGCTTCTGCCATCTCTGTATATGGGCCTTGAATATATTTATATAAAGTAATCATGTCACCTCTCAAGCGCCTTTTTTCTAAAGAGAACAGACCCAGTTTGGCTAGCCTCTCCTCATAGGTTAATTTCTCCAATCCCCTTATTAGCTTTGTGGCCCTTCTCTGAACTTTTTCTAGTTCTGCAATATCTTTTTTAGCAATCGGTCCCCAGAACTGCACTCCAAACTCAAGGTGAGGTCTTACCAGGGCTTTATATAATGACAGAATTATGCTTTCCTCCCTTGAATCAATGCCTCTTTTAATACATGCTAGTATCTTATTAGCCTTTGAAGCCACTGCCCTGCATTGTGCACTCATCTTTAGCTTGTTATCTATTACTACTCCCAAATCCCTTTCCTCCTGTGTTTGGCTAAGTCTTGTCCCATTTAAAAAATACATAGCCTGCTTATTTTTACTTCCAAAATGTAGAACCTTACATTTTTCCGTATTAAATCTCATTTTCCATTCACTTGCCCATAGTTCTAATTTTAGCAAATCCCTTTGCAAAGAGAGTTCATCCTGCTCTGACCTAATGACCTTACTTAACTTAGTATCATCTGCAAAAATAGAGATGTCGCTATTTAATCCTTGCTCCAAGTCATTTATAAAAATATTAAAAAGAACAGGGCCCAGTACTGATCCCTGGGGGACGCCACTGATTACCTTTGTCCAATCTGAGTATGATCCATTTACTGCTACTCGTTGCTCCCTATCTTTTATCCAGTTATTTATCCATGAGCTAACATTTTCAGCTATTCCCAGTCCCTTAATTTTGTGCATTAATCTCTCATGTGGCACTGTATCAAATGCCTTTGCAAAATCTAAGTATATCACATCAACTGATTCCCCTTTATCTATATTTTTACTTACTTCCTCGTAGAATCTAATTAGATTAGTTTGACATGATCTATTTCTCCTAAAGCCATGCTGATTAGAACTCATAATCTTGTTTACACGAATATGCTCATCAATATAATCCCTTATAATCCCTTCAAATATCTTCCCCACTATTGATGTCAGACTAACTGGTCTATAGCTTCCTGGATCATCCCTGCTTCCCTTTTTGAAGAGTGGCACCACATCAGCTTTACGCCAATCCTGGGGTACCATGCCTGAGGATAATGAGTCTTGAAAAATTAAGAGTAAAGGTTTGTCTATAACAGTGCTAAGTTCCCTTAACACCCTTGGGTGTATTCCATCTGGGCCTGGAGTTTTATTTACCTTAATATTTTTTAGTTTTTTCCTGATATCCTCTAAACAAAACCCAGTTAGTGGTATGGACTGGCATGTTCTATTCTGTTCCAAAGTATCATTCAATGGTTCCTCTCTTGTGTATACTGAAGAAAAAAACTGGTTTAGTACCTCAGCCTTCTCCCTGTCATTATTTATCATGCTACCCTCCACACATTTTAATGTACCTATATTATCCTTCTTAGATTTTTTGCTATTTATGTACTTAAAGAACCTTTTAGGGTTAGACTTAGAATCCTTGGCAATTAATTTTTCATATTCAATTTTGGCTAATTTGATTGCTTTTTTGCATGCTTTGTTACATTCCTTATAAATATTGTATGCTGAGTCTGTACTATTTTCTTTTAATAATTTAAATGCCCTACGTTTTTTCCTAATTTCTTTTAACACATTTATATTTAGCCATAACGGCTTATTTTTTTTATTTTTATTTTTATAACCATATGGTATGTATTGATATGTATATTTATTTAACAAATTTTTAAATATTATCCATTTATCCTCTGTATTTTTATTAGAAAATACATTGTCCCAATTTATATTATTTAATGATTTCCTTAAATCGTTGAATTTTGCTTTCTTGAAATTAAAAGTCTTAGTTAAGCCTTTAAAACACTGCATATGAAAAGAGATTTCAAATGTGACCATGTTATGATCACTGTTACCCAAATGTTCTTTGATTTCTATGTTTGATATTATATCTGTATTGTTTGATAGCACTAAATCCAATATAGCTTTACTCCTAGTTGGCTCCTCTATTAATTGTGACAAGAAGTTATCCCTGAGAACATTTAAAAATCTATCCCCCTTAGCTGAATTACTAGTTTCATTGGCCCAGTTTATATCAGGGTAGTTAAAATCTCCCATAATTACAGCACTGTTATTAGCAGCCTTACCTATTTGCATTAGTAGTTGAGTTTCCTCTGGGTCACTAATGTTGGGAGGCTTGTAGCATGTTCCTAGTAATATTTTTTTTGGATTTTTCCCCCCACTCTTTATTTCAACCCACAGGGTCTCTACATTGTCACTTGTATCATAAATATCTTCCCTTATTGTAGGTTTAAGGTCAGGTTTAATATACATGCAGATTCCTCCACCCCTTTTATTATTCCTGTCCCTCCTAAATAATGTATACCCCTCTAAGTTAACTGCCCAGTCATGTGAATCATCCCACCAAGTTTCAGTTATACTGATAACATCATAGTCCTCTTCTGCAACTAAGAGCGTCAGCTCCCCCATTTTACCTGTCATGCTTCTTGCATTTGTTGTCATACATTTAATTTTCATGTGCTTTCTGCTGCTACTTGGTGTACTTTCCTCTATACTTTCTAATGTGACATTTCTTAAGTCATCCCTTCCTTGAGATATTAATGGAGAGACATATTCAGACACTGATCTCTCTGTTCTATTTTGTTCTATTTTGTTCAAATTGACCCTCCCCCCCTTTGTAGTAGATTTAAATGAACTTTTATATATATATATATATATATATATATATATATATATATATATATATATATATATATATATATATATATATATATATGTGTGTGTGTGTGTGTGTTTTGCCAACATATGTGTATTACAAAAATACTTACCAAAAATGAAATGCACTACTAAAATTACAAATATGTAATAGTTTAATTAATTCTATATTTCAGACATTGTTTAAAACTGATCACTGTGGAATAACAACAGAAAACAAATACCTAAAAAAAGCTAAGAAAATTGCAGAAGTGGAAAAAATTAAATAGAACCCGGGGTAGAAAAAATACATAAAAACATAGCCTACCAATATTCTGTTCTCCATATTAAACTTGTATAAGTACTACTACTGAGTAAATTATAGAGCCATAACAATGTTGCAGAAGTCGTGACAGGTTGAAAATGTTCAAATGCTCCTTGTATTTCCTGTGAAACCACTACTAGTGGTCCTATAATAATAAAAATAAGAGAAGATAATCCCATGATTCTAAAACAAGGTCTTCCTATAACGAAGTCTCAGGAAATGCTTCTACCCTAACGCTAGCTAAGGCCCATCAAGTAGTTTAAAGTTACAATATGTTTAAATCTTAACACATCACCCCCAGACACTCTTGTGAGATGAAGTTTCCACCAATAGAGAATTTTAATGCAATGTTAAGAAAGTATATAATGTCATGAAATTATAATATACCCTCTTAATAGCACATGCATAGGAAAGCCACTCATCACAAGTAGAAGTTAGTATTTTGGACCAAAATAGGCTGAAGCACCATTATGTAATCTATGCAGTACCTTCATGTAGAATTGGCTGATTTTAGAATTTCATGGCAAGGAAACAATAGTTGGTTGAAGGCCAATGCACCTGAGAATGTACTTCAAGGGATAGCTTTTACAATCAACATTCAGTCCCCAGTCTTTTTTATAAAGAAATCTAGTTTACATTAACCGAGAGAACTCAAGCACTCTTTTCAAATAATTACATTTTGTATCAGAAACACACAAATGAAAAGTCCTTGCAGCAAATCTTAACCACGGGCTTTGGAAATAGTAATAAAAATGTTTAATTAAGAATATGATGGGATTCAAAGATGCTTGTTTCATTGTCTCAATGAGACCAACATGCACCAGCAGGTGAAAATTTCAGTGTTTTCAGGAGTGATGATTTGCTAGGTATTGAGCTCCTGCACTGATCTACCAATCACTGTGATTTCTTTGTAGAGTCAGGGTTCTGGATCCAGCAGGATGCATTCAAATCTTGCAAGGCTAAACTAGATCAAATATAAGCTAAATAAATAATGTAACCTTTCTTATTTATTCAATATCAACCGTGACAGCACTATCCAAGAACCAAAATATTTCTTTAAAGTGCACGGGATAAAGTGGCGTCCCTACCCATACAAATATAAATCTTAACAATCCCAGCATAATAATCTAGACCAATAGTATAGAATATCAATTTGAATGTTTATTCATCCTTATACAATATTATATGGGGCCCATTGTTATTGATCTGCTTTTAGGATTAATATTGTATATGGATGAAAAAACATTCAAATTGATATACTATACGATAAATCTACTTTCTTATTTATTATTTCTTTATTATTATACATAATTAAACAAAAAGAGAAATTAAAACTTTAAGTTTAATGTCCATTTTGATTTGCATTTTTGTTTGCATGTCGCAAAACAAACATTTGGAATATAATTACTAAAAAAAAAAAAACTTTGGGAGTATATTGCTATTTCATTTTTGGAGGTAAGCAAAAATATGACTCCCTTTATGAGTATTTCTGTTTTGTCTTTCCAATGAATTAGGGAGATAGGAAAACTAAATTAAAGGTGCTTCAAAATAATGTGTATTTATATACAGTATATATTATCAATTTACAAAACATCGGCATACAAAATATGCAGAAAAATTTCCATCTGTGTTCAAAATGAGATGGCACTTTTAAAATAATAATCAAAAAACAAAGAAACTGCTAAAAAATCCAATTTCTTTATTTTACTTGAATTAAAAGTTGGCTCACAAGTTAGATAAAATAATATGCAGACATGTCAGGCCAGCTCCATTCAGAGAGAAAGCAAGTAGGAGTACTATTGGCTGAGGAGCAGTCACGTGACACGGAGGTCACATGAGATGCCGACGGGGGATCGTAGCTCCATGTGGATTAACAAGGTACTATTAGACTGGTATAGGAAATCCCATAAGAAGTATAAAGGTGTGAGAGGTGAGATATACCAGCATATTTATATTATATGTTTGAATTTGTAAGGACACCAAGAGCAGCAGGGTAACTTGGAGCAGAAGGGTGAAATCCTTCTTGTCTGACTTTTAAAATAACACAAGCAAATACTTGTGCAGACCTGTCCTCTGCCTTCACACAACCAATCACTCAAGAGCAAGGATTTTTAATCATCCAAGTCACATGAGTCTTGGGTCAGGTGTTGCTTCTTAACTTGTGGTTTTCATAAGCAAGCTTGCGCTGCAAGTGCTCCCAAGCTATACTCACAGCTTGATAAAATATTACTATAAAGATAAAAGGACCACTATATATAGTAGAATTGATAACTACACAATAAAAGACAATGCTGTAACACTTACATTAAATCTTAAATTAGCAGTAGAATATTTTGTTATTTTTCTTAAAAAGTAATTTTTTTAAGATTAAGGGGTAGATTTAACAAGCAGCGGATGCTGTAATCTACACCCGTAGTTTTCAGATCACTGGAAACAGGAGTTAAGAAGCAGCGTTCGTATAGCAATCATCCCGATCAGATGCCCCTTCTAGTGGCCGATTGGTCGTGAATCTGTAGGGGGCGGCATTGCACAAGCATTTCACTAGAAATGCTTGTGCAATGATAAATGTCGACAGCATATGTTGTCTGCATTTATCGATGTGCGGCAGACATGACTCGCTACAGCGGATCATGTCCGCCCTCACAATGATAATTCAGCCCCTAATACTTAAGTTTACCTATTTTTCCCTCCCCCTGTATCATGAGACAGCCATCAGCCAATCACAAGATGCATACATGTATAAACTGGCTACTTTTTCACGGGTTTGATTATGGAAGTATATTGGAACGTGTTTTTAATTGCATGCTTTATCTGAATCATGAAACTTTGATCTTGACTTTAGTGGCCATTTAATTAGGCTAGCATTCTTTTTACAAGGGATGAATTTGTACTATCAGTATCAAAAATAAAAGTAATAGGTTTGTGGGTCCATGTAAAATTGTAGAAGTAATCATAATGATACATTGAACATATGAGAAAGTTAATGACAATGTTGAATATAAAATCGTTAATTAATATAAATGTGAAAAGTACATTTTTTCGTGTGTCCTCCACTAACTGATATAACTATGGCTCAAAACAACTTTATAAAGGGACACAACCTAGAACTATCACAGGCTGAAGTCCCCCACAAAGGACATTTTTTAAAAATAATATAGAAATGTTAAAGGGACACTGAACCCAATTTTTTTCTTTGTGATTCAGATACAGCATGCAATTTTAATCAACTTTCTAATTTACTTCTATTAGCAAATGTTCTTCATACTCTTGGTATCTATATTTGAAAAGCAATAATGTAAGTTTAGATGCCAGCCCATTTTTGGTGAACAACCTGGGTTGTTCTTGCTGATTGGTGGATACATTCATCCACCAATAAACAAGTGCTGTCTAGGGTTCTGGACTTAATTGGAGTAAATTAGAAAGTTGCTTAAAATTGCATGCACTATCTGAATCACAAAAAAAAAATGTGGGTTCAGTATCCCTTTAATGATAATATAACAGTGTCCAGATTAAAATCTCCTCAGAAGTTTTTTTTTTTTTTTTTGGTGGTGGTACTCTCCCCTGACAGCTCATAACAGGTACTATTTGTAATCATCATGTAAATACTCTAGTTTTCATTAGAGGGGCTGAAAAATATATCAAGCATTACAAATAACATTGTCCCTTTGCTTTTCTAACAGTTACTGAGCATAATATAAATATATATATATTTAATTTGTTGCCCAACACTGCATGACTTACCCACTGAACTGCGCTAGGTTCTTTGCCATGTCTCACGGCATAATAACCGGTCTCCCTTTAAAGCCTATTGAACCACGCTCTTGTGAGCACAAGGCTTCCAGGCAATGCAAACGCATTTGCGTGCGCTGGTATTACTGAGTGGAGCGCAAATAGCGAGCTTGTGAAAGCGCAATTTTGCTACACTCGTAATTTAGGCCACATGGCAATTGTTCATCTTTACTAAGCTCTCCCTTATAAAAGTATAGTGAGTCATTAAAATTATGTTTTCTATGACTATAATTGGCTGCATTTTTGCTCAGAATAGAAGTATACAACTTGGATTCTATATATGTATTGTAGACAACCCAAAGCACACCCACATATTATCTATCATCTATCTATCTATCATCTATCTATCTATCTATCATCTATCTAACTCTACTCTCTATCTATCTATCTATCTATCTATCTATCTATCTATGTATCTATCTATCTTTCGTTCTATGCATCTATGCATACACACAAACACACACACACACGTGTGTGTGAATGTGTGTAATCTTTTTCAAGTGAGCTTCAAACTCCTGCAGCTCCAGCTGTCATGAGTAATTAAACATTTGGCCTCCACAATTACTCTACAGTGTACATATGCCAGCATTTCAAGCCTGGAATATGCATTTCAAAGGAGAATAATTCCCTAGAAATCCTAAATTGACAGGAGCAAAGACAGCCTGAAGGAAAGTAGTCAGAGAAAACTGTAAGGTCGGGATCTAATGATTAAAAAAGAAACTTCAAGAAGAACTTCAACCCTTAACTAAACCAATGGGAAAAAGAACGACAGTTGGCAAGCAGATTTCTGCATAGAGATCCTGATTAGGGGGCCTCTTGGGTTAATTTATTATTATCAGTTCTGTTCACCTTGCTGTGGTAAATTTTAATATTAGCACTAATAAAACCAATATTTCTCAGAAAGCATGCTGGGAAATTTATTTTCTGTGAATAATATGTCAGCATTGATTCAGAGAATTCAAAAATCAAAATGACTTTTTTTATTGTTGCTTGTTTTCAATGTTTATTTGCATGCAATTTAAACAGCCTGCCTAACTGCTATTAAGACAACATAGAAATTGTTATTGCATCAAGCAATTACAGTATCAAATACCAAGCTAAACATTTTACTAAGTAATATTTAACCATGATACAGTCATAAATTAAATGACAACTTCCTCTTCTTAATCTTTAGGAAACATTCTCATATTATTTATATATATTAATGAGTGACACCCCAGCTTTAGCATAACATAATATTCATTCATGTTCATTTCATTTTCAAGTCAGAAAGCAATATATTCATGCAACACATTTTTACCAACCAACGACTACCTTCATGGTGTTTTACTTTGTAATCTATCAAGAGAACACTCACATATACGACATAATTTGCTTTTAAAATGCAAACCATTTATTTTAAATATAAATAAATACCCTTTGTGTGTTTGTTAAAAATAAATAAAGTTTTATTTAAATCAAGGAATCTTGAGTAAGTCATTTTTTCCACAAAATCTGAAACATAACAAGCTTATTTGACCCTTATTCCAATCCATTAGACATTATCATGAAAAACAATTTATGCAGGTGCTGTTTGGCTTTGATTGTAATGTAATTCTAAAGCATTTTAATATTTGTCATTTGAATTAGCAAGGCTAGTAAATCCACTTACAGTATGTTTTATTAATAATATTTATGGATTAATACATCAAAATAAAACTTGTATATTTTGATTTCCTATGTATTTCACACTGTTTGACGACACAATTTCATTCTCTAGTTTTATTTTTTACTTTGTTCTATACATTTTGATTGGTAAATTGATTGATTTTTTTTTTATTTATTTATTATCAACCATGGCACATTCATGGGTTTTTCTCTGACGTTTGTGGAAGGAAGCTGAATCAGCTAATGGGCAAAAATGCATCATCCAAAACGCTATACAGTGGGTTGAACCCCAATAATGTTTATAGAAAAAGAGACATACTGGAACCATGTATGAATAACATGAGAATATTTGTCGATATTTATACCAATAATATAATGATAGGAATCATGCAGCTATGTTGGGGACCTTGAATTTCATAGTAATTAAACATGAATTATTTTGATAAAGTACAAAAACTTCACAGTAAGCAATTGTATACTAACAAGCAACACTAGCTAATAGCTACATATTAATACTGAGTAATACTATATATATGTGTATGTGTACCTAAATATGAAGTTTACACCTGTATAATATAGCACAGACACTTGTGATTAATATGCATTTTGAAAATGGTGAAATTTCTTTGGACAATTGTCCTGACAGCCTATTAAAGGGACATTAAACACTAAATACATAATAGATAGAATGATGCATTCAAAGAAAAGATTAGTCCATGACTAACATGTAGATGTATGTTTTTAAAGTTTCATTAGATGTTTAAAAAGTGACAAAATAAGTGTAAAGTTTTAGTGTCTATAAAACACTGGGAGCTGCCATGTTGTAACTTGTGTTACCTTCTCTGCTGTGGCCAATTAGAGACAGTTATAAATAGGTCACTAGAGTGTGCAGCCAATGGTTGTGCTGGATTTAACAGTATTCTGCACTTCCATTTCTAACAGGAACTGAAAAGCTCACAATTTCAGAATGGAATTACAGGCAGGACAAAATAAATAATTACAGGACAGAGGACAAAATAAATAATGAAAATATATTGCAGAGTTGTTTTATTATATACAATTTATCATCTCTTATTACCATCTTAAAGTGTTTAATGTCCCTTTAAAGCATTTACTAATAAGATTAAGCTCAGCAACATAATTACTGTTAATGTAAGATGGATAAAAGGTGCAGATCTGAATGACAAAAGTAATTTTTTTTTACTCAAAATACTTATGCATACATGGGGGTAAATTTATCAAAGGCTGAGCAGACATGATTCGCTGTAGAGAATCATGTCTGTTCGACCGCGTTAATTGCAGACAGTATACGCTGTCAGCATTCAACATTGCACAAGCATTTCTAGTGAAATGCTTGTGCAATGCCGCCACCTGCACACTAGCGGCCAATTGGCCACTAGCAGGGGTTGTCAAAAGGTGGCGGTGAAGTTAAGGAGCAGCAGTCTTATGACCGAGCATCTGAAATGATGGGCCAATCGCCCGCTAGCAGATGGAGTTTATCATCCCCATCGTATCTGATCGGGATGATTGCAGTCCGCCATCTCAGACGTGGCGGATGAGTTAAGGAGCAGTGGTCTTATGACCGCTGCTTCTTAACTTATGTTTCTGGCAAGCCAGAAGGCTCATGCGGAAACAGCAGCATATGCTACTTAATAAATATACCCTAAAGACTCACATTTTTAAATGCCTAAACGTTTTCCTTTTTTTATAGAGAGAAGGACTAAAAAACAAACAAATGATACTTCATGCATACTTGTAAAAGGAATCCTTAATTCACATATATATCTGTCCACAAACTTTTATAGGTGCCCAGAATTCTCAAGGGCTACATTGTTTCTCTAGTGGGTCACATATCTAAACAAAATCACTCCTTTCTCTATGTTTGAACTGATTTTCTACTTTTTATCCATCCATGGATATACAAAAAAATTATATTCAAACAGGGAGAAGGGGGAGGGGGGGTTGCGGCCTCCAGGAGATACAATGTAAAAGTTGTAAAAGTTTGCGGACAGATATATATGTGAATTAAGAATTCCTATTACAAGTATCTATAAAGTATATTTTGTCCTTTTAGTCGTGAATCAAATCATACATACATAGTTTGTGGAATCTATCCTACATATATATATATATATATATATATATATATATATATATATATATATATATATATATATATATATATATATATATATATACAGTATGGCCCATATTTATCAAGGTCTGTAGAACCTGATCCGACAGTGCGGATCAGGTCCGACAGACCTCGCTGAATACAGCGAGCAATACGCTCGCCATATTCAGCATTGCACCAGCCAATAGGCCGCCAGCAGGGGGTGTCTTTCCGCTGCTCAGAGCAGGCGGACAGGTTATGGAGCAGCGGTCTTTGTGACCGCTGCTTCATAACTGCTTTTTCTGGCGAGCCTGTAGGCTCGCCAGAAACACGGGGCATCAAGCTCCATTCGGAGCTTGATAAATATACCCCTATATGTCAAAATTGAAATGTGTACATTTCAAGTGTAAATAGAAGCATTTTTGCAATATATGTTAGTCAGTAAATGCTTCTAGTAAAAGTTATTACTGGTTTTATGCAGCATATGCACATATGCTGTTAGGGCCATGCACACCTTCTCAGAAAGTCAACAGTGGCTTGTATGAAACAAATCAAGTATTCACAGAAACCAAAACACAATCTCTTACACACAGCAAAGTTCAGGAGCAACAAATGTTTTGAACATAAAAGACCTTTATTATTCATCTTAGGGTCAGGCCATTTACAACATTTTGGGTCACAAGCCCTTAATCATGTACATGTTTAAGGGCTTGTGTCCCAAAATGTTGTTTATGGTATGACCCCAAGGTGAATTATAAAGGTTTATTACGGCTGAAAAATGCAGTGCTGCTGGACTTTGCTGTGTGCAAGAGAGGGGGTTTGGCAGTAATCCCTGTCAGCCTGCACAGGAGAGAGGTGTTGCACTTCATTTCTACATATACAAAGCGCAACCTCGCGTACTTTCTGAGCTTGAACACTGATGCATTGGCCCTCAAATCATATGTGCATATGCTGTTGAAAAACAGTAATAACTTTTACTAGCAGCATTTTTGCTAATGAATTTATATTGCAAAAAAATGCTTATTTGTAAAATTGTGATGTACCCATGTATATTTCAATTTTGTATAATAATCTTGTATAATAATGCAGATTTGGTAGAAGCATGTAATTCACTAAGCATTTAACAGGCAGAGTTGGCTTTAAGAAATCCGATTACACTTTTTTTGTGTGTGTTTACGTTTAAATGTATATATCAGAAAGGCAATGTGTATAATATTTAGCAAAGTAAATATCTGGAACACACTCCTTGCCTCTTGTTTTTTTTTATTTTTTTATATGATCTCCTTTTCTGTAGTAAATTTAAACTTCAGGAAGAACAGGCAAATTAAATAAAGAAAGTACTCTGCTGAGTTTGCAAATTTAAAGTTTTGGAGGCCCATTTATCAAGCTCCGAATGGAGCTTGAAGGGCCGTGTTTCTGGCGAGTCTTCAGACTCGCGAGAAACAGCAATTATGAAGCAGCGGTCTAAAGACAGCTGCTCCATAACCCTGTCCGCCTGCTCTGATGAGGCGGACAGGAATCGCCGGAATTCAACCCGATCGAGTACGATCGGGTTGATTGACACCCCCCTGCTGGCAGCCGATTGGCCGCGAGTCACCAGGGGGCGGCGTTGCACCAGCAGCTCTTGTGAGCTGCTGGTGCAATGCTGAATACGGAGAGTGTATTGCTCTCCGCATTCAGCAAGGTCTTGAGGACCTGATCCGCACTGTCGGATCAGGTCCTCAAGACCTTTGATAAATTGGCCTCTAAGGCTAAATTATGTCTGGCAGACATGATACACTGTAGCATACGCTGTCGGCAGCTTGTGCAATGCCGCCCCCTGCAGATTCGTGGCCAATTGGCTGCTAGCAGGGGGTGTCAATCAACCCGATCGTATTTGATTGGGCGGATTGATGTCCGTAGCCTCAGAGTCAGTGGACCAGTTAAGGAAGAAACATAAAGAAAGAAAATGGGTATTTGGTCCCATTTGGGCATGATAAATCGGCCACATTGAATCAAATTAAAATGTATTTAAGGTTACAGTAAGAAGTTTTTGCTCAAGTGCACTAACATAAAGGTACAATAATCCAAATGCACTAAAGCTGAAGGTGTGTTAAGAAATAGTTGAAATAATATTCTTTCTTCATATATACAGAGTTTTTTTGTTAAACATTTTTTTGCCAGTATTATATATTGATTGATGTGTTGTGTTCAGTAACTTTGAGGAAAGCAAAGGGACAAAGTCATTTACAATGCTTGATACATTTGACAGCACCCTCTTGTGAAAACTAGAATATTTGCATAACAATTGTAAATATTACTTGTTATGAGATGGCAGAGGTGGTGATGGGGTATATATATATATATATACAAATAGATATTTACAGAATATATATATATATATATATATATATATATATATACATATATATATACTATATATACATCTTTCTCTCTCTGCACAGGCATGCATACATGCACACGTGTATATATATATATATATATATATATATATATATATATATACATACATACACACAGAGAACAGCACACTCACAAGAACAAACAACCTGTTCAATACCATTATTAGCCTGTTCTATGAAGATTTACCACCTGGGTGCAGCTTCTTTTAGCCCAGTAATGATTTTCACAGAGCAGAACTTTCCTGTAGTATATCAGTCTGATCCTCCTATCAAGGTCAGTCCAGCTCCGTTATACCAGGCAATTCCTCTCTGAACAAGGAACACAGCAACCCTAGACAATCGTTTCTGCCTTCATTGGGCCTCGTCAGTGAGGTGTAGCCATATTCCTCTCAGCACACTGAGCAAGGAGTCCACAAATATATGTTCAGAGTGAAGAACAAGTATTTCTATTTTAAAAATTAAAACAAAAATTGTCCCAATGCTTATTTTTTTAGTGCAGGCCCTGGGACCCACTGCTAAAGCAGCTCTCCAGCACGCGGAGGTAAGTATTTTAGTCACTACAGGTGAACTTTTTCTCCTGTAGCAGTGGAACATGTACATTTGTTTAATGAAAACGTATGTAAATGTTGCACAGATGGTAACTATTTGTTTAGTTTAAAACAAGATGAATACCGAACAGCAAAGGCGCTGAATGTTCAAAACATGACGTATTTTGAATATTCAGAACAAAAGATTAGTCCGAATCAAAAATGTGTAGTTGTTGACTAACAGCATAATCTGTGACCTTTGTTGGGCAGCTTTGCTCTTGTTGACAGCTCTTCTATGTGTTTCATGAGAGCTATAGTAAGGACATAATTTGAACTGGGTAAAAAGGAGAATACCTGGTTTAAAAAAAAGGGATGACTTTAAAGATGTTAACTTTAACTAAGAAAGTTTTGTCTCTCCATCCTGTAAAAGCATTAACAGTTCCATCTGATTAAGCTGCAGCTACACTTTGTGCTGACTTTGCATTAGCACTTTTCATTATGGACTTGCAGACTTCTGATGCTTTTTGTGCATAGTTTGCTTGGCTATAATACAGATTACTTTATGTGAAAGGCATAAAACTTGTGGGAACAAAAAGCAATTTCTGTAACTTGCAATGCTGCAGATCAGATGGCTTAAACAATTTTGCAGCGTTTTGAAAACCTAGGTTACCTAGGTTACTGAGTTTGTTTTTTGTTCATCTAGGGAGTGTTGGACATAATTGAAGAGATAAACAGAAGGCAATCTTAGGTACTTATTTTTCCACTTGTTTTACTTACTAGACTTGATACTACTAATGGTTTGCTCTTTATCCACACCCATTTAAAGTCAAATGACTGCCCCTTTCTAAAAGGTATTCTTAACATGTATTGCTACTTCAGGCAGTAGAACTGTGACAAATTTTTTATTTTTGTAGACTTTTCTATAAGCCACAATTTTCACTTAATGACACTTTACACTCATAGCAGTTATACTTATCACATTCTAAGGGCTGGCAGTACAAACATCACCACTTAAATGAGTGCACAATGTATTTATTTATACTGCTAGCTTTTATTTGTGGTGTAGCAAATAATACCTGAGTGTTTGATAACGCTCTCTATTAAGCATTCATTTTGTTTGTGATTGAATCTAGGGTCCATATGTTTGTTGTCAGGGAGATGGTGGGAAGCACTTTAAAGGCTGTGACACACTGAAAGCGATGCGGTGCGAGGCAAAGCAGCTGCTTCGCTTCACGTCGCATCACCTCAGAAGTTCAGATATTTCATTTCTGATCGCTCAGCTACGCGACCTGACGCAGCAGAGTGCTCAGAGATGAAAAGGCAGGACACACTGAGCACGCACAGCCGCATCTACACGCTGCGCACCGCTCCGCTTGCAGTGTGTCACAGCCTTAATTCTGGCATTGGAGCTGCTGGAGTTGTGTCATTCTACTTTTTCTCCTCTGTTCCAACCTCCTCTTTCAATTCCCTCTGATCATTTTCTCACACACACTCCTTACTCTCACACTGCTTTCTCTTCTAGTACTGACTCTCTGATCTCTTTCCTAAACTTCTCACACCTTATTACTCTCACCTAATTTCCTTCTATAACTCCTACTTTCTTTTCCCTATAACTTCCTTTGTAACACTTACACACTCTATCTTCTCTCTCTCTCTCTCTCTCTCTCAACATTCAACACCCCTCTCACTCCAGTTATCAAAAACTCTCTATCAAAAATTTAAGACACTTTTTTTCTGATCAATTGTGCCTATCCTGAGTTGATTTGTGTATGTGAAAGCTAATTAGTTAACATGTACTCATCTCATATATGGTACAAATATGGGCCCAGATTACAAGTATTACAAGTCCATGGTAAAAAAGAAGAATGTTAGTGCAGCCACCATTTTTTTAGCATGTCCTATACTTTCAATGGATAGACATTGCTCAATTTACAAAGGTGAGTTATGTGCAACATATTATAGTTCTAAGAAAGTTAGTGTTACTGGAGACCTGAAGTAAAGTGTAAGGGCTATTTTAAAAATATATAAAACACATGTAAATCATTAAAGTATTTCACTCAGAATTATACATATTACAAGTAAAATATGTATTTTTTGTAAAATAAATGTTTACAATGTTTTTTAAAGGGATATTTATATATTTTATTTCAAATATAATTTCATATTGTGTGAAGAACAAAACTATTTCTTCTATTTTTTAACTAATCTTTGGCTTAGCGCACCCTTGGTTAGCCAGGACCTGATTTTTGTAGAATCCCCCATAGAAGTCTATTAGGTGATAGATTGTGTAATGTAAACCAAAAATAAACAAATTGAGCCAGATTATGAGTGGATCTGTATTTTGTGTTCAAATTTCTAGTGTTTAAACCGTTTTTTGCGTTTGGAGAATGACGCTTGTGTTACAAATTGAAAGTAAAAAGTTTGTGTTCTCACTTTTGCAAAGTTGTGATAACAAAGAGACTTTGAGAAGTCATGAGTGCAAAATCATATTCCCACACAGACTCCAATAGAGCCGAAAATTTTGAAAAAAAACTAAAACCTACAAGTCGTGCAAATACGATTGCGGTTCTTTAAAAGCACAACAAAAGATAATATTGCATATTTCCTAATCCAATGTTCTGAACATAGCAGAATATGTTCTGTTTATTCTTAAAGATATATTTAAACATAATTATTAGGCAACTTAACAAAAAACAAATATATACCCATTTCAATTATTTATTTTTACCAGTGAAACCAATATAACATCTCAACATTCACAAATATACATTTCTGACATTCAAAAACAAAACAAAAACAAATCAGTGATCAATATAGCCACCTTTCTTTGCAAGGACACTCAAAAGCCTGCCATCCATGGATTCTGTCAGTGTTTTGATCTGTTCACCATCAACATTGCGTGCAGCAACAACCACAGCCTCCCAGACACTGTTCAGAGAGGTGTACTGTTTTCCCTCCTTGTAAATCTCACATTTGATGATGGACCACAGGTTCTCAATGGGGTTCAGATCAGGTGAAAAGGAGGCCATGTCATTAGATTTTCTTCTTTTATACCCTTTCTTGCCAGCCACGCTGTGGAGTACTTGGACGCGTGTGATGGAGCATTGTCCTGCATGAAAATCATGTTTTTCTTGAAGGATGCAGACTTCTTCCTGTACCACTGCTTGAAGAAGGTGTCTTCCAGAAACTGGCAGTAGGACTGGGAGTTGAGCTTGACTCCATCCTCAACCCGAAAAGGCCCCACAAGCTCATCTTTGATGATACCAGCCCAAACCAGTACTCCACCTCCACCTTGCTGGCGTCTGAGTCGGACTGGAGCTCTCTGCCCTTTACCAATCCAGCCATGGGCCCATCCATCTGGCCCATCAAGACTCACTCTCATTTCATCAGTCCATAAAACCTTAGAAAAATCAGTCTTGAGATATTTCTTGGCCCAGTCTTGACGTTTCAGCTTGTGTGTCTTGTTCAGTGGTGGTCGTCTTTCAGCCTTTCTTACCTTGGCCATGTCTCTGAGTATTGCACACCTTGTGCTTTTGGGCACTCCAGTGATGTTGCAGCTCTGAAATATGGCCAAACTGGTGGCAAGTGGCATCTTGGCAGCTGCACGCTTGACTTTTCTCAGTTCATGGGCAGTTATTTTGCGCCTTGGTTTTTCCACATGCTTCTTGCGACCCTGTTGACTATTTTGAATGAAACGCTTGATTGTTCAATGATCACGCTTCAGAAGCTTTTGAATTTTAAGAGGGCTGCATCCCTCTGCAAGATATCTCACTATTTTTGACTTTTCTGAGCCTGTCAAGTCCTTCTTTTGACCCATTTTGCCAAAGGAAAGGAAGTTGCCTAATAATTATGCACACCTGATATAGGGTGTTGATGTCATTAGACCACACCCCTTCTCATTACAGAGATGCACATCACCTAATATGCTTAATTGGTAGTAAGCTTTCGAGCCTATACAACTTGGAGTAAGACAACATTCATAAAGAGGATGATGTGGTCAAAATACTCATTTGCCTAATAATTCTGCACACAGTGTATATATATATATATACAAAATAAATGATCTGTACACAAAGCTGGTAGGCATGCAAACGTCCATATAGTTAGTGCCAGGGGCTATTCATAGACCTTGAATTATGGTAATAAAAGGTTTTCACCCAGCTTAAAATAATGTGGCATTTAGCTACTATTAGTAGAAAGCCACAGAGTTCCGTGATATATGCGCAAATAGAGATGGAGTTGAATCAATATGACCTGTCTCTGGTAGGATGTTAGTACCTCCCCAAGGTTTCCACACAGACACGAATGCTGTATGCTCACTGAGAGTGGGTTGTTGGTAAGCAGCTGGAAAATTAGGTAAAGATGTCCTCTAATATCCAGGAGAATAAAATAGATTGCTGTGTGTTCTCTCAAAGTGGATTGCTAGTAAGCAGCTAGAAAACGAGGTAAAGACGTCCTCTAATATCCAGGAAAGGGCCCTCCAAGCAGGTAGGTAGGCAGTTGAATTGTTCATTTACAGGTGCAGGATTCATAAAACAACAGCAAGATAGCAGGTGAGTTCCGCTTGCAGACTTTTACTACAGCGGCTTCTGACGGTGTGTACTCAGCAACAGCTAGGGCTTTGACAGTCCAGACGAGGCCCTAGTTTTCGCTCAGCATTATAGGGTGAAACGTGCATCGACTGACACTTTGAATCATAACAGCAGTGATTGGTGTCTAAATGGCGGTATTCGAAATTATTTCTACCTGACCTCTGTCGTTCACCTATGGAGAAAGGTGATACAGGTTTTGAGAGGAGGAGAGGCTGATTAGCCGAGTATACACTGTCAGAAGCCGCTGTAGAGCATTCGATGTCTGTGTGGTAACCTCACGGAGGTACTAACATCCTACCAGAGACATGTCGTAAATCAACTCCATCTCATTTTGTGCATATATCATGGTACTCTGTGACTTTCTACTAATAGTAGCTAAATGCCACTTTATTTTGAGCTGGGTAACAACCTTGTAATACCATAATTCAAGAACTTTGAATAGCCCTTGTCACTAACTATATGGACGTTTGCATGCTTACCAGCTTTTTGTACAGATTGTTTATTATTCTTCCTGTACTTTATGCTATGCTTACATATATTTAGTCACCAGCTGCAGCGGTATAGAGATTTGTTGATGTATTACAATCTACAGGTGCTCGATTGTTTTTTTGGAAATAAACATACAGTATGTTTTTGCTGAACCCGTATCTACATGTTTTGTTGCCTGAGAAGTCTTCAAGCCCATTAACTATCCCAGATAAAAGAGTGCCATAATCCCTCTCTTTTTTCAGACACATATTTGGTGGTCTGAATTTTCTTACTGTTTATTTATATATATATATATATATATATATATATTTATATGTGTGTGTACATATGTATTTACGTATTTATATGTGTATTTATGTATTTACAGACATATACATATAAACACATAGATACAAATGTATATATATATATATATATATGTATATATATATATATATATATATATATATATATATATATATATATATATATATATATATATATATATATACATACATACATATGTAGATATTTATATAGTTAGACAGATAGGTAGATATACTGCCTGATGGATTAACAGATATAAAGATAGATAGATGATAGATATAGAGATAGATAAGGTATACATACACGCACACACACACACACACACACACACACACACACACACACATATATAAATATATATACAGTATATAAATATATATATATATATATTAATATTAAAATAAAAAGGCAATTTTTTTCTAAGTGAGAAATATATATATATATTAAAAAACAGAAAATACAGGACAAATGGTTAATCTAAATAAGTGATTTGACTCAAAACACTGTTTATAATACAGTTAATATTTTTACCTCTAGATGGTGCAGACCATATTACAAAAAATCTTTACTAAAGACTATAAGAAAAGAAATGGGACATACAAATTAATTAACCATGCAAAAGATAGGGAATCAAGCACTCTTTTATAAATAATCAAGCAAAATGTAATAAGCTAGCAAAGAAGCTACATCTCTGATCTGTATAATATCTCACAAGGTTACCATTTCATAGCATAGATAACCAATAAATATATATCATAACCTCACATTTGTAATATACCACCAAGTCACGTGACAGAAAACAGTACCCTGAAAGTATGCACACCTTTATATCCTTTTATCAATGTACTCATCATCCGGATAGTACCCCACACATACTACACACATGCTGCGCACAGTACCATAGAACATACAAGGGATAATACTGGGCAGGTTAAATACTGGGATCTAAGTATGGTAGAATACTAACGATGTGCAACTATACAGTAAATATTGCAAATTTCCACAGCCTAGCCAGCAGTACAATAAATACTTAGCATTGTGTAAAAATCATATATTGCAGCAATCAAACAGGTATGATGACAGTTCCCAATAGCATAAGCGTTATGTCTCTGTGCAAGCAAAATCAAACCAGGATGACCCTCCACAAATTGCGGACTAGCCAGAGTTTTTAAACATTAATAGAGCAGAAAGTTATGTGTGTCAATACACTTATCTGTATCCAGAAATAGGAGCTGTAATCCACAAGTGGTTATGTTAAAATCCTGTTGTATTGCTCCTTACACTTCACCGGCTGCTGCTAGATGTGCTGTGGACTTGAACGCCGAAAGACACATGGCGTGGATAGACAGCGTGCCTTAGCTTCTGGGTACGTCACGTGCTTGAGCGATCCAATGCCATGTGTAATACTAAACAAATCAGAAAAACGCTATATATATATATATATATATAAAAGTGATAGAATATGAAACAAATTGTCAAAGTGCACAATCCTCATATATCATATGTCATCTTAGAAAAAATGAGCATTACTTAAACAAATTTCGTATGGCATCCAATACTCATATCACAAGTCAATGGTACAATTATGTGAATTGAAAAATGTTTTTAGAAAAAAAATAGAGAATAAATAATTACGGGAACAAGCCCACCAATCATCATGCGAACATAATGTGTACCATAGTATACACATATCTACGATCAATTCTTCTGCAGATGGAAAACACATTTAAAATATCATTTTAAATAATACCATTATTTTTATTGTATTATAAACACTATGAACTATTTTTAAATGAAACTGGCCATGTCTAATGTTTCATTGAGACCTACTTGGGAAAGTGTATTGAGGGTATATATCCATTTACATTCTTTTTGGAGGAGACACTTGTCATTGTCTCCTCCTCTTCCATGTAAAATACCCTTATCAATACATGAGAACCTTAGGCAACTAGGATTACTATTGTGCTTCTCTTGGTAATGCCTGGCTACACTGCTCGTTTGTACCTCGCCTTTAATATCATCTCAATGCTCTTTTATCCGATCCTTAAAGACCCTCTTCTTTTTTCCCACGTAAAATCTGGGACATGAGCATTCGAGTAAATAAACAACCCCTTCTGTGTTACAATTAAAAAAAATGGAGAAAGGTGATACAGGTTTTGAGAGGAGGAGAGGCTGATTAGCCGAGTATACACTGTCAGAAGCCGCTGTAGAACATTTGATGTCTGTGTGGTAACCTCACGGAGGTACTAACATCCTACCAGAGACATGTCGTAAATCAACTCCATCTCTATTTGTGCATATATCCCAGTACTCAGTGGCTTTCTACTAATAGTAGCTAAATGCCACATTATTTTGAGCTGGGTGACAACCTTGTATTACCATAATTCAAGATCTTTGAATAGCCCTTGTCACTAACTATATGGACGTTTGCATGCTTACCAGCTTTGTGTACAGATTGTTTATTATTCTTCCTGTACTTTATGCTATGCTTACATATATTTAGTCACCAGCTGCAGCGGTATAGAGATTTGTTGATGTATTAGAATCTACAGGTGCTCGATTCTTTTTGGAAATAAACATATACAGTATGTTTTTGCTGAACCCGTATCTACATGCTTTGTTGTCTGAGAAGTCTTCCAGCCCATTAACTATCCCAGATAAAAGAGTGCTATAATCCCTCTCTTTTTTCAGACACATATTTGGTGGTCTGAATTTTCTTACTGTTTATATATATATATATATATATATATATATATATATATATATATATATATATATACAGGGAGTGCAGAATTATTAGGCAAATGAGTATTTTGACCACATCATCCTCTTTATGCATGTTGTCTTACTCCAAGCTGTATAGGCTTGAAAGCCTACTACCAATTAAGCATATTAGGTGATGTGCATCTCTGTAATGAGAAGGGGTGTGGTCTAATGACATCAACACCCTATATCAGGTGTGCATAATTATTAGGCAACTTCCTTTCCTTTGGCAAAATGGGTCAA
This sequence comes from Bombina bombina, assembly GCF_027579735.1. Lineage (NCBI taxonomy): Eukaryota > Metazoa > Chordata > Amphibia > Anura > Bombinatoridae > Bombina > Bombina bombina. Next base: position 776,720,702 of record NC_069501.1, on the reverse strand, counting down.
AAGAAGGACTTGACAGGCTCAGAAAAGTCAAAAATAGTGAGATATCTTGCAGAGGGATGCAGCACTCTTAAAATTGCAAAGCTTCTGAAGCGTGATCATCGAACAATCAAGCGTTTCATTCAAAATAGTCAACAGGGTCGCAAGAAGCGTGTGGAAAAACCAAGGCGCAAAATAACTGCCCATGAACTGAGAAAAGTCAAGCGTGCAGCTGCCAAGATGCCACTTGCCACCAGTTTGGCCATATTTCAGAGCTGCAACATCACTGGAGTGCCCAAAAGCACAAGGTGTGCAATACTCAGAGACATGGCCAAGGTAAGAAAGGCTGAAAGACGACCACCACTGAACAAGACACACAAGCTGAAACGTCAAGACTGGGCCAAGAAATATCTCAAGACTGATTTTTCTAAGGTTTTATGGACTGATGAAATGAGAGTGAGTCTTGATGGGCCAGATGGATGGGCCCGTGGCTGGATTGGTAAAGGGCAGAGAGCTCCAGTCCGACTCAGATGCCAGCAAGGTGGAGGTGGAGTACTGGTTTGGGCTGGTATCATCAAAGATGAGCTTGTGGGGCCTTTTCGGGTTGAGGATGGAGTCAAGCTCAACTCCCAGTCCTACTGCCAGTTTCTGGAAGACACCTTCTTCAAGCAGTGGTACAGGAAGATGTCTGCATCCTTCAAGAAAAACATGATTTTCATGCAGGACAATGCTCCATCACACGCGTCCAAGTACTCCACAGCGTGGCTGGCAAGAAAGGGTATAAAAGAAGAAAATCTAATGACATGGCCTCCTTGTTCACCTGATCTGAACCCCATTGAGAACCTGTGGTCCATCATCAAATGTGAGATTTACAAGGAGGGAAAACAGTACACCTCTCTGAACAGTGTCTGGGAGGCTGTGGTTGCTGCTGCACGCAATGTTGATGGTGAACAGATCAAAACACTGACAGAATCCATGGATGGCAGGCTTTTGAGTGTCCTTGCAAAGAAAGGTGGCTATATTGGTCATTGATTTGTTTTGTTTTGTTTTTGAATGTCAGAAATGTATATTTGTGAATGTTGAGATGTTATATTGGTTTCACTGGTAAAAATAAATAATTGAAATGGGTATATATTTGTTTTTTGTTAAGTTGCCTAATAATTATGCACAGTAATAGTCACCTGCACACACAGATATCCCCCTAAAATAGCAATAACTAAAAACAAACTAAAAACTACTTCCAAAACTATTCAGCTTTGATATTAATGAGTTTTTTGGGTTCATTGAGAACATGGTTGTTGTTCAATAATAAAATTAATCCTCAAAAATACAACTTGCCTAATAATTCTGCACTCCCTGTATATATATATATATATATATATATATATATATATATATATATATATATATATATATATATATATATATATATATATATATATATATATATAGTATATATATATATATATTTATATGTGTGTGTACATATGTATTTACGTATTTATATGTGCATTTATATGTATTTATGTATTTACAGACATATACATATAAACACCTAGATACAAATGTATATATATATATATATATATATATATATATATACATACATTCATATGTAGATATTTATATAGTTAGACAGATAGGTAGATATACTGCCTGATGGATTAACAGATATAAAGATAGATAGATGATAGATATAGATATAGATAAGTTATATATACACACACACACACATATTTATAAATATATATACAGTATATAAATATATATATATATATATATATATATATATATATATATATATATATATATATATATGTATATATTAAAATAGTCACGTTGATTGGAGTAGCCATGTTAGTCCAGAGATTTAGATATCAAAATAACAAGAGTATTGCATTGCTCAATGCAATACTCTTGTTATTTTGATATATTAAAATAAAAAGGCATTTTTTTCTAATTGATAAATATATATATATATATATATATATATATATATATATATATATATATATATATATATATATAGACAAAAACAGAGACCGCACTCTTAGGTCTTATTTTCACCATCACTGTGGACTTTAATCAATCTGTAAAGTTTCGGGGTTTTGTAACAAGATGGTTATTCACATGTTATTATTAGATTTCATTGTCTTCCTACAGGAAACAATGTAAATCAAAATTGGTATTCAGTCCCTTATAGGTTAATGTGTCCAGTGTGTGGATCCACCTAGACTCCTTTTGTAGCAATAATTTGCCTCTGTCACCACCCCTGGACAAGGGGGGGACATGGTCAATGATCACATATCTCAGGTCCTTGACCGTATGCCCATGCTTGGCAAAGTGCCTGGCCACTGGCTGTTCAGAGTCTCCGTTCTTTATTGCTGTTCTGATGGCCGCCCTGTGATTCGACATTCGTGTACGCAAATCATCTGTAGTTTTTCCAACGTAAAATCTGCCACATATACAGTGTAACAGATATACAATGAAAACAGTTGTACAGGTAACACGATACTTAATTTTGAACCTCTTATTGGTCCATGGATGTGTGAATTCACTGCACTGTATTAGTGCACTGCATGTCGTGCACCCCAAACATAAGATGTGCTTAATAAAGGCTTAAGCTTTATACCTACCACATATGCAAACAAATTTGACATGTTGGTAGATTCCTACAAATTTCAGAGGACACTAAGACTAAAAGAATTCTATAGGGACACCCCTAAGGATACGGATGTAGCCTCTTTTGAATTAAAGAAGAAAAGCACTTTTGATCCTCGAAGTCAACAACCAAACATCCTGACATATTCCAGGCTAACCAGTGAAGAGATGCGGGAGACTGTCAGAAAAAACAAAAGCAATATCAGAAATAATTTGACCAAAAAGGAGACGCAAGCTCTGAAAAAGCTACAAGAAAATTCCTCCATTGTGATTCGTGAAGCTGACAAAGGTGGAGCACTTGTCATCCAAGACTACGTATGCTATAAGAATGAGATTATGTCACAGTTGGATGACATTAAGGTATATGAGAAGTTACCAAATAATCCTACCCAAAAATTCAAAAATAGGATTGATGAGTACTTGAATCAATTAAAGAATGAAGATCAGATTTCGTCAAGTCTATTGTCATATCTGCAAGTGGAACATCCTATTGTACCTGTACTATACACCTTACCTAAGGTACATAAACACCCGAGTCAACCGCCTGGCAGGCCTATAGTGTCTGCCAGGGGATCCATATTACAACCTATCGCCACATACCTGGACAAAATGCTGCAACCATTTGTACAGATGATCCCATCGTATCTTAAAGATTCGATTGAACTGATTAAAATTCTACAGAAGTTGAGTGATATCAGAGACACAGATATACTGGTCACCTTGGATGTGACCAGTTTATATACGGTGATTCCTCACAATGAGGGGATACATGCTGTTAGAAAAGACATTTAGACCTATGTGGGACCACACACAGACACTTTGATACAGTTGCTTGAATTTTGTCTACAAATGAATTACTTCAAATTTGAGACACAGTATTTTTTGCAAACCGCAGGAACTGTCATGGGCTCAAATGTGGCCCCAACGTATGCTAACATCTTTTTAGGGGCCTTTGAAAGAGAACATCCGAAAACATTGAGGATAGCCGCATCATCATATTTAAGAGATACTTTGATGATCTGTTTTTAATATGGTGAGGCACCCAACAAGATTTGAATGATTGGTTTGATAATCTCAATCAACTGTCGGTGGATCTGAAGTTTAAAATAGCGCATTATTGTGAAGTGATTGATTTTTTTGGATTTAAGAGTGAAGAAATCAGCTGGCAAATTATGCACAGAACTCTTTACAAAGCCAACAGATCGGAATTCAATGCTCCTTTATACAAGTTGTCACCCCGCAGGGATAAAAAAAGCTTTACCTATATCACAGTTTCGCAGGGTGGTGAGAAACAATTTACCTAGAGAAGGCAAGGAAGAACAACTTACCAGCATGTATCAAAAATTTAAAGAAAGGAAATATGAGGATGAGGTGTTACAGGAAGCCTATGCCCAAGCTGTGAATATGACTCAAGAGCAAGCCTTAACCAGAAGAGAACAGAATAAGGACAAACAAACCATGCACAGACTAACATTTGTCACTGAATACAGTACGTATAAGAGAGATTTCAGAGGAGTCTTAGATGAACATTGGAAAATAATTTCAAGTGATAAAACGTTACCTCTTCAAGAAACTAGCCCACCAATGATCAGCTACCGGAGGGGCAAATCTCTAAGGGACATACTGATGCGTCCTGATATGACCCAGGCTTACATGAGTTCTACATGGCTGAAACAGGGCAAGAAAAATGGATGTTTTAAATGTTTGGGGTTCACGACATGCAGTGCACTAATACAGTGCAGTGAATTCACACATCCATGGACCAATAAGAGGTTCAAAATTAAGTATCGTGTTACCTGTACAACTGTTTTCATTGTATATCTGTTACACTGTATATGTGGCAGATTTTACGTTGGAAAAACTACAGATGATTTGCGTACATGAATGGCGAATCACAGGGCGGCCATCAGAACAGCAATAAAGAACAGAGACTCTGAACAGCCAGTGGCCAGGCACTTTGCCAAGCATGGGCATACGGTCAAGGACCTGAGATATGTGATCATTGACCATGTCCCCCCCTTGTCCAGGGGTGGCGACAGAGGCAAATTATTGCTACAAAAGGAGTCTAGGTGGATCCACACACTGGACACATTAACCCCTAAGGGACTGAATACCATTTTTGATTTACATTGTTTCCTGTAGGGAGACTATGAAATCTAATAATAACATGTGAATAACCATCTTGTTACAGGAGGGAGTTTTTTAACATCATAACTTGACATGCCCAAACATTTAAAGCATTGTTACTCCAGTATAGTTTAAAGATTTGCATCTAAAATCCCTAATTGTGAATGAGATATATATAATGTCCCTATATGAATAGTCTCAGCTCCATTTTTAACTTTGAGAGTTTTCTATATGTTCCGTAGTCCCTCTATGTAGATTCACTATCAGTGGGCATATTGCTGTCAATACTAAGCCCCCCACCCCTTCCTCTAATACCGGGCTAAAATGCCAGTGTAAGACGAAAATGACTTTGATGTACACATCAGTCATATGATACCTTATAATCTTAATACAGATGAGGATGTTTTACAAATGTAAATGGGGCGTTTGTATAATGTAGAAGTTATTCTTACAGCACTGTTCCTTTGTATCTGACAAAGCATTACCGTTGCTAAGTTACGGTAATTTTTACTTTGCTTTTTCTTGCAGTTGGCCTGTTGGGTGTTCCGTAGTGCTGCCTCGCGCATGCTCAGTTGCGCAGGGTAAACGCTGCCGGAAGCCCGTCGCAGGCAGAGCTGAATGTATGCACCTGGGGGTAAGAGATTTTATTTGTGTATATAAGGGGCTTGCACTATATTATATGTTATGTTTGACAAAGGGGGAAACCCCGAAATGTTACAGATTGATTAAAGTCCACAGTGGTGGTGAAAATAAGACCTAACAGTGCGGTCTCTGTTTTTGTCTATAATATCTATATGCACTGCACCTAGGCGCTGCACCTAGTGCTTGGTGACTACAATTTGCTTATATATATATATATATATATATATATATATTAAAAAAAAAACAGAAAATACAGGACAAATGGTTAATCTAAATAAGTGATTCGACTCAAAACACTGTTTATAATACAGTTAATATTATTACCTCTAGATGGTGCAGACTATAAGAAAAGAAATGGGACATACAAATTAATGAACCATGCAAAAGATAGGGAATCAAGCACTCTTTTATAAATAATCAAGCAAAATGTAATAAGCTAGCAAAGAAGCTACATCTCTGATCTGTATAATATCTCACAAGGTTATCATTTCATAGCATAGATAACCAATAAATATATATCATAACATCACATTTGTAATATACCACCAAGTCACGTGACAGAAAACAGTACCCTGAAGGTATGCACACCTTTATATCCTTATATCAATGTACTCATCATCCAGATAGTACCCCACACATACTACACCCATGATGCGCACAGTAGACAAGAACATACAAGGGATAATACTGGGCAGGTTAAATACTGGGATCTAAGTATGGTAGGATACTAACGATGTGCAACTATACAGTAAATATTGCAAATTTCCACAGCCTAGCCAGCAGTACAATAAATACTTAGCATTGTGTAAAAATCGTATATTGCAGCAATCAAACAGGTATGATGACAGTTCCCAATAACATAAGCGTTATGTCTCTGTGCAAGCAAAATCAAATCAGGATGACCCTCCACAAATTGCGGACTAGCCAGAGTTTTTAAACATCAATAGAGCAGAAAGTTATGTGTGTCAATACACTTATCTGTATCCAGAAATAGGAGCTGTAATCCACAAGTGGTTATGTTAAAATCCTGTTGTATTGCTCCTTACACTTCACCGGCTGCTGCTAGATGTGCTGTGGACTTGAATGCTGAAAGACACATGGCGTGGATAGACAGCGTGCTTTAGCTTCTGGGTACGTCACGTGCTTGAGTGATCCAATGCCATGTGTAATACTAAACAAATCAGAAAAACCCTATATATATATATAAGTGATAGAATATGAAACAAATTGTCAAAGTGCACAATCCTCATATATCATATGTCATCTTATAAAAAATGAGAATTACTTAAACAAATTTCGTATGGCATCCAATACTCATATCACGAGTCAATGGTACAATTATGTAAATTGAAAAATGTTTTTAGAAAAAAATAGAGAATAAAGAATTACGGGAACAAGCCCACCAATCATCTTGCGAACATAAAGTGTACCATAGTATACACATATCTATGATCAATTCTTCTGCAGATGGAAACACATTTAAAATATCATTTTAAATAATACCATTATTTTTATTGTATTATAAACACTATGAACTATTTTTAAATGAAACTGGCCATGTCTAATGTTTCATTGAGACCTACTTGGGAAAGTGTATTGAGGGTATATATCCATTTACATTCTTTTTGGAGGAGACACTTGTCATTGTCTCCTCCTCTTCCATGTAAAATACCCTTATCAATACATGAGAACCTTAGGCAACTAGGATTACTACAGGGAGTGCAGAATTATTAGACAAGTTGTATTTTTGAGGATTAATTTTATTATTGAACAACAACCATGTTCTCAATGAACCCAAAAAACTCATTAATATCAAAGCTGAATAGTTTTGGAAGTAGTTTTTAGTTTGTTTTTAGTTATAGCTATTTTAGGGGGATATCTGTGTGTGCAGGTGACTATTACTGTGCATAATTATTAGGCAACTTAACAAAAAACAAATATATACCCATTTCAATTATTTATTTTTACCAGTGAAACCAATATAACATCTCAACATTCACAAATATACATTTCTGACATTCAAAAACAAAACAAAAACAAATCAGTGACCAATATAGCCACCTTTCTTTGCAAGGACACTCAAAAGCCTGCCATCCATGCATTCTGTCAGTGTTTTGATCTGTTCACCATCAACATTGCGTGCAGCAGCAACCACAGCCTCCCAGACACTGTTCAGAGAGGTGTACTGTTTTCCCTCCTTGTAAATCTCACATTTAATGATGGACCACAGGTTCTCAATGGGGTTAAGATCAGGTGAACAAGGAGGCCATGTCATTAGATTTTCCTCTTTTATACCCTTTCTTGCCAGCCACGCTGTGGAGTACTTGGACGCGTGTGATGGAGCATTGTCCTGCATGAAAATCATGTTTTTCTTGAAGGATGCAGACTTCTTCCTGTACCACTGCTTGAAGAAGGTGTCTTCCAGAAACTGGCAGTAGGACTGGGAGTTGAGCTTGACTCCATCCTCAACCCGAAAAGGCCCCACAAGCTCATCTTTGATGATACCAGCCCAAACCAGTACTCCACCTCCACCTTGCTGGCGTCTGAGTCTGACTGGAGCTCTCTGCCCTTTACCAATCCAGCCATGGGCCCATCCATCTGGCCCATCAAGACTCACTCTCATTTCATCAGTCCATAAAACCTTAGAAAAATCAGTCTTGAGATATTTCTTGGCCCAGTCTTGACGTTTCAGCTTGTGTGTCTTGTTCAGTGGTGGTCGTCTTTCAGCCTTTCTTACCTTGGCCATGTCTCTGAGTATTGCACACCTTGTGCTTTTGGGCACTCCAGTGATGTTGCAGCTCTGAAATATGGCCAAACTGGTGGCAAGTGGCATCTTGGCAGCTGCACGCTTGACTTTTCTCAGTTCATGGGCAGTTATTTTGCACCTTGGTTTTTCCACACGCTTCTTGCGACCCTGTTGACTATTTTGAATGAAACGCTTGATTGTTCGATGATCACGCTTCAGAAGCTTTGCAATTTTAAGAGTGCTGCATCCCTCTGCAAGATATCTCACTATTTTTGACTTTTCTGAGCCTGTCAAGTCCTTCTTTTGACCCATTTTGCCAAAGGTAAGAAGTTGCCTAATAATTATGCACACCTGATATAGGGTGTTGATGTCATTAGACCACACCCCTTCTCATTACAGAGATGCACATCACCTAATATGCTTAATTGGTAGTAGGCTTTCGAGCCTATACAGCTTGGAGTAAGACAACATGCATAAAGAGGATGATGTGGTCAAAATACTCATTTACCTAATAATTCTGCACTCCCTGTATTGTGCTTCTCTTGGTAATGCCTGGCTACACTACTCGTTTGTACCTCGCCTTTAATATCATCTCGATGCTCTTTTATCCGATCCTTAAAGACCCTCTTCGTTTTTTCCCACTTAAAACCTGGGACATGAGCATTCGAGTTAATAAACAACCCCTTCTGTGTTACAATTAAAAAAATGGTTAATGCGAAATTCTTTTTTGCAATTACCAGAGAATACTTTCGTCCTTTTCTTAAATTCACAGGTTACACACTTGCCACAGGGGAAATTTCCATAGGGTATGTGTTTATGTAACCAATTCCCTTTAGGGATAGAAAATCTAAATTGACTTTTTACCAGGTTATCCCTTATATTCATGGCTCTTTTGGCTGTCAGATTCGGATAGCTACCCACCTCAGTTGCAATGCTTTCATCACTTAGCAAAATTGCCCAGTGTTTCTGTAAAATCGACTTAATGGATTGCCAGTGACAATTGTAAGTTGAAGTCATACGTATGACAGAATCTGAATTTTTTGTCTTATTAACAATAAATCCTCTCTATTTGCTCTTCTTGCAAAAATCTTTGCTTGATTAATCTTCCTTTTTGAGTACCCTCGCTCTAAAAATCTACTCTGCATCATTTGGGCGTGTACATCAAATTTCTCTTTGGATGAACAGTTTCGCCGCAGGCATAAAAACTGTCCCTTAGGTATTCCATGAATTAGATGTTGGGGATGGTGACTGCTCGCAAGTAGCAAGCTATTAGTAGCCGTTGCTTTTCTAAAATTCTCAGAAACCAAGAGGTTATTCACATTTCTTATTTTGATATCTAAGAAATCAATTTCAGATAGACTATGCTGCATCGTTAAACTTATATTGAAGCTACTATGATTTAATTCATCCAAAAACTTCAATAACGAAACGCAGTTTAAATACACAGTCATTATTATTATTATTATTATTATCAGGTATTTGTAGAGTGCCAACAGATTCCGCAGAGCTGTAAACATAGTCGGTGTACAGGATAGATTTTGTAGGGATCAAGTGGGTAGAGGGCCCTGCCGAGAGTTTCACTGTTGTAGTCGGATCTTATGAAGCAATCTCTAAACAGCTGGGCCCATAGGCTTACATTCTAAGGTGTTCAAGGGGAAAGCAATGGAGATGGGAAAGGTTAGTGTTGGTTGTATGCATCCCTGAATAGTAGAGTTTTTAGGGAGTGCTTGAAGCTGGTAAAACTAGGGGAGAGTCTTATGGAGCGAGGCAGGGAATTCCACAAGATGGGGGCCAGTCTGGAGAAGTCTTGTAAACAGGAATGTGAGGAAGTAACAAGAGAGGAGGAGAGGAGGAGATCCTGAGCTGATCGAAGGGGACGGGAGGGATAGTATCTAGAGGCAAGTTCTGAGCTGTAGGGGGGAACAATGCAGTTGAGAGCTTTATATGTCAGGGTGAGGATTTTATGCTTAATCCTAGAGGCAAGAGGAAGCCAGTAAAGGGATTGGCAGAGAGGTGCAGCAGATGAAGAGTGACGAGTAAGGAAGATGAGCCTGGCAGAGGCATTCATAATGGATTGTAAAGGAGCTATGCGGCAGCTAGGTAGACCAGAGAGGACGGAGTTGCAGTAGTCGAGGCGGGAAAGGATGAGAGAGTGGATTAAAATCTTGGTTGTATCTTGTGTAAGGAAATGTCTAATTTTAGCGATGTTTTTAAGGTGGAAGAGTCAGGCTTTAGCCAAGGACTGAATGTGAGGAGTGAAGGAAAAAGTCAAATGTGACCCCAAGACATCGGGCGAGCGGGGTAGGGGTAATGATGGAGTTATCAACAGTTATAGAAATTTTGGGGGTGGAGACATTGGAAGAAGGGGGAAAAATAAGGAGTTCAGTTTTGGAGAGATTTAGCTTAAGGTAGTGAGAGGACATCCAAGATGAGATGCGAGAAAGACAGTTAGTGACACGGGTTAATAAGGAAGGAGGTAGGTCTGGTGCAGAGAGGTAGATTTGGGTGTCATCGGCATACAAATGGTATTGAAACCCATGGGACTTTATTAAGGAACTGTCAGGGTGCCAGTAATCAGACTGATACGAGAAGTGCAAAAATAATCACAACTTTATTAATAGCAAAAAATAATAAAAAGTCCACAAGTCAAATGAAACTGGCCATGTCTAATGTTTCATTGAGACCTACTTGGGAAAGTGTATTGAGGGTATATATCCATTTTCATTCTTATTGGAGGAGACACTTGTCATTGTCTCCTCCTCTTCCATGTAAAATACCCTTATCAATACATGAGAACCTTAGGCAACTAGGATTACTATTGTGCTGCTCTTGGTAATGCCTGGCTACACTGCTCATTTGTACCTCACCTTTAATATCATCTCAATGCTCTTTTATCCGATCCAAAAAGACCCTCTTCGTTTTTCCCATGTAAAACCTGGGACATGATCATTCGAGTAAATAAACAACCCCTTCTGTGTTACAATTAAAAAAAATGGTTAATGCGAAATTCTTTTTTTGCAATTACCAGAGAATACTTTCATCCTTTTCTTAAATTCACAGGTTACACACTTGCCACAGGGGAAATTTCCATTGAGTATGTGTTTATGTAACCAATTCCCTTTAGGGATAGACAATTTAAATTGACTTTTTACCAGGTTATCCCTTATATTCATGGCTCTTTTGGCTGTCAGATTTGGATAGCTGCCCACCTCAGTTGTAATGCTTTCATCACTTAGCAAAATTGGCCAGTGTTTCTGTAAAATCGACTTAATGGATTGCCAGTGACAATAGTAAGTAGAAGTCATACGTATGACAGAATCTGAATTTTTTTGTCTTATTGAACAATAAATCCTCTCTATTTGCTCTTCTTGCAAAAATCTTTGCTTGATTAATTTTCCTTTTTGAGTACCCTCGCTCTAAAAATCTACTCTGCATCATTTGGGCGTGTACATCAAATTTCTCTTTGGATGAACAGTTTCGCCGCAGGCGTAAAAACTGTCCTTTAGGTATTCCATGAATTAGATGTTGGGGATGGTGACTGCTCACAAGTAGCAAGCTATTAGTAGCCATTGCTTTTCTAAAATTCTCAGAAACCAAGAGATTATTCACATTTCTTATTTTGATATCAAAGAAATCAATTTCAGATAGACTATGCTGCATCGTTAAACGTATATTGAAGCTATTATGATTTAATTCTTCCAAAAACTTCAATAACGAAACGCAGTTTATATACACAGTCATTATTATCAGGTATTTGTAGAGCGCCAACAAATTCCGCAGCGCTGTAAACATAGTCAGTGTACAGTATAGCTTTTGTAGGGGTCAAGTGGGTAGAGGGCCCTGCCGAGAGTTTCACTGTTGTAGTTGGACCTTATAAAGCAATCTGTAAACAGCTGGGCCCATAGGCTTACATTCTAAGGGGTTCAAGGGGAAAGCAATTGATATGGGAAAGGTTAGTGTAGGTTGTATGCATCCCTGAATAGTAGAGTTTTTAGGGAGTGCTTGAAGCTGTTAAAACTAGGGGAGAGTCTTATGGAGCGAGGCAGGGAATTCCACAAGATGGGGGCCAGTCTGGAGAAGTCCTGTAAACAGGAATGTGAGGAAGTAACAAGAGAGGAGGAGAGGAGGAGATCCTGAGCTGATCGAAGGGGACGGGAGGGATAGTATCTAGAGGCAAGTTCTGAGATGTAGGGGGGAGCAGTGCAGTTGAGAGCTTTATATGTCAGGTTGATGATTTTCTGCTTAATCCTAGAGGCAAGAGGAAGCCAGTGAAGGGATTGGCAGAAAGGTGCAGCAGATGAAGAGCGACGAGTAAGGAAGATGAGCCTGGCAGAGGCATTCATAATGGATTGTAAAGGAGCTATGCGGCAGCTAGGTAGACCAGAGAGGACGGAGTTGCAGTAGTCGAGGCGGGAAAGGATGAGAGAGTGGATTAAAATCTTGGTTGTATCTTGCGTAAGGAAATGTCTAATTTTAGCGATGTTTTTAAGGTAGAAGCGTCAGGCTTTAGCCAAGGACTGAATGTGAGGAGTGAAGGAAAAATCTGAGTCAAGTGTGACCCCAAGACATCGGGCGTGTGGGTTAGGGGTAATGATGGAGTTATCAACAGTTATAGAAATTTTGCGGGTGGAGACATTGGAAGAAGCGGGAAAAATAAGGAGTTCAGTTTTGGAGAGATTTAGCTTAAGGTAGTGAGAGAACATCCAAGATGAGATGTGAGAAAGGCAGTTAGTGACACGGGTTAGTAAGGAAGGAGGTAGGTCTGGTGCAGAGAGGTAGATTTGGGTGTCATCAGCATACAAATGGTATTGAAACCCATGGGACTTTATTAAGGAACTGTCAGGGTGCCAGTAATCAGACTGAGACAAGAAGTGCAAAAATAATCATACCTTTATAAATAGCATAAAATAATAAAAAGTCCACAAGTCAAATAAAAAGCCAGGAGTCAAAACTAGAGCTGGTAGTCAGACAAGCCAAGTCAGGAGCCAAAGCGAGTAGTCAGACGAGCCGGAATCAGGAACAAGGAGAACAGCAGAGTCAGGAACAAGCCAGGGATCAGGAACCAGGAGGGACGTCAGACAGCCAGGTAATACACAGGAGCTCTCACAAACAGGTATGAGACAATGCAAGGGCAAAGCATACTGAACAAAAGGCCCTTTAAATAATAAGTGATGACATCACAATTCTGAGACTGCATCCTGTCTCACATGGATGATGTAAACCAGTCTGGCAATAAAAGGAAGTACAGGAAGTGAGCAGCATCTCCCAGAATGCACCAATGTCAGCAAGAGAGGTGAGTAAAATGGCTGCCAGCAGCACATGGCAAACAAGTCAGGAAAAAACCTTGACAGTACCCTCCCCTCATGACCCCTCCCCTGTGGGAGGACAAAAGGCTTATTGGGGAAACGGGCATGGAAGGCACAGAGGAGGGCGGGAGCATGAACATCAGAGGAGGGAACCCATGAACGCTCCTCTGGACCGTAGCCCCTCCAATGAACCAAATACTGTACGCTGCCCCTGGACATACGAGAGTTAATAATGCTGCTGACCTCATACTCCTCATGGTTGTCAACAAAGATAGGACGGGGATGAGGCAACACAGTGGTAAACTGATTACAAACCATTGGTTTTAAGAGGGAGACATGAAAAACATTGGAGATGCCCATTGCAGGAGGAAGGTCAAGAGCGTAGGCCACAGGATTGACCCGTCGAAGTATTCAAAAAGGACCAACATAACGGGGAGCCAGTTTATTGGAAGGCACACGAAGGTTCAAGTTGCGGGAGGACAGCCAAACTCTCTCACCAACCTGGTAGGAAGGTGCAGGCAGACGCCTAGATAGTTTTGGTGCTGCATAGAACGATGAAGGCAATCCTGAATCTGCACCCACATGGAACGGAGTTGCCGGCGATGCTCCTCCAAAGCCGTTATACCCTGAGACATGAATGAATTGGGCAACAAGGATGGTTGAAACCCATAATTTGCCATGAACGTGAGCAAACTTTGCCCAAGGTAACAGTTCAGACCAATTATTGTGGTGATCTGAGACATAGCAAGGGAGGAGCTGTTCCAGAGCTTGATTAGACCGTTCCGCAGCCCCATTGGATTGAGGGTGATATGCATAGGAGAAGGAGAGCTGGATCCCCATTTGAGCACAAAAGGAATGCCAAAATCTGGAGACAAACTGGCTACCCCGGTCCGACACTATCTCCTTGGGTAACCCATGTAAACGGAAGACCTAACGGGCAAAAATTGAAGCAAGCTCCTGAGCGGTAGGCAACTTCTTCAAGGGAATGCAATGTGACATTTTAGAAAAACGTTCAACCACCATAAGGATAACAGTATTGCCATTGGAAACAGGGAGCTCGACAATGAAGTCCATGGAAAGATGTGTCCAAGGACACTCACCATTAGCATTAGGTTGAAGAAGACACACAGGAAGACGTTGAGGAGTCTTATTCTGTGCACAAACTGAGCAGGAGGCAACATATGCAGCAACATCAGAACGAAAACCAGGCCACCAGAATTGTCGAATTACAGACCAAATCATTTGGTTCTTGCATGGGTGACCTGCGGCTTTAGGATAGTGGTAAGTGCGCAAAAGTTTAATTCGAAGATTCTCAGGAACAAAACACTTACCACTATGTTTATCAGGAGGTGCATTAGTTTGTGCAGCCAGGATCTCCTCCCCCAAGGGAGAAGTCAAATTAGTACAGTCAGGAGGTATAACTGGAGTAGGTACAGACTCCTCCTTGGACAGAGGTGAAAATTGTCGAGAGAGGGCAGACTGCATCCTGTCTCACATGGATGATGTAAACCAGTCTGGCAATAAAAGGAAGTACAGGAAGTGAGCAGCATCTCCCAGAATGCACCAAAGTCAGCAAGAGAGGTGAGTAAAATGTCTACCAGCAGCAAAAGGCAAGCATGTCAGGATAAAACCCTGACAGGAACCTAGTGACGATGTTTAGATTGAAAAGAGAAGGGGACCAAGGACAGAGCCTTGAGGTACCCCAACAGAAAGTGGTAACGGGGCAGAGGATGCTCCGGAGAAGGCTACACTAAATGTACGGTTAGTCAGATAGGAAGAGAACCACGAGAGAGCTGTGTCACAGATGCCGAAGGATTGGAGGGTTTGGAGCAGAAGAGGATGGTCAACAGTGTCAAAGGCTGCAGACAGGTCAAGGAGGATAAGCAGAGAGAAGTGGCCTTTGGATTTTGCTGTAAATAGGTCATTGGTAACCTTGACAATCGCTGTCTCTGTAGAGTGATGGGAACGAAATCCAGATTGCAGTGGGTCAAGAAGAGAGTTTAGTGTAAGGAAATGGGATAGACGTGCATAAACTAGCTTTTCGAGGAGCTTTGAGGCAAGAGGGAGTAGGGAAATAGGGCGGTA
The DNA here is from genome assembly GCF_027579735.1 of Bombina bombina. Lineage (NCBI taxonomy): Eukaryota > Metazoa > Chordata > Amphibia > Anura > Bombinatoridae > Bombina > Bombina bombina. The sequence continues at coordinate 776,705,159 of NC_069501.1, read as the reverse complement.
ATTGGAAGGGGAGGTTGGATCGAGGGAAGGTTTTTTGAGGATAGGTGTGACCAGTGTATGTTTTAGAGATGAGGGAAATATACCAGTGCTGAGGGAGAGGTTGAAAATGTGTGTGAGTATGGGAGTGAGGGTAAAAGAGAGGGAGGGGAGTAGCTGTGCGGGGATGGGGTCGAGGGGACAGGTAGTGAGGTGGGAGGACAGTATAAGGGCAGAAACTTAATCCTCATTAACAGGGGCAAAAGAGCTGCATTTTTGGATATTTGGGTTTTGGATGAGCCTTTGAGGGGGTGGGAGATTGGAAGTATGTTGAGAGCTGATTTCACTTCTGATGGAATCAATTTTGTTGTTGAAGTGGCTGGCAAAATCTTGAGCTGAGAGAGAGGTTGTGTTAGGAGGTGGGGTTGGGCGGAGAAGAGTGTTGAATGTGGAGAACAGATGTTTAGGGTTAGAGGATAGAGTAGAGATGAGATTAGAAAAATATTGTTGCTTGTAAAGATTAAGGGCAGAATAGTAGATGTTCAGGATGAACTTGTAGTGAAGAAAGTCAGCTGAACTCCGAGATTTCCTCCAATGTCGCTCAGCAGTATGGGAGCATCTGCGTAGGTATCGTGTCAGAGGAGTATGCCAGGGCTGAGGATGAGAGTGTGGTTTCTCATGCAAAAAATAAAGTACACCCTCTTTGAATTCTATGTTTTTAAGTATCAGGACATTATAACAGTCATCTGGTCCTTAGAAGGTCTTAAAATTAGGCAAATACAACCTCAGATGAGCAACAGCACATGACATATTACACCATGTCATGATTTATTTAACAAAAATAAAGCCAAAATGGAGAAGCCATGTGAGAAAAACTAAGCATACCCTTACTGCTTCTATCAGAGGAAATAGCAAACATAGCTCAGCACCTAAAATAACCCTCTTGGGTAGTGCACGCTGGACAGGGGGCCATGGCAAAGGTCCCAAAGTAATGTAACAAAAAGTTCATGTCCACAGCACTGTGTATACAGAAAACGTTTAATAAAGCATACAGACAAGTAAGTGAATAGCAACATTTTGGGCTCACAAGCCCTTAAAATTGCCATGATTAAGGGCTTGTGAGCCCAAAACATCGCTATTCACTTACTTGTCTGTATGCTTTATTAAACGTTTTCTGCTTACTGCTTCTATAGGAATTAAGAGGCTTAGTAGCAGCTAGGTGCTGCTAATCAAATGCCCTTAATTAATGGATCAAAAGCAAGTGAGACCACCTCTATAAAATCTGAAGTTTTAGCAGTTTGCTGGTCTGGAGAATTCAGTTGTGAATTAAAACAATGCCAAGGAGGAAAGACATCAGCAATGATCTTAAAGAAGCAATTGTTGCTGCCCATTAATCTAGGAAGAGTTATAAGGAATTTCGAAACAATTTAAAGTCCATCATTTAACAGTGAGAATCATTATTCACAAGGGGAAAACTTTCAAGGAGGCTGTCAATCTTCCCAGGAGTGGACATCCCAGGAAATTCACCCTAAGGTCAGACTGTGCAATGCTCAGAAAAATTGCAAAAAACGCAAGAGTTACATCTCAGATTATTCAGGCCTCAGTTAGCATGCTAAAGGTTAAAGTTCATGACAGTACAATTAGAAAAAGACTGAACAAATATGGTTTGTATGGAAGGTTTGCCAGGAGAAAGCCTCTTCTCTCTAAAAAGAACATTGTGGCGCGGCTTAGGGTTGCAAAGTTGCATCTGAACAAATCCCAAGACTTCTGGAACAGTGTCCATTGGCAGACGAGACCAAAGAGGAGATGTTTGGCCATAATGCACAGTGCCACATTTGGCATAAACAAAACACAGCATATCAGCACAAACACCTCATACCAACTGTCATGCACGGTGTTGGAGGGGTGATGATTTGTGCTTGTTTTGCAGCTACAGGACCTAGGCGCCATGCAGTCATTGAGTCAACCATGGACTCCTCTATATACCAAAGTATTCTAGAGTCATATATGAGGCAATCTGTCTGACAGCTAAAGCTTGACTGAAATTGGGTCATGCAACAGGACGATGATCCCATGAATACCAGCAAATCTACAACAGAATGACTGAAAAAGAATCAAGGTGTGCAATGGCCCAGTCAAAGTCTAGACCTCAACCCGACTGAAATGCTGTGATGGGACCTTAAGAGAGTTGTGCATAAATTAATGCCTGCAAACCTCAATGAACTGAAGAAACGTAAAGAAGAGTGGGCCAAAATTCCTCCACAACGATGTGAGAGACTGATAAAGTCATACAGAAAATGATGACCTCAAGTTATTGCTGCTAAAGGTGGTTCTACAAGCTATTAAATCATAAAGTGTACTTTTTGTTATATTACTTGGGGACATTTGCTGTGGCCCCCTGTCCAGCGTGCACTACCCAGGAGGGTTATTTCAGATGCTGAGCTATGTTTGCTATTTCCTTTGATAAAAGCAGTAAGGGTGTGCATAGTTTTTCACATGTCTTCTCCATTTTGGCTTTACCTTTGTTAAATAAATCATGACACAGTGTAATATGTCATGTGCTGTTGTTCATCTGAGGTTGTATTTACCTCATTTTAAGACCTAAGGATGAGATTATGTTATTATGTCTTGATACGTAAAACCATAGTATTCAAAGAGGGTGTACTTTTCTCTTTTTTACATGACTGTGTGTATATATATATATATATATATATATATATATATATATACACATATACATACATACAGATACATATACAGTATCTCTGTATATATATAAATATTTTATTATATCTTTTCATGTGACAACACTGAAGAAATTACACTTTGCTACAATGTAAAGTAGTGAGTGTACAGCCTGTATAACAGTGTACAATTGCTGTTCCCTTTAAAAAAAAAAAAAAAAAAAAAACCTCTGCAGCTATGCTGGCAGCACTCATGCATCTATTTCCCAAACACATCCTCTGGATATGACACTGAGCATGTGCATTTCTTTGGTCAACCATGGCAAGGCCTGTTCTGAGTGGAACCTGTCCTGTGAAATGTATGGTCTTACCCATCGTGCTGCACTCAGTTTCAGGGTTTTGGCAATCTTCTTATAGCCTAGGCCATCTTTATGTAGAGCAACAGTTTTTTTTTTCAGCTCCTCAGAGAGTTCTTTGCCATGATTTGCCATGTTGATTTTCCAGTGACCAGTATGAGAGTGTGTGAGAGCGATAACACCAAATTGAACACACCTGCTCCCCATTCACACCTGAGACCTTGCAACACTAACGAGTCACATGACACCGGGGAGGAAAAATGGCTAATTGGGCCCAATTTGGACATTTCCACTTAGGGGTGTACTCACTTTTGTTTCCAATGGTTTAGACATTAATGGCTGTGTGTTGAGTTATTTTGAGGGGACAGCAAATTTACACTGTTATACAGGCTTTACACTCACTACTTTACATTGTAGCAAAGTGTCATTTCTTCAGTGTTGTCACATGAAAAGATATAATAAAATATTTACAAAAATGTGAGGGGTGTACTCACTTTTGTGAGATACTGTATATATATGTGTGTGTATAGAAGTGTTTACATTTGTGTTTATGTACTTATATTTGTATATATTTATGTATATGTGCACATGCATATTTTCACATAGATCCAAAATGAGAAGTTGCGCTCAGGCTTGTAAGATTCTTGAAGAAAGAAAGGCACTCCAGGCAAGATATAAAATGTAAAAACAGCTTTAATTCCAAAACGATTAAAAGAAGGACAAAATAGTGGTGTCCAGCAAAGAGCCAGCAGTGACTCCAACAATCAGGTTGATGAGCTGATCCTCACGCAGACATGTTTTGCGCGTTTGCGCACTTGATCAAGCAGTGTAGTGCCTTTCTTTCTTCAAGAATCTTACAAGCCTGAGCGTAACTTCTCATCTTGGATCAGTGTACTCGGCTTTGCCTGTGGCGTGCGTGGCAGACACGCCTGAAGTTTGCAGCCTATCGCTTGGATTCATTTAGGGGGTGTGTCCCCCGCCCACTCTCCTGTGTGCCGGGTCGTCCATTCTCACCGAACGCTCAGGAGGAGGGCAACTAACAGTGACTATACTGGAACTGCATATTTACACATAGAAACATATATACACATACATACACGTGTATATACATATAAATAGATGTATATATATATATATATATATATATATTTATATATATATATATATATATATATATATATATATATATATATATACTGTATATATATATATATATATATATATATATATATATATACATACATACAGATATTTAGACATATCTATATACATTGGAGTTAGGGACATGTGGTGAGGTCAATGGCTGGGGAAGGCACTGTCTAGTATCAGAGACAGATATGCACACATATGAACCCGATAGCTTAAATTCACCATTATTGGCAGATTGCACTATTAGTTAGGCAACTACATGTTTCATGTTTCGTATCAGCATTTTTTACAACACACGCATACAGGTTATTTGGCTTTAGATTTTATTTCACTTAATTACTTACTTTGCTAATGTGAACTTAACTATTAGAAACAAACAACTCTAGGGGCATATTTATCAAGCTCCGTATGGCTCGCCGGAAACAGAAGTTATGAAGCAGTAGTCTAAAGACCACTGCTTCATAACTTGTCCACCTGCTCTGAGGCCACGGACAGAAATCTATCCAAACAAATATGATAGGATTGATTTACACCCCCTGCTAGTGGGCGATTGGCCGAGAATCTGCAGGGGCAGCATTGCACCAGCAGTTCACATGTCGTATCATGTCCGCTTGCACATTGATAAATATGCCCCTAAGCCTGCAGACACGGGACGATTGGGACATGCAAAGCATGCCATGTGCTGGCAGAAGGGATGGGCAATTGAGGGAGCTTGAGCATTAATTACATGGGCTAAAGACAGTTTTGCAATCCATCCATTTTCTCAGGGGTTGCACAATCAGGAGAGACTGAACTCATTGCTGCATTACCTCTTGTCTCTCCCTGTATTTGCAGCAAAGCTCCTCAAATTTAGTGATTTGTATTTTTTTGTTTACTTTTTGTATGATAGGTGCGGCTCTGCCACCCCTGCCTCCCCTAACTGCATGCTTCCAATTTGGAGCACTTCCCCAGTCAAACATTTTGCCATATACCATATCCCTTTTAACTCTTATTAAACATTTTTATTAATATTTGAATGATATATGTTTGAAATACTTTATATTTTTTTAATTTTTTAATTTTTTTTTTTAATAAGAATTTTTTATTGAGGTTATAACAGAAACAGGTATACAGTGGTAAGACATATTTAGGTATGTCTATACATGTTACTTAGTAGGCATATCATCAGGTAATAAATAGCTTACATGGAAGAAAATATACGCCAGACCTCTCCTGAAGTCTAGCCTATTATAGATGACCCTCATTTATTTTGTACAGAAACATACAATACAGGGCATCCAATATCATTAGCAACAGTCTCTGTCCATAGATTATTAGTGATGGATGACCTTGGAAAATATACTGGAGCTGTGAACTAGACATGTGCAATTTGGTTCGGTTCAATTCGGAAATTCAGGAAATTCGGCAAATTCGGCGATTCGGATCGAAACGAATTTCCGAATTAAAATCGATTCGTAAATTTGGATGGCCATTGGGATTACACTAGTATTATACAGTATGTTAGGTTAACACCTAATATACAGTATAATACTAGTCTAATCCCACCTAACACTTACCGAATTTCCGAATTTCCGAATCGAACCGAATCGAACCGAATCCAGACAAATTTCTTCGAATCCGAATGAATCCGAAACGAATCCGAAACGAATTGATTCGAAATTTTCCAAATTCGAATCGATCCGAACTTCGAAAAATTCCGAATCGATCCGAACCGAACCAAATTTTTTCGCCATGCACATGTCTACTGTGAACCCTGGCTCCATGAATATAAACAAAAAAAGAGCAAATTGAACACACCTGCTCCCCATTCACACCTGAGACCATGCAACACTAACGAGTCACATGACACCGGGGAGGAAAAATGGCTAATTGGGCCCAATTTGGACATTTCCACTTAGGGGTGTACTCACTTTTGTTTCCAATGGTTTAGACATTAATGGCTGTGTGTTGAGTTATTTTGAGGGGACAGCAAATTTACACTGTTATACAGGCTTTACACTCACTACTTTACATTGTAGCAAAGTGTCATTTCTTCAGTGTTGTCACATGAAAAGATATAATAAAATATTTACAAAAATGTGAGGGGTGTACTCACTTTTGTGAGATACTGTATATATATGTGTGTGTATAGAAGTGTTTACATTTGTGTTTATGTACTTATATTTGTATATATTTATGTATATGTGCACATGCATATTTTCACATAGATCCAAGATGAGAAGTTGCGCTCAGGTTTGTAAGATTCTTGAAGAAAGAAAGGCACTCCAGGCAAGATATAAAATGTAAAAACAGCTTTAATTCCAAAACGATTAAAAGAAGGACAAAATAGTGGTGTCCAGCAAAGAGCCAGCAGTGACTCCAACAATCAGGTTGATGAGCTGATCCTCACGCAGACATGTTTCGTGCGTTTGCGCACTTGATCAAGCAGTGTAGTGCCTTTCTTTCTTCAAGAATCTTACAAGCCTGAGCGTAACTTCTCATCTTGGATCAGTGTACTCGGCTTTGCCTGTGGCGTGCGTGGCAGACACGCCTGAAGTTTGCAGCCTATCGCTTGGATTCATTAAGGGGGTGTGTCCCCCGCCCACTCTTCTGTTTGCCGGGTCGTCCATTCTCACCGAACGCTCAGGAGGAGCGCAACTAACAGTGACTATACTGGAACTGCATATTTACACATAGAAACATATATACACATGCATACACGTGTATATACATATAAATAGATGTATATATATATATATATATATATACAGATATTTAGACATATCTATATACATTGGAGCTAGGGACATGTGGTGAGGTCAATGGCTGGGGAAGGCACTGTCTAGTATCAGAGACAGATATGCACACATATGAACCCGATAGAGGTAGCTTAAATTCACCATTATTGGCAGATTGCACTATTAGTTAGGCAACTACATGTTTCATGTTTCGTATCAGCATTTTTTACAACACACGCATACAGGTTATTTGGCTTTAGATTTTATTTCACTTAATTACTTACTTTGCTAATGTGAACTTAACTATTAGAAACAAACAACTCTAGGGGCATATTTATCAAGCTCCGTATGGCTCGCCGGAAACAGAAGTTATGAAGCAGTAGTCTAAAGACCACTGCTTCATAACTTGTCCAGACTGAACTCATTGCTGCATTACCTCTTGTCTCTCCCTGTATTTGCAGCAAAGCTCCTCAAATTTAGTGATTTATATTTTTTTGTTTACTTTTTGTATGATAGGTGCGGCTCTGCCACCCCTGCCTCCCCTAACTGCATGCTTCCAATTTGGAGCACTTCCCCAGTCAAACATTTTGCCATATACCATATCCCTTTTAACTCTTATTAAACATTTTTATTAATATTTGAATGATATATGTTTGAAATACTTTATATTTTTTTAATTTTTTAATTTTTTTTTTAATAACAATTTTTTATTGAGGTTATAACAGAAACAGGTATACAGTGGTAAGACATATTTAGGTATGTCTATACATGTTACTTAGTAGGCATATCATCAGGTAATAAATAGCTTACATGGAAGAAAATATACGCCAGACCTCTCCTGAAGTCTAGCCTATTATAGATGACCCTCATTTATTTTGTACAGAAACATACAATACAGGGCATCCAATATCATTAGCAACAGTCTCTGTCCATAGATTATTAGTGATGGATGACCTTGGAAAATATACTGGAGCTGTGAACTAGACATGTGCAATTTGGTTCGGTTCAATTCGGAAATTCGGGAAATTCGGCAAATTCGGCGATTCGGATCGAAACGAATTTCCGAATTAAAATCGATTCGTAAATTCGGATGGCCATTGGGATTACACTAGTATTATACAGTATGTTAGGTTAACACCTAATATACAGTATAATACTAGTCTAATCCCACCTAACACTTACCGAATTGCCGAATTTCCGAATCGAACCGAATCGAACCGAATCCAGCCGAATTTCTTCGAATCCGAATGAATCCAAAACGAATCCGAAACGAATTGATTCGAAATTTTCCAAATTCGAATCGATCCGAACTTCGAAAAATTCCGAATCGATCCGAACCGAACCAAATTTTTTCGCCATGCACATGTCTACTGTGAACCCTGGCTCCATGAATATAAACAAAAAAAGAGCATTTTGAACATGGTGTAACAATATTGGTTCACATCGGTATATCCTGATACATAAACAGATTCAGTTGGTACTTTATGAGATATATCAGAGAGGGGGGAAAGTCATGAATAGAAAATAAGAGGGAAAACCTAGTGAGAGTAGGCGACAAGTAGGTTAGCTAGAAGGGGTAGTAAGAGGGAGAAGAGTAAAAAAAGGGGGAAGGGAGGGGGGAGGTTAGGGGGGAGGGAGGCAGCAGGTTGCCAGTCATGTTCAAACTTTTGTCAATATATTCTGTAAGAGTGTGTCCCATGTGGACCATGTATCAGTATGTAAATCTATGTGTCCCCTATTCAAATATACCGCTTCCTCCATCGTTCGCACTAAGTTGTTTCCAGTGTCTTGCAATGGGTACCTTGGTGGACATCAGAAGATAGAGAAAGAGGTGTTACTGGGGTTTAGGGAGTTTGAGGATATTAAGGTGAAGTAAATAGGTCTTCGGGCCCTTATCTCTCGGTAGGGCAAGTAGTCTGCATAAGGCAAGAACCCTTGACCATAGTTTCTGGATTTCTGGGCAGCTCCACCAGATGTGAAGGTCATCTCCTTTTTGATCACACCCTCTCCCGCATCTGTCCGAGACAGTGGGAAAGAACCCAGCCAGTCGGCTGTGCACCCAGTGCCATCTCGTGAGTAATTTATAAAATAGTTCAAAGAAGGTTACGCTGTGTATTGCCTGTCTAGTGTGGGCTATAGATCTCATCCATTCTTGAGCATCTAGGACCCTGTCAAGGTCCCTCTCCCATGCCAGGATGTTATGTGTCTTATAGAGAGTTGGGCAGTTCTGGGCACATTGATAGTGTATCGTTAAAGGTCGGTGTCCCTGTATTCCCATCTGAAGTCTAGTTTCCCATAATGTGGGTGCGAGCGGCACAGATTTGAAAAAGTTCCAGCTGTGTAGTAGTGACCTAAAACACGTGACCCCAAAGTGCATTTATGAGGGTGGGGCTCGTGGCCCAGGAATTTTCGACATACATATCCTTAATCATTTTTATGGGGAGAGCAGACCAGCCATGGGTATTAGAGTCCGGTAGTCCCTTTAGGAGCCCTCGGACATTGTGAATAGGGGATGGGTGAGGGGCCACCATTGGGAGATGGCGCAATTTGTGCCACATAAGGAGGCAGTGTTTTATAACTGGATTGGATGTGAGGGAAAGTGGTCCACAGTGTAGCGGAATCCATATTAGATCCTGGAGTAGAACATCATGGGGCAATGAGGTGTCATAGTCCCTTTAAGTTCCACTTGAAATCATGATTGGCCTGATCATGAGCACACCACTATTTTCACTATACGGGCCTTGTCTAGGGTCCAGGAGTCTGTAAATAAATAATCAATGCGGGAGTATGAATGGTGTGCCATAGAGTAAAATGTATAATCTTTCTCTGTAGTATGGAGGCATGCCAAATGTCAAAATAATTGTATCCCATTATGAGATTACAAAATCTCCTGGACGAGAGGTTAGCCACCTTATCAGTGACTGTGTCTTTGCGAGTGCGCCTATCTGCCATGGGATCCCAGGTAGTGTTAAAGTCTCCCCCTAGGATTACAGACCCACGTTTAAGTTGCTCCACTCTCTCCAATAGTCGTCTTAGAAATGGAGCCTGTTGGGTGTTGGGGGCATAAACATTGACTAAAGTGTATAGGGTATCATTCAGAGAACATACTAGAATTTGAAATCTACCCTCTGGGTCCCTCTCTACCTTGATGGGGGTATATTTGACATCCTGTCTGATGAGTATGGCTACCCCTCTTTTCTTATTTGTGTAAGAGGCTGTCTCACAAATTGGATATAAGGTGGATCTGAGAGTGTGGGGGGACGGATCGGTCCAGTGAGTCTCTTGTATGTAGGCAGTTGCTGTTTTATGTTTTTTAAGGTGTCATACCAATATGCTTCTCTTTGTTGGTATGTTGAGTCCCTTAACATTCAGGGTGGATACTGTCAAAGCTGCCATAGGGTGTTCGGTGGAGGTATTTGGTTAAAACCTGGTGCATAGACCTGCTGCTGAGGAGGAGGTAGGAAGAGGGAGAAAAGTGCAAGAACAAAGTAGAGATAGGGGAAGCAGGTAGAGAAAGAAGAGAAGAGCATAATTCACTGTTTATGCATATTTTGAACAAAACAAATCCAATAGTGCGTAAAGCACTAGTCAAGGCTACTCTGTAGACTCTAGGAATAGAGCCTCAGAGCCACTCAAGTATAGGTACTTACTGTAGTACCTATAGGTTGGGGGGGAGGCGGGGGAAGTGGGGAAGGGCATAACACCAGGGGTAGGGTTGGGGTTGAGGCTAGGAATTCTGTAGTGGCTTGGGTAAGTTACATGGTCTCTATATCTGTCGGGGCAAACATAGGGGTAGTAACCTCTGTTTCAATCCCCTGTGCTATGCGTTATTCTTCTCCTATGAGGTGTGCGTGGAGGGCACAGGAGCAATAGTGGGGCCTAAGGGGGTTTCAGTAACTTTAGTGTGGACATGAATAAGTCATGGGGAAAAGTTTGAGGTCAGCTTGTGAAAAACCCCAGTAGGTGTACGTATAGTCTTTATATGTCTGAAGGACCCTTTTTTTTTGGGATGGTATCATCTAGTCATTACAGGGTAAGGGGTCTGGGAACTTGCGGGTAGGAGAAACAATTAGTGTCAACTTAGCAACAAATTGGAAATATGGGTGAATACCTGAACATCACTTTTTACTCCTATAGAGGGGCACAACCATCTCACATAACAAATAACAAATAGTAAATAACAGATTACAGATTGCCTATAATGATGGGCCTTTGCTAAGACAACATGATAAAGAATCAGCCCAAAATATACATAGGACAATAGAAAGGCGCTGAGTATGGGGGATTCAGGGAAGTTTAAATTAAGGTCCCCTGTCTCAAATCCAGCCAGGCATCAACATGGGTCTGTGGGCCCCTCTAGGCTATATGTTATATCTGTGAGGTTGAGTCTTCATGGAGGGTATGGTGTGGAAGACTCTGGGAAGTGGGGGGTATGAGGGGTATGGTGAATTAGTTAGTGGCCATTATAATGTACCAGGGACTAACAACCAGCTAGGGATCTCTCCCCAGTTCTACATATGGGCCTCTCGGTTTTGAAGTGTGAATTATAGGGGAGCAACCTGTGGAGGAAATAGTTGTTAGTGCAAACATAACATTTATAACTTCTTATCATAGGTGTCTTTTCAGAGCTGAGCCCCTCTCTCATTTAGTTCAAGTGAGCATAACAGTGGGTAATCAGATCTCAAACAATCATGGAACCATTAAACTTTATATACTAATAAACAGCATAGGCTAACCTGGGGGGCTCAAAACAGAGAACCCCAAAGATTTCCCCTCATACAGGAGAATAATCTGTAAAGGATACTGTGGATGAGAGGATGTTCTTCGATTTTTGGCCCAATAACGTAACGTCCCATGGGAACAGAAGTAGAAACACTGAAAGTCCCCTCTCACGGACGGTTGTGAAAGGTGGTGGGCTGCTGTCTAGGGGGCTGGGTAGGTCTGTGCGGTTTAGGCTTCCATTCTGGTGCACCTACTCTCAAAGGAAGTAATCTTGAGGAAGGTGTTTTTTGTTCCTCTTGATTGGCTGGCAAGAGTCCCCACTTCTGTAAGAGGAGTCGGGCATCTTCAGGTGTGGAGATTGTGTGTTGATGGCTATCTTTAGTTACAATGAGCTTCACGGGGAATCCCCAGCGGTATCTAATACCTTGGACGTGCAAGATTTTGGTGCAGTCTGCAAATGTCCTCTGGAGGAAGAGCATATGGGCTGACAAGTCAGGAAAAATTTGGATCTGTTCAAACTTCTCCGGTAGAGTTTTGGATCTCATATCCACATTAATAAGTTGGTTTTTGAATGTAAAATAATGTAGTCTTGTCACCACATCTCTTGGTTTGTCTGTAGCTAAAGAACGCTGACGCGCCACTTTGTGGGCCCTATCAAAAGGTCAGACTCCTTAACTTCTGGGATCATTTCCTTAAAGAGTTCCTTGAGATAGACCTCTAATTCCAGGGGGAGATGGATTCTGGGACTCCCCTAATACGTTGGTAATTTCTTCTGGACCTGTCCTCCAGGTCTGCGAGCTTGGCCTCCAAGGTAGTGACCTGGATAGCAAGGTTTTCAGAATAAGAGAGGAGGCTAGTGTGGTCTATGACTAGGTTCTCTTGCTTTCACTCCAGGGCATCCGTCTTTCGCCACTGGAGGCAATGTCTCTCTTCAGGTCTGTGTGGAATCTCTCAAACTTCTTAGTCATGGATTTATGATGCCCTGCCAGCAAAGTTTTGATGGTGTCAATTAGAGATGGAGGGTCCTTAGAATGTGATCTATTGTTGTTCTGATCTTTACCTAGGGCAGGTCTTAATAAAGTATGGGGTATTAGAGTCTGACATATTGTCTTCAGAGGGTTCTTGTTGTAGTGAAGAAGCCGGATGGAAGTGATCTAAGACAGTCTTTTTATGTTGTTTTTGAGACTTTGACTTTTGCCTTTGAAGTTGAGACATGGTGTGTTTCTTCCACTTCAATAGAGCTCATGATGTGTGTGATAGTGGCTTACTCCTTGGGAGGAGGACGTGTAACAGCCCCTTGTAAGGTAGTGCCCTCTCTTGCAGGTGTAGATAGGTGCAGCTGGCAGCCTTTAAGGGAGACTATGTGTGTTCCATAGGTGGAACGCTAATCCTCTATAGTAGCATGTAAAGCATGTAGGACCTTCCCCTCATATCCTTGGTTTTCAAACAGGCATCATATTGGGAGCAGGCCTAGGCCCACTCTCCTGGGGGCTTGTCTCCTATTGACGATGTTGGGAAAGGGAGCTGGAATATGACCCACCTGTAAGGGCAGGTGGGAAATGAAGGAGAGTGGGTCAGGGGCCGGAAGATCCACTGGCGATAACCTAGGAGCCAAATTCAGACCTATTCATGTGTAAGAGGCTTAATATTATGGTTTCTACGAACTCTTAAAGAGGCCCCACTCCAGTTGACACAATCAGATCAGAAACATAAAAAAATACATCTTATTACAGAATACAAGAACAGCTCTTATTATTAACTATGAAGTACTTTATGCCCCCTTGGTTTATAGAGTCACAATTGCTCCCACAAGGGGCACTCACACCCTGTACCCATCCTATATTTATGGATACAGGGTGACATGGACATAAGACAGAGTTATGAAAGTACATGGGGTGTCCAGCATATAAAATTCCAAATTTCCATGCAGTCCCTGGGTATCCTTAAGCCCATGTACCTCCAGCCCAAAGAATGTTCCATAGCAGGCCCTCCAATGCACAGTGGCGAGATTGGTCTCGTCACATCTCTCCCCTTTTCCAAACAGACTAACAGGGTGGGCAGAGACCAGCTGTACTCTGCCCGGGTGCCAGCACTACCACGGAAGCAGCCTGGTGGGAACCTGGTTGCTGGAGGGGGAGACCGACTTTCTCCCCTTTGGCTAAACAGCCCTGTTGCTGGGGGACAGGACTAACTGTCTCTGCCCCCTGTAACTCAGCCTGTTGCTGGGGAATGGAGTCTGGGCTCCCAATTCCCTGCAGGACCGGTGGAGAGACCTCGGTCCCATCTCCACCGGCCACCTGGGGTCCTTCCCAGTAAATCTCCACAATATCTTCCCAGCTGAACGGGTCTGGATCTGGGTCTGTCATCTTGCTGTCCTGCTGAGCCTTCCCAATGGAGTGGAAGAGATCTCGATAGTCCTGCTTCAGTTCCCACTCCAGGGTTGCTAGGTGAGCCAGGTCTTGCTCTACCTCATGGGGGTCATCCCAGTCATGCCTTGCCTCCCTCTCGTGGAAAATGTCCTGAAGTCTGGTGTACGCAGGGCTCTGCAAAGGACTCCCACAACAAGCCAGGACCATCAAACTCCTCTCCCTCTGGTTTGTCATGTTCTGCTGCCCAGGGTATATACTGTGCCATATACCACCAGAGCGCCTGGTAGGCATCCTCCAGCCATAGCTCCTGCCATACCCGATGCTCTAGTTCCTTCACCCATTCCTCCAGGGGCTGCTCTCCCAGGAAGGGCATCCACAGGGACACTTGCTTCTGCAACCGCTGCTCTTCACTGGGGAGACTCTCACCCCGCTGGTATTGTAAATTATCCAGGGCCTTGTACCAGATACCTTTCCTTAATGCATCCCGGGCATCCAGGTCCTCCTCCTCATATAACAATGCTGGTTCCATTCTGTTGCTTTTAGAGTCGCTGTACTGGGACATGCTTTGCCCCCAACTTGTAAATCCCCGGATGTGTAGTTGCTCTTCTGGGCGATGAGGACAATCCCGTCGCTTGCCACCAATTGTTATGGTATAACCCTGATATTGAGGGTTAATACCAGATGAAAGATGCCCTGAATACGGGATCAGCAACACACAAACCCAGTTAATTCCCCCCAAACACAAGACCAAGCTCCATCTTGAGGGTAAAACAGAATGTGTTTTATTGAGGGCAATATGCCCAGTATTTATGCAGGTCTCCCACCTGGTTGACAAGTATAGTACATTAGCCAATCACAGTGGCTCAGGCATAAACGCTCCCCTTGGTACCAGTGAACCCCTCCTCCCTATCCTGGAGATAATTGGGAAGAAATCCAACTATCTCCATGGCTAGAGGAAAGTACCCTTTTACAGGATACAATAAAGATACATTGCATAAACAATTAAACAATCAAACACAAGAAAACAATTATCTATTCACAGGTAAAACAGATTAACATATCAAGTTAATTAACTGGGGAAGAAAATGTACTCACACAATCTAATGTTGGGCAGTCTAGTTAACATAATCACACAGGGACACAATCAGTTTACCCAGACAGACTACTGAGACACAATCAGATCAGAAACATAAAAAAATGCATCTTATTACAGAATACAAGAACAGCTCTTATTATTATTTTTTTTTTTTTTTATTGGGGAAAAAGCTGAACAAAAAAATACATTACAATTCAATAAGAAAATCCAAATACATCTTCGTCTTATATAATCAATATGGGATTACATCTTAAATAAATGAAATACAAAAAAGACTTTTCCAGTTTACTTGCATTTTACACATCTTTCCCAATGTTTTACCGATTAGATTTACTGGAATGTTTTAGCTTCTCCCTCCCTTATAATATTTTCTCTTTTCTTATATCCTTTGTAGGGAACATCTATGTACATAAGGATACACTTCAAATGGGTTATGCTGTTCCTTAAATACTTTGAGTTCTCCTGCTCAGTATTGCTCTTATTTATCTTCTTTTCCCACCAAGGAGCTAAAAGTAGCCCCTCTGTTGTATACTAAAGCGAGCGCAGAAAGAACCCAAGAAAGATCGCCAACATGTTAAAAACAGTGCCCAAAGGGGGGGGGGGGGTCAAGGGGGGGGTGGAAAAAAGGAAGAGAAAAAAAAAAAAAAAACTTCTAATATTGCAGGACTTTTTATTCAAGCTTTGTTATAAACGTACCCAGTTTGGAGGTAAAGAGCCGTTTATAGTTAATTCTAGGAAGGGTATAGAGTCTTGAAATGTAGATAATATGTGATGTTGCACTGTAATAGGTGATATATAGATATACTTTTTCCACTTCTTAAAAAATGTTACTACCTGGTTCTCTGCCCCCTTATCCAATCCTATAGTCTCTATCATAATCTGACCTCTCATATGATTCAGAAATTCAGTTAAAGACAGAGCATTTTTGTGCTTCCACATTTTACATATTACGTTTCTTGCTGTTTATAAATAATCTGTCTCCGATATTATGTGTTGGATGTAGAAAGAAAACATATTTTGAAACTAATTCTGTCATGTCGCTTACGTTTCTATTTATCCAATATTGGATTTTACTCCAAAATTGCGTGACCTTTGGACAACTCCAAAGATAGTGCAATAGATCCGCATTTGGTCTATGGCATTTGGGGCAGATCGGCTGGAGTTGAGACCACTTAGCAATTCTGGCTGGGGTTAGATAGAAATTATTAATTACCTTATATTGAGACTCCCTTAGGTTAATTCTGTTGGTTGCTTCTAGTGTTCTTCTTAGACTATCTGTTACGTCTTTGTCTTGAAGTTGTGGGAAGTACTTTACAAATTTTTGTTTGATCAGTTTAATGTGCTTTTCTCCCTCCTGAGCCATAATGTACTGGTACCAGGTTGATATTGATCGATTGCCCGCTTTGTATAATCTAATGCCTGGCTCTATGTTTGTCTGAGTCCAATTCTCCCCAAACCTTTTTTCATATTCCTTAATGAAATGGCGAGTCTGCAAGTATGCATAGAAATGTTTAGATGGCAGATCAAACTCACTTGCTAGATCTGCAAATGATCTGATTGACCCAGTTAGTGATTCTTTCAATTGTGATGCGTATATTAGCCCTTTATTTTTCCAAACATTAAATAACTCATTACTATAACCTGGTAGGAAGGCCGGATTGCCGCATACCGGAAGATGGTTGGAGATCTGGAATTCTGTTCCCATTATTTTACAATATTTCTGCCACGCAAGCACAATATTTGCAATAGTAGTTAGTCTGGTAACCTTGCTTGGTAGTTGTTTGTATGGATAGTGCATAATAGCCTGCAGATTGAATGGTTTGATTAGTTCCGTCTCCTGATCATAATATGTGACGAAGTCTGTTCTACTGAGCCAATCTATCCCAAATTTAACCAATGAAACTATGTTGTAATATTTTATATTAGGACAAGCAAAACCTCCAAACAGCTTCATCTGTGCCATCATACTAAAGGCAATGCGTGACGTCCTTTTCCCCCAGATGAAGAAAGCACAGGCCTTATTATATCTGTCAATATCGTTTTTTTGCAATAGTAAAGGTAAATTCTGTAACAAAAACAAAAATTTTGGGAATATAATAGTTTTTATTACATTTACCCGGGCTGAAATAGATAAATAGTATAGATTCCATTTTGCTAGGTCATGGTGTAAATTTTGAAATAGCTCTTTAAAATTAAGATGGTACCAATGTGCAGGGTTCTTACTGATCTTAATACCTAGATAGTTAATGCTGTACACTTCTTTAAAGTTATCTGAATAGCTGTTTTTATCTTTTAAAATCCATAAAATTTCTGATTTATTAATATTGATTTTGTATCCGGAGAATGAGCTGAATAATCTTATTATTTCCATAAAGCGGGGTATGCTCCGTCTTGAATCTTGTAAGAATATTAGTAAATCATCAGCATATAATGATATAGATACTTTCTGATTCCCTATTACAACCGGTGAAAGATACTTTCTAAGATATATCGCTAGTGGTTCTAGTGCGATATCGAAAAGTAGTGGTGATAGAGGGCAGCCCTGATGAGTCCCCCTTCCTAAAATGATGTGTTGTGATAGTTCACCGTTGATAAGCAATTGAGATCTGGGTTTGTTGTATACTAACCCTATCAGATCAACCAGGGCACCCGAAAAACCAAACTTCCTCATTGCGTTGATTAGATGGTCCCAAATAATTGAGTCAAAAGCCTTTTCAGCGTCGATAGTGACTAATGCTATATCTTTCCCCTGGTATTTTTTCCCGGGGTCCTGGCCAATCTGATAAAGGTAGTCCACAGTAGTGAGTACTCTGCGCATGTTTCGCACTGAGTTCTTTCCTGGGATAAAACCTGCCTGATCGGGGTGTATGATATCAATAATTGATTTTTTCAATCTATCTGCAATGAGGGACATTAATATTTTATAATCATGGTTCAGGAGGGAGATCGGACGATATGATGCGACATTGGTTGGATCCTTTGCTTTTTTATGGATTAGGGTAACTACTGAGTCAGAAAAATTACTTGAGTTCATGTCTTTCTGAAGATAATATTGATTAAATAATCTAGACAGGGTTGGGGATATCTCTGCTGCTATTATTTTGTAAAATTCTGCAGATAGGCCATCTGGCCCAGAAGCCTTGCCGAATTTAGCCCTTTTTATGACAGCTAAAATTTCCATTTCAGTTATAGGGGCATTAATAGACTGTAATGCTTCTTGTGAGATCTGCGGGATGTCCAACCCCACCCAGAATTGCTCTTTCTGCGTCTCATTCACCTCCTCTTTAGCGTAAAGTCTGCTATAATAATCATAAAATATTTTTCTAATTTCATCTGGATTGGTGGATATTTTGTCCTCTAATCTAATAGCAGGGATTTGATTTGATTTCTTCCTGAATTTGACCAACCTGGCCAGATGTTTGGCGGATATACCCTGAAAACCCTGGAATTTAACTCTATTTTTAAGCTCTTCCTGTGCTCCACTCTTTTTCAGAAAGCATTCCCTTTCCACTCTTCCTTCTTTGTATTTGTCCCAAGTGTCTTTATTGGGTACTCTAAGATATTTAGCGTAACTATTTCTAAGTTGATTAGACAACTGGTTTTCTCTATCTTTATTTTTCCTATTTCTTTTGATCATATATGCTTTCACCTCTCCACGGATAACTGCTTTACCCGCCTCCCACAGCACCTCAATTTTATTTTCATATTCCCGATTTTGCGTGTAGTACTCCCTCCATTTTTGCTTTAGCCAGTTTTCAAATTGTACATTGTTGATCATGTAATGAGGGAAACGGAAAGTACTGACTGATTTTTTGGAGGGGGCGCCCAGCGTGATCTTTATATCAATAATCGCATGGTCAGAAATAACTATTTCCGAAATCTGTGATTCTATTTTATGTTTCATGATCTGCTCATCTACTAAAAGCATATCAATTCGGGAGAAGTTTTTATGGGCACCCGATTCACATGTAAGTTCCCGAGTATTAGGGTGATGAATTCGCCAAACGTCTCGAAGTTTTAATATACCGGTGAAGCTCTGCAAATGCTTCACTTCTCTATAATTAGCCGCTCTCTGCCGAATTTTATATCGGTCTAATTTCCGGGCACAAAGTATTGTTAAAGTCCCCTGCGACAATCAGGTTCTGCCCTATATATGGAGATAGGACCTTTTTCAATTTATCCCAAAATTTGGGATCCCAGATATTTGGTGCGTATATATTACATAACGTCCAAATCTTGTCATCTATTTTTAATTGCAACAGTATATATCTCCCTCCTGAGTCTAGTTCCTGTTTAATTATCGAATATGATAATTCCCTTCCAAGCATTAACGCTACTCCTCTCTTTCGTTTTTCACATGGTGTCGCAATTATTTCGGCAATCCAGTTTGTTTTCAGTTTTCCTATCTCTACTTTTTTAAGGTGTAACTCTTGCAGGAATATAATGTCAGGCTTATGTTTCCTAATTTCTTTAAGTACGTTTTTACGCTTGATGGGAGACGTTATCCCGCCTACATTCCAGGAAATTAATTTTAATGAGTTATTCATTCAATTTCTTGTTTATTAATTTGTTATGCTTTCTAAGAGAGAGAGGAGAAAAAAAGAAAAAAAAATCCACCCCCCCTGCCCCCCACCTCGATATCACCTAACAAGACCTCCATTGCATTCACTTTTTCCATAGACAGTTAATTAGTCTAAGACCGTTACTTTATACTTCAATATTATTCTCTCTGCAGAACTCTTTTGCTTCTTCAATTGTATTTAGTGCAATAGTGCCATCCATACCCAACACTGTAATTTTTGCCGGATATTTCATGGTGGCTTTCAGGCCCGCCCTAATTAGACCTGTACAAAATGGTGCCATCGCCCGCCTCTTTGTTGATGTTTCTATTGAGAAGTCTTGAAATAAAAGGATCTGTTTAGTGTTTATAGTGAGTGTCTGAGTTTTTCTATAGCTTTGCATAATTTTAACTTTATCTTGAAAGTTTAAATATTTTATCAAAACCATTCTTGGTCATATACTACCATCTTTTAACTGTCTCACTATACCATCTCTGTGTGCCCTCTCTACCTGAAAACTTCCCTCGACTACCTGTAGTCCCAGTAATTTTGGTAGTGTGTATGCGCTAAATTGTAAAAGATCCTCAAATTCTTTTGACTCTGGTAGGCCAATTACCCGTACATTGCTACGCCTAGATCTATCCTCCAGGTCCTCAATTTTAGCTTTTAATATTTTAATCTCATCTGTATGTGTATCTAGAACACCCTCCTGTTTAAAATTTCTGTCTTCCACATTCAAAATTCTAGCTTCTACTTCCATGAGTCTATTAGAGAATTGCTTTATTTCATTTGACAGGACTGAGATTTCTGTTTTTATCATTTCAAACTGTGGCAATAACAGATCTGCCAACTGATTTGTGGTTAGCTGTTTTTCTAGATTTAATTTGGGGCTTCTAATAGATACCTCTTGTATATTTTCTTGTGAGGGTTTTTGTTTTCTATCCCTCTTTAAAGGCATAGCTGGAGATTTATTTTTAGGATTTGTAATATATTTCTCCATTTATTCTGGTGTATAAGACCAAGTTCTATTTCCCTTTTTTACTAAAGCTATACAAAATTGATAGACCAATTTAAGGGCGGCCCCTCCCTTTAACACACTCTTTAAGCAAAAAGTACAGATATAATTTACTTAGTTATCTCCATATGGTGAAATAAACCTGTTCAGACCCCTCCTGACAGAATACACAACTAAGATAGGGTTTAACTATTACTTTTTAAATTTGGTTCACCTGTGGTTTGCTATTAACTACTTTAGGTATTTGTGATTAATATATATTAGTCAAAGGGAGGCCTTTATAATAAAATTTCAAACACAAGTCAGCAAGTGTATACTACATCTTAGAGCACTGCGGGCCTTCACACGTGAATATACTTCCAAGGAGTACCAAATATCTTATTCACTTAGAAGTCCAGGTAAACCCAACAACCTGTACAGACTTAACAATTCATATACCATCTGCAGAGTTTGACCAGGTGAGATATGGCCTGGGAACTCCAAATGTCTTGCTCTGCAGATTTAAACTGTACTTTTCCTGATTTCTTTCCCCTTTTTTCTTCCTTTGTTTCTTTTAAGTAACCTCAGTATGAACTTTCACAGAAAAAGGTGAGGCCAGAACAATATAGAGAAGTCCCGCTATGTATTTGCCCCCACCATCAAAGCTCTATCTTCGTGTGGGTTATGCGTGATTGCCTTGCCCCAGGGATTGACCAGCCTAACAGCATACAAGCTATTCCATCTAGCGCCAGGTCAAGTCTGATTAAACAGTCCCAATGTTCTGGGGTAAACAAAGAAAGTTATGAGCAACACAGAGATATATCCCCTCTTTATTTGGCCTTAATATGACACCACTAATATTTCCATTGCCATACAAACTGAAGGGTTGTAATCCTCTTTCTTCTGCCCGTTATCTATTGACAAAGCCTTATTAGTCAAGAAACCGTTATACTCACCCCCCTTCTTCTTCACGGCAAGTTCGATGCCGAGCTCTGGTGGCCTCCTCCTTCCCCGAGGCCTTCAACGCTCTTGCAGTACTCCATCTTGATGCAGCATTTACGGACTCAGCCTGCGCCTGACGCTGGAGCGTGACATCAGAGCTAATCGCCGGCTTGTCGAAGGGGGGGACGCTGAGTCCGACCAGGCGTGTTAGATCCCTCCAGCCACTTCCCATCTGACCGGGCTGTGTGGCGGGCTGAGTGGCGTCCTTTATCTCCTGCCCTCTTCACCAAAGGGACATCCGTAGTTGCTCGGCACCCTCTATAACCACGATCCTCCTACGGACTTGGGCTCTCCCGGGTACCTCTTCTCCTGAGCCGGATCTTTCACTTTCAGGTAACTTTGTGTGTCTCTGCACACATCCGTAGCGGTCCGAGGGTTCAGCTTGTCGGCTTAACAGGTTTAGGCTGCAGTGTCACTAGTGCTTACATTGGAGGTATGTGGACACAAACATAGGCTGGTCCCATTCAGCCCCTGATCTGAGAGTGTCCTTTCGCCACCTATTTGCTTCCTCTGGCCGGGCTGGGCAAATAGCTTATCTCCCCAGCAAAGAGGCTATATGGCTTGGGAGGTATGAGCTGTTAAAACTCCCCACAAAGGTGAGCTTGTGCGTGCCTCACCTCCACCATCACCTGCAACACGCTCCTCCCACAGGAAACACTCCAGCGCTCACGCGACGCCAAACAGCTCTTATTATTAACTATGAAGTCCTTTATGCCCCCTTGGTTTATAGACTCACAATTGCTCCCACAAGGGGCACTCACACCCTGTACCCATCCTGTATTTATGGATACAGGGTGACATGGACATAAGACAGAGTTATGAAAGTACATGGGGTGTCCAGCATATAAAATTCCACATTTCCATGCAGTCTCTGGTTATCCTTAAGCCCATGTACCTCCAGCCCAAAGAATGTTCCATAACAGGCCCTCCAATGCACAGTAGCGAGATTGGTCTTGTCACACTCTGGAATCAACAACAAAGGGGTGCTTGATTAATTGCGTCTCAGGCAGTTTGGGTCTTAAGCTACGTGGTGTGGTTCATCTCTGCAGTTATGGTAGGTGAGATCCACAGAATGCAGGAGCTCTCTATAGGCCTAGGGAGATTACTTTGAGGGGGTATCGGGGCCTCCAGCAGCACAGGCCACAATGCCACATGGCAGGTTGAAGTTTAGATACAGTGGCGCCTTGATATATTAGGCTTTATGGAAGGGCAGAGTGGGTGTATGTATGCAAGTCTCCCTTACCACTTTTCCACTGATCTGATTCGGCAATCAATCCCATGCAGTGTTATAAGTTTTAAAACCACGGGTATGTGGGTATTATACGCAATCCTTATGCAGATCATATAACACAGTACCTGACTTGGAGGAGTAATAATTCTGGGACTGATTCTTTCTGGGATTCTATTTGGGAACTTTTGAACTGCCTACAATATATCTCTCTGGCATTATACTCCCTTATCCGTTTGCAAACTATTTTTGTCCTGATTTTTTAGTGGTGGCAATTTACATTTTTTACATTTTACACATTTTTTTACACAATCGGAGACGTCCGATATTGTATTGTCTACTTTTTTGCTATTGCTTTATATGAGTTACATAGTAACTATTATCTTACTTGCTTTAAATCTGTGTTCTATCAACTCTGTTGCCTATGATTTTATTTAACCACTGTTAATATACTATTTTATCCTGTATTAAATACTTTCTTCTGTAAATTGTTTTTTTTTCTTAGATTATATAATCTGATTCATCTGTTTGCTACTATTATTTTTTACCTTTAGCCTTTGAGGGCTCCTAAGTACACTTTTTTAGTCTTATATTTGTTTCCTAATTGGTAGGGGATCTTTTAGGATCTTTAGGAGTTTGGTATTCTAGCTCTGTGCATACTTCTTAGACTGATAGATTACTGTATGATCGGACTCTCTGGCACCTCCGTAACAGTGGGAAAATGGTGGGCCTTCGCGCCCAAACTCAGATGACAGAAGGCGTTGTGCAGTCTCAGACAGCTGCATCAGATCCTCTCCCCGACTGAGTCCACTCTAAGTTTCGGCCCTCTTTGTTGGGTCTGGAGTAGGTGCGAGGTAACGTGCTCCCATGAGGTCTCCCAGGCAGGGCGCCACCTTGGTCAGGTGGGTCAGAGTGCTTTCCTGGAGTTTCTGTCCAGCATGTAGGTGGTAGCTCTGTCTTTCAGCTAGTAGCCCTGGGTGTGCTGATCTTCCACTCCAGAGTGGATCCCCAACCCTCCGGAGCCCAGGGAGGGCACCATTGTCTAGCCACAATACAAGCAGGCTCAAGTCTAGCATAGGTTAAGGCCACAAAGATTTAGTTGTCACTAGTATAGTTGGGGGTCACTTTCTCTGTTAGTGACCAGTAGAATGGCCCTTAGATATTCCCCAAAAAAGGGTAAAAAAAACTCTTTTGTGCACTCGATAGCAGAGAGCTCTCTCACAGCATTTCTGCTCTCTTTGGCAGTTAACTCCGCCCCCAAAATACTTTATTTTAATGTGTTTTACATGTGTTATGTGCAATTTCTTTTAAACCTTACAGTTAACTTCAGGTCTCAAGGTACACTAAATATTAAAACACTGTTACGACCTTTTGCGCTCAAGTGCAACCTATAGCTTTTAAATTGTAATTTTTCTCATTTCGCAAGACAAGTAAGTATTTTTTTTTCCAAAATCTGTTTCTTTTTATGTTAACTTTGATTTAACATATTTTTACTAAAGGAGTTCAGTTTCATATGCCCTTAATATTTGTCTACTTACTTAATTACCTATTTATAAAGTTAATATTTGTCTATTGCTTAATTTATACCTGGGAAAGAGAGCATGTAGCTACAGATATAGATATACAGATATATATCTATCATAGTGTGAGCGGACATAATACAATGAAGCATATTATGTTTGCAGCTGTCAGCATGTATCATTGCACCAGCAGTTTTTGTGAACTGCTGGTGCAATGCTGCCCCAAGCAGATTCACGGCCAATTGGCCACTAGCAGGGGGTGTCAATCAACCTGATTGTATTTGATCAGGTTGATTTCTCTCTGCGGCTTCAGAGCAGGCGGACAAGTTATGGAGCAGCGGTCTTTAGACCGCTGCTTCATAACTTCTGTTTCTGGCGAGCCTTCAGACTTGCCAGAAACAAGGGGCATCAAGCACCATACGGAGCTTGATAAATTCACACCATATTGTTTGTTTTGTTGCTAAGCCACTATATTTTATTAAATAAATTGTCTAGATCCTTTTTAAATAACATTGTACACATTACAAATCAAGCATCCAATGGCAATATGTTTTAACCTATGTGGAAATAATATAAGTATATTTTTCCTAGGAACCATGCACCTACATTTCACAAAACTATCGGCTAGATTGCGAGTTGTGCGTTAGGCTTAAAAAGCAGCGTTGGCTGGTCCCAACACTGCTTTTTAACGTCCGCTAATATTACGAGTCTTGAAGGTACAGGTGTACCGCTCACTTTTTTGTCCAGACTTGTAAATACTGCAAATCCACTTACATCAATTGCGTATCCTATATTTTCAATGGGACTTGCATAGCGCCGGTATTACGAGTCTGCCAAAAAGTGAGCGGTAGACCTCTCCTGTCAAGACTGGTACCGCATTTTAAAGTCAGTAGTTAAGAGTTTTACACTACAACGCCGTAGCATAAAACTCTTAACTAAAGTGCTAAACAGTACACTGACACCCATAAACTACCTATTAACCCCTAAACCGAGGCCCCCCACATCGAAGACACTAAAATACATTTTTAAAACCCCTAATCTACTGAACCGGACATCGGCCCCACTATAAAAAATATATTAACCCCTAAACCGCCACACTCCCGCCTCGCAAACATTAGTTAAATATTATTAACCTCTAATATGCCATCCCTAACATCGCCGACACCTATCTACATTTATTAACCCCAAATCTGCCGCCACCAAAGTCGCCACCACTATACTAAAGTTATTAACCCCTAAATCTAAGTCTAACCCTAACCCCCCCTAACAAATATAATTTAAATAAATCTAAATAAAATTCCTATCATTAACTAAATAATTCCTATTTAAAACTAAATACTTACCTATAAAATAAACCCTAAGCTAGCTACAATATAACTAATAATTACATTGTATCTAGCGTAGGGTTTATTTTTATTTTACAGGCAAGTTTGTATTTATTGAAATGTAAAATAAAACCTAACCTAAGTTACAATTACACCTAACACTACACTATAATTAAATTAATTCCCTAAACTAAATACAATTAGTACAAAAAAAACAAACACTAAATTACAGAAAATAATAAACAAATTACAAGATTTTTAAACTAATTACATCTAATCTAATCCCCCTAACAAAATTTTTAAAAAAACAACCTTCACTAAATTACAAATAGCCCTTAAAAGGGCCTTTTGCAGGGTGTTACCCCAAAGTAATCAGCTCTTTTACCTGTAAAAAAAAATTACAAATCCCCCCCCAACATTAAAACCCACCACCCACACAACCAACCCTACTCTAAAACCCACCCAATACCCCCTTAAAAAAACCTAACACTAACCCCTTGAAGATCACGTTACCGGGACAAGTCTTCACCCAACCGGGCCGAAGGCCTCAACGAATCCGGCAGAAGTGGTCCTCCAGACTTGCAGAAGTCTTCATCCAGACGGCATCTTCTATCTTCATCCATCCGGTGCGGAGCAGGTCCATCTTCAAGACATCCGATGCGGAGCATCCTCTTCTTCCCACAGCGACTGAAGAATGAAGGTTCCTTTAAGTGACGTCATCCAAGATGGCGTGCCTTAGATTATGATTGGCTTTAAGGTAGGAAAATTCCTATTGGCTGATGCAATCAGCTAATAGGATTGAACTTCAATCCTATTGGCTGATCCAATCAGTCAATAGGATTGAGCTGGCATTCTATTGGCTGTTCAAATCAGCCAATAGAATGCCAGCTCAATCCTATTGGCTAATTGCATCAGCCAATAGGATTTTTTCTACCTTAATTCCGATTGGCTCATAGAATTCTATCAGCCAATCGGATTTGAAGGGACGCCATCTTGGATGAGGTCACTTAAAGGTACCTTCATTCTTCAGTCGCTGTGGGAAGAAGAGGATGCTCCGCATCGGATGTCTTGAAGATGGACCTGCTCCATGCTGGATGGATGAAGATAGAAGATGCCGTCTGGATGAAGACTTCTGCCCGTCTGGAGGACCACTTCTGCCGGATTAATTGAGGACTTCGGCCCGGTTGGGTGAAGACTTCTCCCAATAAGGTGATCTTCAAGGGGTTAGTGTTAGGTTTTTTAAGGGGGTATTGGGTGTGTTTTAGAGTAGGGTTGGTTGTGTGGGTGGTGGGTTTTAATGTTGGGGGGATTTGTAATTTTTTTTACAGGTAAAAGAACTTATTACTTTGGGGGAATGCCCCGCCAAAGGCCCTTTTAAGGGCTATTTGTAATTTAGTGTAGGGTAGGGCTTTTTTATTTTGGGGAGGCTTTTTTATTTTGTTAGGGGGATTAGATTAGGTGTAATTAGTTTAAAAATATTATAATTTGTTTATTATTTTCTGTAATTTAGTGTTTGTTTGTTTTTTACTTTAGATAATTTTATTTAATTGTATTTAGTTTAGGGAATTAATTTAATTATAGTGTAGTGTTAGGTGTTATTGTAACTTAGGTTAGGTTTTATTTTACAGGTACTTTTGTATTTATTTTAGCTAGGTAGTTTATTAAATAGTTAATAACTATTTAGTAACTATTCTACCTAGTTAAAATAAATACAAACTTGATTGTAAAATAAAAATAAACCCTAAGCTAGCTACAATGTATTAGTTATATTGTAGCTAGCTTAGGGTTTATTTTATAGGTACATAGTACATAGTACATAGTACATAGTAGATAAGGTTGAAAAAAGACTGAAGTCCATCGAGTTCAACCTATACAAATCTAAAATACTTTCAAAAAGCTCCAGTTAAGATTAAATAACCTCATTAAAATGTGACCCATTTAATACTAGCAATCATATCCATTAATTTTGTTTATATACAGAAATTTATCCAGACTATTTTTAAATGTATCTATGCTATTGGCATTCACTACCTCCTTTGGTAATGAAATCCACAATTTTATTGCTCTTACAGTGAAAAAACGTTTCCGTTGCAGGAGATTAAATCTCCTTTCCTCCAACCTTAAATTATGACCTCTTGTCAGAAACAATTTTCTTGGAATAAACAGAGCTTCTGCCATCTCTGTATATGGGCCTTTAATATATTTATATAAAGTAATCATGTCACCTCTCAAGTGCCTTTTTTCTAAAGAAAAACAGACCCAGTTTGGCTAGCCTCTCCTCATAGGTTAATTTATCCAATCCCCTTATTAGCTTTGTGGCCCTTCTCTGAACTTTTTCTAGTTCTGCAATATCTTTTTTAGCAATCGGTCCCCAGAACTGCACTCCAAACTCAAGGTGAGGTCTTACCAGGGCTTTATATAATGACAGAATTATGCTTTCCTCTCTTGAATCAATGCCTCTTTTTTTTTTTTTTTTTTTTAAAGTATTTTTTATTGAGGAAAATAAAATCAGAATTACAAAGACAAGATGAAGGACTCCAACTTAAGCAAAGGTACAATCAGTGGTTTCGTAACCGTAAACATTATTAATAAAACAGTAATTGGGTTATGGAATCTGCCTTCATTGTTTCCTCAGTTTTAGGATAGCAAAACAATGCAACATAGATCCGCAGTCGGGATCTGATAACTGGTACTTATCAGAAGACAAATTTCTCGAGACTACGAGTTAACATTGAGATACAATAATAACAATCAAATGGTTTACTAGTTTGTAATTATCTGCAGTGAGCATTGTTTAAGTTTTTAGACTATAAGGCATGACATTTACAGTTGTCATAATAGGATATTGGGAAGTATAGGAACCCGAAGAACCTCTACTCGGGGGAGGGGGGGTGGGTAGAGCAGAAAGAGAGGAAAGAAGAGGGAAGATACGGGAGAGAGAAGAAGAGAAAAAAAAAAAAAGTCCAGAATGGTCGGGCCACCATCAGCCCAGGCCAACTTAAAGTGTTACTGAGCACCCTGACTGTCAGCTGGTCTGCGAGGTCACCCAGGCGAAACTCCAACCCTTTTATGTTCATCCCACAAGAACCAGATAGAGCAATAGAGGTCATAGCGGCCCTCAACTCTTAACGCGTACTCTTCCATTTTTTTAATGTAATCTAGGGTCTCCAGTACTGGGGTTAATGTGAGTTGTGTATTTTTTGTCCACTGTCTAGCTATAACAAGTTTTGCTGTCAGGAGAATGCTAACACATAATAGTCGGGATGGTTTTGGAAGGTCCTGCAGTCCCAGGTGAAAAAGCGCCATATCCCCTGTGAGACTCTCAATCAAATTTAATCATCTCAGTAATTCTGCTACCTGAGTCCAGAAGGTTTCCAATCTGGGGCATTCCAACCAGACGTGTAGGTGCGTGCCTCGTTGTGCGCATCCCCTCCAGCACTCCGCTGAACGAGAGGGGAATATTCTGTGCAACCTGGTCGGGACCCATTACCACCTGAGGAGAATTTTAATGTATAGTTCAAACAGATTAGAACACCGGACTGCTGCGATAACGTCTCGGAGAGCCCGTTGCCAAGTTCCATCTGGGGCCACCGTTCCCAAGTCCCTCTCCCATTCCTCTGTTGACCGGGTTTTTAAGAAGCAGAAGGAGTCGAGTAGAATTTTGTAATTGAATGATATTGTACCGCGCAAAGATCTGCCCGTCAGCCATCTCCTCTCCCACTTGGTGAGGACTCTCATGTTCGATTTCTGGAATCCCCAAGACAGGAGGAGGGAGACCAGACGAAGGTACTCAAATCTCAGCTCTCTGGGGAAGTTGTCTGTTGGGTAGGCGTGGGGTGGGATAGCTAATGTATCCCCTCTATACAGATCTGAAATCAGTCTAATCTCCAAGGCCTCCCACCTCCTGGGGTGAGAGTCAGGGAGGCAATGCAGCAGCGCCTTAATTGAATGTATTGGGGAGGGATGCGGCGCAACCAATTCAAGGGATCTTAATTCTTTCCATAGTCTCAGGCAGGTCCTGATTATGCGGCTATGGATGCCGTTTAAAACCTCGGCATGGTCTGGGATCCATATTAGGTCTGCCAAATCTACTCCAGCAGGTAGCGAGCTCTGTTCTATTTGGAACCAGCCTGAGGAGCAATCTCTAACCCCCCAAGCAGTTATATGCGAGAGCATAGCTGCTTTGTAGTAATAGGTGATATTAGACACAGACATTTCCCCACACCATTTTGGTTTTTGTAGTTGGGCTAAAGGTAGCCTCGCGTGACGGTCTTTCCATATGTATTTTGTAAATACAGACTGGAAATGGTTAAGAAGATAAACCGGAACTGCAACCGGGAGACATCTGAAAAGATAAGTCAGCTTTGGAAGCAACAGGATCTTTACCGCCGCGACCCTACCCGTCCAAGAAATCTCCGGGATCCTCCAACCAGCAACAGTCTGCTGAAAATCCTTAAGGAGGGACCCATAGTTCATGGCCACAATTTGTTTGGAATCGTGGGAGAGCATCACTCCCAAATGCTTTAATCCTTCAGTGGACCATTTGAAGGGGTAGGACCCTCTCAGAGTCTCTAATGTGGTCTCTGACAGGCCTATAGCGTAGGCTTCTCTCTTGTTGTAATTAAGTTTATAATACATAAAATTTGCAAACTCAGTCAATATTTTGAATAGTTCTGGAAGCGATTCTTCCGGTTCAGTTAGGAATATTGTCAAGTCATCCGCAAATAGTGCCAGAACCTGTGGAACATCGTAAAGTATTAAGGGTTGGACAGAAGTGGATGATCGAAGTTTGGTCGCCAAAGGCTCCATCATCAGGGCGAAAAGTAGAGGGGACAGGGGACACCCCTGTCTCGTGCCGTTCTTTATTTCAAAGGCTCTGGATACAAATCCTAATCCTCTCACCTTGGCTGATGGTCCAGAGTAAAGGGCCATTACTGCCGTAATAAAGGCGGCAGGAAACCCGAAAGAGTGCAAGACCTCCACCATATAATCCCACCGGACCCTGTCGAACGCTTTTTCCGCGTCCAATGCCAGGGTGACCAGTGGGACTCCTAATGCTGCTGCCTCAAAAAAGATATTCAGCAGGTGTCTTGTGTTGTCTGAGCCCTGACGTCCTGGGGTGAATCCCACCTGGTCCGGATGGATCAAGATTGGGAGAGCCCTATTTAGCCTCGAGGCCAGAATCTTGGCGTATATTTTTACATCGCCGTTTATGAGGGAGATTGGTCTGTAATTTTCACAGTATTTGGGGTCTTTCCCGGGCTTGGGTATGGTTATAACTGATGCTTCTAGGAAGTCTCTGGGAAACCTACCCATGTCCATGGCTTCACCAAACATACGCGTTAGGATGGGGCATATCTGCGCTGCAAATTTTATATAAAATGTGGCGTCAAAGCCATCTGGACCTGGTGATTTATGTGTCTTAAGACTCTTAATTGTCGCCACAACTTCCTCCACCGAGATAGGGGCTGCGAGAAGGTCTAGGAGGTCGTCAGGGACCTGCGGCAGTTGGAGCCTATTAAGATATTCAGGGATAGCCGATGCAGGAGCAAAATGAGAGTGTGGGTCATCAGAAATCTGATATAGACAACTGTAATAATCAGCAAAGGCGTCTCCTATTTCACTTGGGGAATAACATTTTCTACTGCCACTTGCAATGAAAGCTATTTTGTTCAGCAGAGTTCTCTGCTGGAGTTTGTGGGCTAGTAGTTTGTCCGCTCTATCTCTTTTATGATAGTATCTTTGCTTCAAAAAATAAAGATTTCTCTGAACTCTCTCAAGTTCATGTGCTTCGATCTGCTTTTTAAGAGATTGGACTTTCCCTACCAGGGAGTCCGATCTGTTCCCCCTAAGCTGTTTCCTTGCCATAGTGTAGTCATGATAGAGCTGGGCTATGTTGGCCCCTTTAAGCTTTTTGGTTTCATATGTCTTTTGTAAAAAAAGACCACGGAGATAAGCCTTGAGCGTCGCCCACAAGGTTAGTGCAGATACAGAACCTGTGTCATTTATGCGGAGGAACTCCGTGATCTCCTGTATCCAGGAGGGAACCAGTGCATCCGTGAGGAGATACTCCAGTAACCGCCAAGAGCGTCCGCCCTCCACCGACAGGGAGAGGGTGATTTCTAGAACCACTGCGTCATGATCTGACCACACACAAGGTACTATCCTAGCCGTCACCACTTTCTGCAGCGTCCAAGAGAGGCAGAAGAAATAGTCGATCCTCGAGAAGGACTGGGAAGGAGGTGAATAACAGGTGAAATCGTCAACATCAGGGTGCAGGGCTCTCCAGGCATCATGATAGGAATGTTGGGAAACTATATTTCTAAATAAGTGGGAATAGTGCTATTCCCCACGAGAAGGGGGATTCTTCCTCTGTGATTTTCTATATCTAGCTGGATCCCACACCAGGTTGCAGTCTCCCCCTATAAGGACATGTCCTTGTTTAAGTCGACTAACCTTAGCCAATATTCTACTAAGGAAACGGGTTTGGTTAACGTTAGGGGAGTACAAAGCTACCAGAGTAACCGGAATGTTGTCTAGGCGACAAACACATATAATATACCGGCCCGAGGGGTCAGTTTCGAGGTAAATAGGGTCGTAAGAGGTGTGTCTGCCAATCAGCACTGTGACACCTCTGGCCTTTTTATGAAAAGTAGAGGACAGACAAACCGGGAAGTCCCTAGGTTTAAACATAGTGGCCCGAGACTCCATCCATTGAGTCTCCTGTATAAATGCTACATCTATGTGTTGGGTTTTTAGAAATTTGAGAAGCAGGCTTCGTTTTGTGGGGGAGTTAAGGCCCCGGACGTTAAGCGTGCTAATTCTCATTGTGGATGCGGACAGAGAGAGGTGAAAAAAAAAAAAAAGAGGGGAAAAAAGAGAAGGAGAGGAGGAAGAGAAAAGAAAAAAGAAAGAGGGCAAATAAATTAACGTAGGTGGGGGGGATTGGGGATATGATACACACAGAAATTAAGTGAGCTCTTCGGGTTGGGCAGAGGCTACTACACTCTGCCAAATAGGGGATGTGGAGGATATATGAAATTATCCCTAACCGCCCCAGGGGCGACAGTCCCAAGGAGGACAGGGAAGGAAGTGGAGGAGAGATCGACTCAAAGGCTCCCCTCCACCACCGGTGTGTAATGGTCATATTACAAATGTATCTTTAAAGAAGTTGCGGGCAGTTAGCCTAAGAGCTGACGGGGAGGGAGGGGGTGAAGGAAAATGGAATCATGGAAGGAAGAAGGGAGAGGGGAGGAGGGAAGGATAGTGGAGAGGGTTGGGAAGTGCCCAATGCATAGCCCTATACCATGCTTCTGCTCTTGTAGGGAGTACGGGGTGTAGGGAAATCAAAAACATTTTTGGGGCATTGACAAGTAGCATATGTTACAAATATTTCCTATTAAGTAATAAACTTTGGAGTAGTTATATCAACATTTGCAAACCTCAGTTTTTGACAGTAACAGACACTTTTAAGTTATTGAAATATACCTTAAGGAAGGCAGGGACTGAGGGATCCAGATAGAAAGAGAGGAGTGAGGAGGTAGACGGGAGAGGGGAAGAGCGAGGGAGTGGGATAGATCAGAGAGCTGAAGGAGATAAAGAAAGGTCGGGAGGGTAGGAGTAAGGGGGGAGAAAGAGGAGGGGAGAGGTGAGAGGCGGAGTACAGGGGGCAAGAAGGGACCATGCGAGACATAGGGTGGGAGGAAGTGGAACTGAAGGGAGAGGGGAGTAATAGGAGAGAGAGGAAAAAGGGCGCATGAGGTGGGCATGGTGCAAGTTAAAGGGGCCGTCTGAAATGCGATATGGGGCCACAAGTGGCCTGTGAGTTCTCGTAGGCCTTGTGTAGACATGTGAGGAGCAGTTAAGAGTGCCAGGTAGAAAAACAAGAAAAGAGACCAAGAGCCAGACAATAGAAAAACATACTAGTTGGAGTTATCTGCAAAATATCAATGCAATCTCTAGATATTACATTAAACATAAAACAATTTCCCCTTAGCCCCCCTCACAGATAACCATCATCATGAGTATAGTCCCTTCTTGTTAGAGTGTTGAAAGGCAACTATGTAGGTATAGCGGTAACCAAGATATTTCTCCCTTAGCTACACATTTTTAAGAAGAGACAAAGCAAGTTCTTGGATCAGGGAGAAAGGGGAGGGGGGGGGGCGAGGGAGACCAGATAGGGGAGGGGAGTAAAGGCGGTAGGGAGAGGTGAGAATGGACTGAAGGGGACAGAGAGAGGGAGAGGAGAGGGGGGGGAGAAGAGAGAAGAAAGAAAAAAAAAAAAAAAGGGTAGGGTGGGTAAGTCAGAGCAGTGTGATGAAGTGTGGAGAGACAAGAAGAGGAGGGGAAGGGTTAGGAGGAACAGTGAAGGAGAGTACGGGAGACGGGTGGAACAAGAGTTATGCAAACATCATTTAGCTAAAAAATAAACACAATAATGTAGGCAAGAATATTAAACTGCATAAATAAATTTTAGAACAGAACATAAACAATCAACGCAAGAAATGTCCCTCAGTACTTTACCAGTCCTCAGGGAACAGCAAGTCACCTCAAACAGTCTCAGTCCTCTCATAAGGCTCATCAGTGAGGGAAAAGTCCTCACCCCGGCCAACCAAGGCGTAGTGCAAAAGAAAAAGGAGAAATTATCCCCAGGAGGGAGAAGAGGGTAGTTCATTGGATGGGATCTTGTCTGCCTGGGTTCCAGGCCGGAGCCACCACCCTCAGGGGAGGGGCTGCTCTCTGTGGGCGAGGGGGGTCCCCTTCCATATTATCTGTGGGTAGATTCCATGTTCTCAGCAGGTCCTGAGCTTGTCTCGGAGTGAGGGCTGTATGTTGGGTTCCATCTTTGGTGATTATCAGCTTGGTGGGGAATCCCCATCTGTAGCGGATTTGATTCAGCCGCAGGACTCTTGTAGATTCGGAGTAGCTTCTTCTTTGCTGAAGCGTGAATGAGGACAGATCTGGAAACAATGCAATATCCTTAAATTGCTCTGGGAGCTGGGGTTGTCTCAGGGTTGCTCTTAAGAGTTTTTCCTTATATGAATAGTAATGCAGTCTGGCAATGGTATCTCTAGGTTTATCCATTGGGAGGTTTTGTGGTCTGGCTGCTCTGTGTATTCTATCAATTCTCGCATCCATATCCCCCGAAGGCCCCATGATAGCTCTGAATAATGCCTGGGCGTGTTTCTCAAGATCTTGGGGGCCCACAGATTCTGGTATTCCTCTGATTCGAACATTGTTCTGTCTGGAACGGTCCTCAAGGTCTGCTAGCTTCGCTTCCAATGAGGAAACCTGATCTGCAAGGTTTTGGGTGTAGCTGACCCAGTTAGTATGATCAACCAGTAGGTCCTCCTGTTTGCACTCAATGATGTCTGTTCTCTCGTTTACTGTAGCTATATCTTTCCTTAAGTCATCAAAGGACCTTTCTAGTTTGTCGAATCGTTTTGCAAAGGATTGGCTTTGTTGGTCTAAGAGCTGCTTTATAGAGTCGATTGTGATCATTTCACTCTGTGAGCGAGAGGGTGGTAAACTTCTCACGCTTGTCCTACTCTCTGAGATGGGGGGGGGAATCGATCTTTCATCATCCGAGATGTCAGGATTCAAGTCTCTAATAGGTTGGAAATGATCCCGCACTGTATGCTTGGAGGGCTGAGGCCCCTTCTGTTTTCTTTTGGCCTGTTGTGACATTGGAAAAGACACTGTGGGTTTGAGTGGAAAAAAAAACTACTAAGTAGATACAAAGTTGGGCTCCCCGCCAGGATAGGGTTGGCGGACGCAGCTATCTCACCCCGGTGGGGAGGGGCGCCACAGGGCTTTAGCACCTCATAGTAGATTTAGTGGTGATTGGTAAAGAAAGAGGGTCTTTTGTAAAAGACTGTTTGCAAAGACTGACTTCACAATGTATAAGCAGAGGGACTGGCAGTAAGTAGGTCTTTGAGACCTGACTTGGGGGAGTAAGTCATATGAGTTGTCACCAACCAGGCCTTGAGCCCATCGGAGATCTTGTTAGCCTTTGAAGTGCGTCTCTCCTTGGGGAAGGTGCCACCACTGGGCTCAGCCGGGAAAAGGAAGGAGGGTATGACCCGCTCTGGTGAGAGGAGCGGGAAAGGAGGAGGAGAGACACTTTGAGACTTTACCACTCCTGCTGGTCCACTGGTACCAAAGGCCCTAGTCCCTGAAAGTAGGTGGCATGAGCTGTGAGCAGTGGAGGTTAAAAATGTGCTGTATCTGTAGTTGATTTAATATTCAGGCACCCCGGTAAAGAGTGGGTTACAAGGTGTGACACAGAATGATTATCTAAATGCAGTGGGGTGTAAAGATGCTTCAGGACTGCCAGCCCACTGCCAGTATCCAGTCTTTATGGTCTGATGTCAGGCTGATGAGGCCCAGGAAGGGATATGTCTACCCTGGATTGAGCTATAGGATTAACAGTCCAGCATGTGCAGGGAAAGTATCAAGGCTCTTAATAGAGTCTTAGGGACAAGGTCCTTTATGTAAGGTAAACTCCATGTGGCATGCAGGGTCTAAATGTGCAATGTGGTTGCAGAGAAAATAAGCAGCGTTACTTCAGTGTTTAGGCTTGGATTGCATAGCATATACAGTTCAAAGCCTCCCCACTTTGTTTCTAGAAACGATGAGGTATAGGCTTGTGACCTTAGGAGGCCTGAGTGTTAGAAAGTTCTGTATGGGAGATGTGAATACAAAAAATGGCGGTACGCGCCAAAACTAATATGCTGCTTTCTAGTTGCAGAGTCTCTTTGTCCTTGCAGCCTATGTGAGCCTTAAAGTGTGAGGAGTCAGCTATGCCCTGTAATAAGCAGGCAACAGGGTAATCGCTACTTACTTGTAGCTTATTGCTCTTGGACTGCAGTCTCTCTCCAGCGCTTACCCAGGACTGTGTTGCGGTGGGTCTAGCTGGGCTCCGGAGCGGATCCCCGACCCTCCGGAGCGATGTCTCTACTGCTGGGCTAGTCCTGCTTGTGGTGCAAATTTGGGGCTTATGTGCAGTGCCTTGGCGCTTGCTGCTTCAGAGTCGGCTTCTGGAAATTTGCTGCGTGAGCGGTCAAGTCTCAAGTCTGCCGGGTTGTGGAGGACCGGCTCCGGCTGTCTAACAGTTGTAGGGCTGTGATCGCCCTCCCTCCAGGCTGTATCTGAGTGACCGGGATATCGCGGCAGTTGGTATCCAAAGGGAGCCCTCAGAGGCCCAAGCACACCCGGGCCGCACAGTTAGAGGGGTTAGTGTGGCTCCCTCCCTCGGCTTCCAAGTTTTCCTGGTGAGGGAGGTGCGGGTAGATGAGGTATGGTGGGATTGATAAAATAATAAAATAAATGCCTCCAAAAAAAATAACTTTTTATGATCTAGGTTCCCGGAGCTAAAAAATACGTGTCTGCTCTGTTAGATGGCAAGCTCCACCCCCATCAATGCCTCTTTTAATACATGCTAGTATCTTATTAGCCTTTGAAGCCGCTGCCCTGAATTGTGCACCCATCTTTAGCTTGTTATCTATTACTACTCCCAAATCCCTTTCCTCCTGTGTTTGGCTAAGTCCTGTCCCATTTAAAAAATACGTAGCCTGCTTATTTTTACTTCCAAAATGTAGAACCTTGCATTTTTCCGTATTAAATCTCATTTTCCATTCACTTGCCCATAGTTCTAATTTTAGCAAATCCCTTTGTAAAGAGAGTTCGTCCTGCTCTGACCTAATGACCTTACTTAACTTAGTATCATCTGCAAAAATAGAGATGTCGCTATTTAATCCTTGCTCCAAGTCATTTATAAAAATATTTAAAAGAACAGGGCCCAGTACTGATCCCTGGGGGACGCCACTGATTACCTTTGTCCAATCTGAGTATGATCCATTTACTACTACTCATTGCTCCCTATCTTTTATCCAGTTATTTGTCCATGAGCTAACATTTTCAGATATTCCCAGTCCCTTAATTTTGTGCATTAATCTCTCATGTGGCACTGTATCAAATGCCTTTGCAAAATCTAAGTATATCACATCAACTGATTCCCCTTTATCTATATTTTTACTTACTTCCTCATAGAATCTAATTAGATTAGTTTGACATGATCTATTTCTCCTAAAGCCATGCTGATTAGAACTCATAATCTTGTTTACACGAATATGCTCATCAATATAATCCCTTATAATCCCTTCAAATATCTTCCCCACTATTGATGTCAGACTAACTGGTCTATAGCTTCCTGGATCATCCCTGCTTCCCTTTTTGAAGAATGGCACCACATCAGCTTTACGCCAATCCTGGGGTACCATGCCACTATAAAAAAATTGAAAAATTGAAAAATTAAGAGTAAAGGTTTGTCTATAACAGTGCTAAATTCCCTTAACACCCTTGGGTGTATTCCATCTGGGCCTGGAGTTTTATTTACCTTAATATTTTCCAGTTTTTTCCTGATATCCTCTAAACAAAACCCAGTTAGTGGTATGGACTGGCATGTTTTATTCTGTTCCAAAGTATCATTCAATGGTTCCTCTCTTGTGTATACTGAAGAAAAAAACTGATTTAGTACCTCAGCCTTCTCCCTGTCATTATTTATCATGCTACCCTCCACACATTTTAATGTACCTATATTATCCTTCTTAGATTTTTTGCTATTTATGTACTTAAAGAACCTTTTAGGGTTAGACTTAGAATCCTTCGCAATTAATTTTTCATTTCAATTTTGGCTAATTTGATTGCTTTTTTGCATGCTTTGTTACATTCCTTATAAATATTGTATGTTGAGTCTGTACTATTTTCTTTTAATAATTTAAATGCCCTACGTTTTTTCCTAATTTCTCTTAACACATTTTTATTTAGCCATAACGGCTTTGTTTTTTTTATTTTTATTTTTATAACCATATGGTATGTGTTGATATGTATATTTATTTAACAAATTTTTAAATATTATCCATTTATCCTCTGTATTTTTATTAGAAAATACATTGTCCCAATTTATATTATTTAATGATTTCCTTAAATCGTTGAATTTTGCTTTCTTGAAATTAAAAGTCTTAGTTAAACCTTTAAAACACTGCATATGAAAAGATGTGACCATGTTATGATCACTGTTACCCAAATGTTCTTTAACTTCTATGTTTGATATTATATCTGTATTGTTTTATAGCACTAAATCCAATATAGCTTTACTTCTAGTTGGCTCCTCTATTAATTGTGACACGAAGTTATCCCTGAGAACATTTAAAAATCTATCCCCCTTAGCTGAATTACTAGTTTCATTGGCCCAGTTTATATCAGGGTAGTTAAAATCTCCCATAATTACAGCACTGTTATTAGCAGCCGTACCTATTTGGATAAGTAATTGAGTTTCCTCCGAGTCACTAATGTTGGGAGGCTTGTAGCATGTTCCTAGTAATATTTTTTTAGGATTTTTCCCCCCACTCTTTATTTCAACCCACAGGGTCTCTACATTGTCACTTGTATCATAAATATCTTCCCTTATTGTAGGTTTAAGGTTAGGTTTAATATACATGCAGATTCCTCCATCCCTTTTATTATTCCTGTCCCTCCTAAATAATGTATACCCCTCTAAGTTAACTGCCCAGTCATGTGAATCATCCCACCAAGTTTCAGTTATACTGATAACATCATAGTCCTCTTCTGCAACTAAGAGCGTCAGCTCCCCCATTTTACCTGTCATGCTTCTTGCATTTGTTGTCATACATTTAATTTTCATGTGCTTTCTGCTGCTACTTGGTGTGCTTTCCTCTATACTTTCTAATGTGACATTTCTTAAGTCATCCCTTCCTTGAGATATTAAGGGAGTGACATATTCACAGACTGATCTCTCTGTTCTATTTTGGTTCTAACTGACCCTCCCCCCCTTTGCCTAGTTTAAAAGGTTCTCTAAACGTGCTACCATCCTTTCCCCCAACACACCTGCACCCATGTCATTCAGGTGCAATCCATCCTTACTGTACAAATTGTACCCTAGTGAAAAATTAGCCCAGTCTTCTAAAAAGTCAAACCCCTCATTTTTACACCATGTTTTTAGACATGAATTAACAGACCTTAGCTCCTTCTGCCTTACTGATTTAACACACGGCACTGGTAATAAAATATTACTTTGGAGGTCCTTGCTTTAAGCTTGCTACCTAACTCCCTGAAGTCATTTTTTAGGACTCTCCATCTCCCACCGATTCCTTCATTAGTACCAA
Source organism: Bombina bombina (assembly GCF_027579735.1). Classification (NCBI taxonomy): domain Eukaryota; kingdom Metazoa; phylum Chordata; class Amphibia; order Anura; family Bombinatoridae; genus Bombina; species Bombina bombina. Next base: position 776,665,276 of record NC_069501.1, on the reverse strand, counting down.
TATGCACCATGACTGCAGGATCAGACCCACATCCCTCTAACAATCTATCAATACGCTCCACAATATGCCTAACACGAGCCCCTGGAAGACAGCAAACTGTTCTATGTAAAGGGTCTGGATGACAAATTACCCTATCAACCTTCCTAATAATAGAGTCTCCTACCACCAACATCTGCCTCTGGCCCTGACTTGTATACCCCTCTTCCATGACTGAAGGACTGCCCACCATAGTATGCTCCTCTTCCACAGCTAAAGGACTGTTCACTATACTAGGCAACACAGCCCTCTCTGACACTGCCACCCCCGAACTGATATCTCCAACATCTTCACTTAATCTGGCAAATCTATTGGGGTGTACCAGCTCAGAACTGGCCTGTCTCTTCCGCTTACCTTTACTTCGCCCTCTAACTGTGACCCAGCTACATCCTGGAGTCTCCTCATCTGAATCCTCCCCATTCCCACTGCTGGAACCATTAACAACCAGCTCAGTCCTATCCATTTCCCTTTCAAGTGTCTGAATTTCATGTAGTGTTGCAATTCGTTCCTCCAGATCCCCAATACGAGTTTCTAAAGAGACAATATGCTCACACTTGCCACAAACATATAATCCCAGAAGCGGCTGCTCCAGTGATGCAAACATGTGGCAAGCTGTACACTGAATGAGATTCTCACACATTCTTAATAAAAGGTTTAACTTAAAAGTATAAAATAAATATATTTCCCTTTGGTTACCCCAAAACCTTGTTTGCCTAACTACCTTGGTTAGCTAACTATTATACTTAAACAGACAATGTTACTTTAACAGAGAATCAATACAGCAAGCCTGAAAGAGCAAGCTCACAGAGTAAATGTGCTAAATGTATAGGCTTGCAAGGCCCACACAGGTGAAAATAATCCCACCCCTTATTACCCACACAGACAGAAAAAAAATGGAATGCTAGAAATAAAGTTATTTAGTTATTTCCTTTTTTTTTTTTTTTTTTTTTTTTAAAATGCAACCCTTGCAAAGCAAATAATTTATAAATTAGCTTGGTTAGCTAACTATTATACTTAAACAGACAATGTTACTTTAACAGAGAATCAATACAGCAAGCCTGAAAGAGCAAGCTCACAGAGTAAATGTGCTAAATTTATAGGCTTGCAAGGCCCACACAGGTGAAAATAATCCCACCCCTAATTACCCACACAGACAGAAAAAAAAAATGGAATGCTAGAAATAAAGGCCTAGATTTGGAGTTTGGCGTTAGCCGTGAAAACCAGCGTTAGAGGCTCCTAACGCTGGTTTTAGGCTACCTCCGGTATTTGGAGTCACTCAAAATAGGGTCTAATGCTCACTTTTCAGCCGCGACTTTTCCATACCGCAGATCCCCTTACGTAAATTGCATATCCTATCTTTTCAATGGGATCTTTCTAACTCCAGTATTTAGAGTCGTGTCTGAAGTGAGCGTTAGACATCTAACGACAAAACTCCAGCCGCAGGAAAAAAGTCAGTAGTTAAGAGCTTTCTGGGCTAACGCCGGTTTATAAAGCTCTTAACTACTGTGCTCTAAAGTACACTAACACCCATAAACTACCTATGTACCCCTAAACCGAGGTCCCCCCACATCGCCGCCACTCGATTAATTTTTTTTAACCCCTAATCTGCCGACCGCCACCTACGTTATCCTTATGTACCCCTAATCTGCTGCCCCTAACACCGCCGACCCCTATATTATATTTAGTAACCCCTAACCTGCCCCCCACAACGTCGCCGCCAGCTACCTACACTTATTAATCCCTAATCTGCCGACCGCAAAGCGCCGCCATCTACGTTATCCTTATGTACCCCTAATCTGCTGCCCCTAACACTGCCGACCCCTATATTATATTTATTAACCCCTAATCTGCCCCCCACAACGTCGCCTCCACCTGCCTACACTTATTAACCCCTAATCTGCCGAGCGGACCTGAGCGCTACTATAATAAAGTTATTAACACCTAATCCGCCTCACTAACCCTATAATAAATAGTATTAACCCCTAATCTGCCCTCCCTAACATCGCCGACACCTAACTTCAATTATTAACCCCTAATCTGCCGACCGGAGCTCACCGCTATTCTAATAAATGTATTAACCCCTAAAGCTAAGTCTAACCCTAACACTAACACCCCCCTAAGTTAAATATAATTTATATCTAATGAAATTAATTAACTCTTATTAAATAAATTATTCCTATTTAAAGCTAAATACTTACCTGTAAAATAAATCCTAATATAGCTACAATATAAATTATAATTACATTATAGCTATTTTAGGATTAATATTTATTTTACAGGCAACTTTGTAATTATTTTAACCAGGTACAATAGCTATTAAATAGTTAAGAACTATTTAATAGTTTACCTAGTTAAAATAATTACAAAATTACCTGTCAAATAAATCCTAACCTAAGTTACAATTAAACCTAACACTATACTATCATTAAATTAATTAAATAAAATACCTACAATTACCTACAATTAAACCTAACACTACACTATCAATACATTAATTAAATACAATACCTACAAATAACTACAATGAAATAAACTAACTAAAGTTCAAAAAATAAAAAAGAACTAAGTTACAAAAAATAAAAAAATATTTACAAACATAAGAAAAATATTACAACAATTTTAAACTAATGACACCTACTCTAAGCCCCCTAATAAAACAACAAAGCCCCCCAAAATAAAAAATGCCCTACCCTATTCTAAATTACTAAAGTTAAAAGCTCTTTTACCTTACCAGCCCTGAACAGGGCCCTTTGCGGGGCATGCCCCAAGAAGTTCGGCTCTTTTGCCTGTAAAAAAAAACATACAATACCCCCCCTCCAACATTACAACCCACCACCCACATACCCCTAATCTAACCAAAAACCCCCTTAAATAAACCTAACACTAAGCAACTGAAGATCTTCCTACCTTGTCTTCACCATACCAGGTTCACCGATCGGTCCTGAAGAGCTCCTCTGATGTCCTGATCCAAGCCCAAGCGGGGGGCTGAAGATGTCCATGATCCGGTAGAAGTCTTCATCCAAGCGGGGCAGAAGAGGTCTTCCATCCGATTGAAGTCTTCATCCAGGCGGCATCTTCTATCGACATCCATCTGGAATGGAGCGGCAGCATCCTGAAGACCTCCGACGCGGAACATCCATCCTGGCCGACGACTGAACGATGAATGACGGTTCCTTTAAATGACATCATCCAAGATGGCGTCCCTCGAATTCCGATTGGCTGATAGGATTATATCAGCCAATCGGAATTAAGGTAGGAATATTCTGATTGGCTGATGGAATCAGCCAATCAGATTTAGCTCGCATTCTATTGGCTGATCGGAACAGCCAATAGAATGCGAGCTCAATCTGATTGGCTGATTGGATCAGCCAATCGGATTGAACTTGATTCTGATCAGAATATTCCTACCTTAATTCCGATTGGCTGATAGAATCCTATCAGCCAATCGGAATTCGAGGGACGCCATCTTGGATGACGTCATTTAAAGGAACCGTCATTCGTCGTTCAGTCGTCGGCCAGGATGGATGTTCCGCGTCGGAGGTCTTCAGGATGCTGCCGCTCCGTTCCAGATGGATGTCGATAGAAGATGCCGCCTGGATGAAGACTTCAATCAGATGGAAGACCTCTTCTGCCCCGCTTGGATGAAGACTTCTACCGGATCATGGACATCTTCAGCCCCCCGCTTGGGCTTGGATCAGGACATCGGAGGAGCTCTTCAGGACCGATCGGTGAACCTGGTATGGTGAAGACAAGGTAGGAAGATCTTCAGGGGCTTAGTGTTAGGTAAATTTAAGGGGGGTTTGGGTTAGATTAGGGGTATGTGGGTGGTGGGTTGTAATGTTGGGGGGGGTATTGTATGTTTCTTTTACAGGCAAAAGAGCTGAACTTCTTGGGGCATGCCCCACAAAGGGCCCTGTTCAGGGCTGGTAAGGTAAAAGAGCTTTTAACTTTAGTAATTTAGAATAGGGTAGGGCATTTTTTATTTTGGGGGGCTTTGTTGTTTTATTAGGGGGCTTAGAGTAGGTGTAATTAGTTTAAAATTGTTGTAATATTTTTCTTATGTTTGTAGATATTTTTTTATTTTTTGTACTTTAGTTAGATTATTTCATTGTAGTTATTTGTAGGTATTGTATTTAATTAATGTATTGATAGTGTAGTGTTAGGTTTAATTGTAGGTAATGTTAGGTATTTTATTTAATTAATTTAATGATAGTATAGTGTTAGGTTTAATTGTAACTTAGGTTAGGATTTATTTGACAGGTAATTTTGTAATTATTTTAACTAGGTAACTATTAAATAGTTCTTAACTATTTAATAGCTATTGTACCTGGTTAAAATAATTACAAAGTTGCCTGTAAAATAAATATTAATCCTAAAATAGCTACAATGTAATTATAATTTATATTGTAGCTATATTAGGATTTATTTTACAGGTAAGTATTTAGCTTTAAATAGGAATAATTTATTTAATAAGAGTTAATTAATTTCGTTAGATGTAAATTATATTTAATTTAGGGGGGTGTTAGTGTTAGGGTTAGACTTAGCTTAAGGGGTTAATACATTTATTAGAATAGCGGTGAGCTCCGGTTGGCAGATTAGGGGTTAATAATTGAAGTTAGGTGTCGGCGATGTTAGGGAGGGCAGATTAGGGGTTAATACTATTTATTATAGGGTTAGTGAGGCAGATTAGGGGTTAATAACTTTATTATAGTAGCGCTCAGGTCCGCTCGGCAGATTAGGGGTTAATAAGTGTAGGCAGGTGGAGGCGACGTTGTGGGGGGCAGATTAGGGGTTAATTAATATAATATAGGGGTTGGCGGTATTAGGAGCAGCAGATTAGGGGTACATAGGGATAATGTAAGTAGCGGCGGTTTACGGAGCGGCAGATTAGGGGTTAATAATAATATGCAGGGGTCAGCGATAGCGGGTGCAGCAGATTAGGGGTTAATAAGTGTAAGGTTAGGGGTGTTTAGGCTCGGGGTACATGTTAGGGTGTTAGGTGCAGACGTAGGAAGTGTTTCCCCATAGCAAACAATTAGGAGCTGAACGCGGCTTTTTTGCAGGTGTTAGTTTTTTTTTTAGCTCAAACAGCCCCATTGTTTTCTATGGGAGAATCGCGCACAAGCACGTTTTTGAGGCTGGCCGCTTGCGTAAGCAACTCTGGTATCGAGAGTTGAAGCTGCGTTAAAAATGCTCTACGCTCCTTTTTTGGAGCCTAACGCAGCCTTTATGTGGACTCTCAATACCAGAGTTATTTTTATGGTGCGGCCAGAAAAAAGCCGGCGTTAGCTACGCGGGTCGTTACCGACAAAACTCCAAATCTAGGCCAAAGTTATTTAGTTATTTCCTTTTTTTTTTTTAAAAAAAAAAAAAAATGCAACCCTTGCAAAGCAAATAATTTATAAATTAGCTTGGTTAGCTAACTATTATACTTAAACAGACAATGTTACTTTAACAGAGAATCAATACAGCAAGCCTGAAAGAGCAAGCTCACAGAGTAAATGTGCTAAATTTATAGGCTTGCAAGGCCCACACAGGTGAAAATAATCCCACCCCTAATTACCCACACAGACAGAAAAAAAAAATGGAATGCTAGAAATAAAGTTATTTAGTTATTTCCTTTTTTTTAAAAAAATAAAAAAAAATGCAACCCTTGCAAAGCAAATAATTTATAAATTAGCTTGGTTAGCTATTATACTTAAACAGACAATGTTACTTTAACAGAGAATCAATACAGCAAGCCTGAAAGAGCAAACTCACAGAGTAAATGTGCTAAATTTATAGGCTTGCAAGGCCCACATAGGTGAAAATAATCCCACCCCTAATTACCCACACAGACAGAAAAAAAAAATGGAATGCTAGAAATAAAGTTATTTAGTTATTTCCCTTTTTTTTAAAAAAATGCAACCCTTGCAAAGCAAATAATTTATAAATTAGCTTGGTTAGCTAACTATTATACTTAAACAGACAATGTTACTTTAACAGTGAATCAATACAGCAAGCCTGAAAGGTAAGTATTTAGTTTTAAATAGGAATAATTTAGTTAATTATAGTAATTTTATTTATAAATATTTAAATTATATTTAAGTTAGGGGGTGTTAGGGTTAGACTTAGGTTTAGGGGTTATTAAATTTAGAATAGTGGAGGCGACGTTAGGGGCGGCAGATTAGGGGTTAATAAATGTAGATAAGTGGCGGCAATGTTAGGGACGGCAGATTAGGGGTTAATAATCTTTAACTAATGTTTGCGATGCGGGAGTGCGGCGGTTAGGGGTTAATATGTTAATTATAGTGTTGCAGGGACATCGGGGAAGGCAGATTAGGGGTTAATAAATATAATGTAGGTGTCAGCGATGTTGGAGGCATCAGATTAGGGGTTCATAAGTATAATGTAGGTGGCAGCGGTGTCCGGAGCGGCAGATTAGGGGTTAATAATATAATGTAGGTGTCTGCGATGTCAGGGGTGGCAGAGTAGGGTTAATAAGTGTAAGATTAGGGGTGTTTAGACTCGGGGTTCATGTTAGGGTGTTAGGTGTAGGCATAAAATGTATTTCCCCATAGGAATCAATGGGGCTGCGTTAAGGAGCTTTACACTGCTTTTTGGCAGGTGTTAGACTTTTTTTCAGCCGGCTCTCCCCATTGATTCCTATGGGGAAATCGTGCACGAGCATGTTACACCAGCTCACCTCTAACATAAGCAACGCTGGTATTGGAGTGCAGTAAGGAGCAAAATTTTGCTCAACGCTCACTTCTTGTCTGGGTTGTAAAAACCTGTAATACCAGCACTGTCTGTAAATGAGCGGTGAGCATAAACTGCTCGTTAGCACCGTACTGCTCAAAACAAAAAACTTGTATTCTAGCCGAATGTTTCTAGAAATAAATGCCCTTATAAAAACATATATATTGGTGCTGAAAATTGCACTGACTTGGTACAAGAACATTACAATTATATATTTATGCTTGTTTTTTATATGAACAAATTAAATTATTATCTGTAAATTACCACAGATGTGCTATACATTTATGTTTTCAGACTACCTGAAGTAAATTGTTATAAAAAGAATTATTTGACTCCCCTGAGTTCAGTATTTGAGAAGACAGATTAACTTTATTGTCACCACCTTTTTACAAACCAAACAGTAAGACTGCTCAGTCAAAATTGAGTCAGTTCCCAGTTCATAATAGTTCAATCAAGCAGATGTTAATCAGGAAACCACACAAAAAGAGAGCAATCCTTTCTAAAGTCTCTCAGCTTCTGGCCATAGGAACTATTCTTCTAATTTTACAATTGGAAAAAGGAGTAGGATTCCATTCAATCTATGCTGTATTCATTTAAAAAAATAGAAGTTTGAACGTTCTTTTATCTAAATTCAGTCATTCTCATTTTCCCACAAATAACATTGTGCAAGGTTACAAGTAGCGCATTACGACTTTTGCATTGCGCAGGTATTACAAGTCTTGAAAAATTGTGATTGAGCGCACACATTCGTCTTTTACGCAACAATACTTTCCACGCTCGAAGAGCTGTAGTTAACAGCTTTGCGCAACAAAAAAGTTTCACAAAAAAATACAAAGTATAGTTACACTCATATTAACACTGTCTAATAAAAATGATTAAAAAAATATTGCACACAAATGTTATAAGGGCTCAAAGATATAAGATCTCAGGTGTTAGAAAAAAAAAAGCTGACGTAGGGATTTTACATTGACATACATACATAGACAAACATGGATTCATATGTATAGATATATGTTTAACTATGGAGATAATAAAAAGATTTTACATTACAATCTTATGCACATTAAACAATATCTCAGAGGGATTTTCAAAGAGATTTTCGCATATAGATCTCAAGATATCTAGACATTCATATACAATAAATAGATATATCAGCCAAAAATCATCACATATATAAAGAAATGTTTATTTAGAATTAAATAGAACATATTCCTTCACAAAAACATTTTTCACAAAATATGAAATATTTGCATTTTCATGTATACTTTTCAAGGAGAATACGTCACAGACTTTGCGCAACAGATTATCGTTTTTGAGTTTTGTTTTTTTCTATTTGTTTTCCCCATTGACTTGTATGGGGAATACATGAACGAGCATGCAATTTTGCAGTTTGCATTACAAGGCTTAACGCATACGCAAAATAATTTATTTTTCAACTTGTAATAGCTGCGCAACCCCAAATGCGAAAAAGGTTATAACATATGCAGAGTTTTTGCAACTCATTTCCCATTGTGATGTAATCATAGAAACAACTGTGTCTGATATTGCAGCTCAAATTTAGCAAAACATTTTTTTAAATCTTAAAGTATGTAACACAAATGTGGTAAGAAAATTATTAGAAATAACCAAAGAATTATAGACAATTGTTCTTTATTTAGTGCGGTATAATAAAAAGTAATATGTATTTTTACATATGCTGTTCTATTGATGTTATAAAAGTATACAATAAATAATGTGCAAACACAACAGCCTTGTTTGGTTTAAGATCTAGCAGAACTGAGATGACCCTTTCTGTTAGCTCACAATAATATATATATATATATATATATATATATATATATATATATATATATATATATATATATATATATATATATATATATATATATATGTATGTAATTTATGTATACACAACACACAGAAAACCTGGCATTCACCAGCAGATACACAGTAATGTTTTAAAGCAAAACTAGGGGAAGTCAGTTACATTTGGTGCCAATGGATCAAGCCCAGGACCACGTCAAGGTTTCCCCCTTCTTGGGACACTAACCAGCACCCACACAATTTATACTTTCAAACAAAACAACTGGAAACCTCCCAGGATGACATAGGCTTTTGTAATCTCCCCTAAGTAAATACATAACACAGGAATGGACCACACTCTCAGACTGGACCGGGTACACATCCTAAGCCACTGTAAACTCCACAGCTCTTAACACTGACAGACAGCTGCACAGTTCCCAGCAACCCAGACAGTTAACCCCTGAGCAGCCTGGGTGACGCCCACAGGGAAGCATTGCAAACATTATCAACACAACACACAGAAAACATGGCACTCGCCAGCAGGTACATAGTAATGATCAAAAGCAAATCTGGGGGAAGTCAGTTACATTTGGCACCAAAGGATCAAGCCCGGGACCACGTCAAGTTCCCCCCCTTTCTGGGACCTTAACCAGCACCCACACAATGCATACTTTCAAACAAACCAACTGGAATACTCCCAGGGTGACACAGGCTTTTGTAATCTCTATATATGCTTTGTGTATAACCATTTATTTCCCCTGTCTGTTATCCTTTACTGACACTATATGCCTCTGTCTCCTAAACCCCTATCATGATTTTTATGACACCCCTGCCTCCCCCTGCATTCAGACCTATGTAACACTTTCTGTCTTTCTAGCCATCCTATGATTTTAGATATAATCTGTAAATTCCATCAGTTTGGTCAGTATTGCTTCAGACTTGAAAAGGGAAGACATTCTTCCGAAAGCTTGTCATCTTATCATCTTATAAATGTATAGTTAGTCCAATAAAAAAGTATCATTGCTCAATGCAATACTCTTGTTATTTTGACATCTAAATCTCTGGACTAACATGACTACTCCAATCAATGTATATATAGTGAGCAGTCCCCCAGTCATGGGAAAGGGGCATACAAGTCTAGGCCCAGGACAGATGTTGGATATAGGATACTCTATTATTAAAATGAAAAAGAAGTGATGGTAAGCGCTAAAAAGCTTAAAAGGCTAAGATAAAATGGATACAACGTATTACAATGACAATATACAATTAAATTATGATGCATGGATCCATGTCTAACATTGCTAAAAACATAAATAAAAATATAGGCATACAATCAGAGTTAAGAGTTTCCTAGTGATGGTATAACATACAAAAAACTTCCGTGAAAATAATCGGAACTATACCTATAAAATAGAACACAATACAGTATTGTATGTGAACACACAAAAATAAATATAGATATGTGCACATATATGACTTATGAAAAATGCAATGGAGTGTTAATAAAGTCACAATAAAATCCCATGTAAGTCCGTCGATGTGTCCTCCAATGTGAAGAAAAAGATGTGATAAAAAAATGTGATAAAAAATGTCAAAAATAAAAGTTATAAAATCCCAAAATGTGGAAAAAAAATGATAGTCTTGAGAAAGGCCTAGTCTAGGCCGAAACGCGTTGGCATACTGTTTTTTTACGGTGTTATCATTTCACCATGGGTTTATGACATCAGATATTCAGATTTTACATGCATCTATGCAGATTTGCCTTATGTTCTAGATAATTTTCATATATATTTTTTCCACATTTTTTCACTTTATTTTTGCTTTTTCATCATTGGCTTTGACTATTTGATCGCACATTATCATCTGTTAAGCTTGTTTACACCCGTGTTCATCTCACAATAATTTTGAAATTGCAATTTGGATTTTATAACTTTTATTTTTGACATTTTTTATCACATCTTTTTCTTCACGCCACATTGGAGGACACATCGACGGACTCACATGGGATTTTATTGTGACTTTATTAACACTCCATTGCATTTTTCATAAGTCATATATGTGCACATATCTATATTTATTTTTGTGTGTTCACATACAATACTGTATTGTGTTCTATTTTATAGGTATAGTTCTGATTATTTTCACAGAAGTTTTTTGTATGTTATACCATCACTAAGAAACTCTTAACTCTGATTGTATACCTATATTTTTATTGATGTTTTTAGCAATGTTAGACATGGATCCATGCATCATATTTTAATTGTATATTGTCATTCTAATAAGTTGTATCCATTTTATCTTAGCCTTTTAAGCTTTTTAGCGCTTACCATCACTTCTTTTTCATATTTTCAATTCATTAGCCTACTAGGAGGCTATACTGATAGTAAGCTTAAGGCCACTTCCCCTTAGCACTCGGTCCACTTGTCCGATACTCTATAATTAGGAAGGTAGATAGGTGTTCTGCTCAGAGGAGTGGGGTTAGGGGTATAGACCTCTGTAGTAGAGGTGTTTTGCTTAAGTTTCCTTTGTGAGTTATAAGGGGCCAATGGGATGTGTTTTTCGAAGAGCTAATTTTCCCTTTAGGCATTATGGCAACACTAAGGAAAATAAGTTTATTGTACAGAAACAGGAATTGGAATCTGTAAAGCTGAATAGTGGACACAAGACCTGGAATCTGAATTTCTTTGTAACCTTAATATATCCACAGGCACGGCACCTTTTATTGCCGTACCTAAGGATATATTAAGTTTACAAAGAAATTAATGTCATATATTACCGGTGAAGAATTTGATGTCAAGGGTTGTATTAATTGTGCCACCAAATATGTGTGGTATACCTTATGGAATGCTCTCAACATACAGTATAAAATCAGTACATTGGAATTACTACCCGTGATGTGATAACGCGGATAAGGGAGCATCTGTCATACATTTCAAATTATATTTCTTGTTCTGTACTATCCAAGCACTTTATTGAAGAGCATAAACAGGATGTTAGAACATTTAAATAGAATGCCATAGAAGTAATAAAAAGACCCCTGAGAGGAGGTGATAGGCTGAGACAACTAAGAATACAAGAGGCCTATTGGATCTTCAAAATGAAGACTCAAGTACCTTTTGGGTACAGTTCTGAGCATGATATAATACATTGTTGGTAATAGGCTAGAGCTAAGGCTCCTCCATTCTTTTAACGTCCAAATATTTAGTATGTTCTTCTGTAATCAATCCATTTGCTTATCACTCATTTGTAAGGGGTTAATAGTCCGGTTCTAATATGAAATTTGAAGAGCCTTTTATTTAAGAACAGTGTGCTTAACAGGTTCCCAGTATAGTAGGGGTTATATTACTATATATATTGTTCCAGCTAATTCAGCAGCAAGATGTACAGCATTTGTTTGAAAATGTTTTATGCATTTGTTAATGTTGTATTTGAAAATACCTACTCAAAATGGATGAATTGTAAAATGAAAAGTATAACTTTTTTATTTCTATCATATGCATTAATATGTGTAAATGTATTATCTGTTGGCCAGTATATTTAGTGTAGTTTGGTAGTGGATAAGATTAAAGTGGGTGTGATGTTTTACTTACCAGGGGTTTAAAATCCTCAGGTGTTGGTATGTCAAATTAGGTCTATGAATATGGCGCACTAGGAAGCCAAAACGCGTAAGACCGTTTTGTCTTCACACTTTTACATTTTATATGTTTAAATAAAATTGTGGTTTTAAGTGGATACCCAGATTCTTTTTCTTTTTTTTTCTTTTGCTATTTGCACTTAATGAGCAAGGAGGAGCTTGTTTCCAGAGCCGGGTGCCGCATATGTGATGACAGAGGACAGGATCAAGGCTGGGAAGAGTTTCCCTTGCATCCCCAGGTTTCCAGTGTTGACGAAGGGGAGCACGGATCCAGCAACATGGAAGTTGTGACAAGCAGCACTTTGGTGTAAGAAAGGCGGTATGTTCTACAATTGTGTAAGTCTTTGAGAGAACGGTGGACAGAGGATCCAATCCCAGGTATAAGCTTGAAGGCTGTGGGCAGGTTCGAAAGAGGCTACAAAGAGGAAAAGTAAGTGTAGCGGCTGAGATCCACTTTCATTGCCGTTTGCTGCATCTGGTCATTGGGATCTGTAAGCCTGTTCTAAGCATTTGGTGCAGGATCCTTTGAGTGTCCTTAGTGTTTTACTGCAAGCAGCTATATATTCTTAGTAAGTCTTGTTTTTTCTTTGAGGAAACTTAAATATATGGCAGCAAATGCAAGAAGCATGGAAGGTAAAATGGGGGGTGGAGCTCTTAGCAGTAGAAGAAGAATATGATTTTATCAGCATAACTAAAACCTGCTGGGATAATGCACATGACTGGGCAGTTAACTTAGAGGGTTGTAATAAAAAGCGAAGAGAAATTTGCAGTGATATTTAAATTGATATTAAACCAACAATAAGGGAAGATATTTATGATGGTACCGGTGATAATGTAGAGACACTGTGGGTTGAAATAAATAGTGGGGGGTAAACCCTAAAAAAAGTATTATTAGAAACATGCTACAAGTCCCCTAACATTAGTGACATGGAGGAAACTCAACTGCTAGTATTAATAGGAAAGTCTTCTAATAATACCAGTATTGTAATTATCAGAGATTTGTAACTACCTCAAAATAAACTGGGCTAATTAAACTAGCAATACAAGTAAGGGGGATAGATTTTTAAATATGATCAATGATAGCTTCATGTCCCAATAAATAGAGGAACACTGCCGCCACCTATAATACATTTATTAACCCCTATCCTGCCCCCCTACACCGCCGCCACCTATAATACATTTATTAACCCCTATCCTGCCCCCCCTACACCGCCGACACTATAATAAAATTATTAACCCCTAAACCTAAGTCTAACCCTAACCCTAACACCCCCCTAACTTAAATATTAATTAAATACATCTAAATATTATAACTCTTATTAACTAAATTAATCCTATTCAAAACTAAATACTTACCTTTAAAATAAACCCTAATATAGCTACAATATAAATAATAATTATATTGTAGCTATCTTAGGATTTATTTTTATTTTACAGGCAACTTTCAGGTAACTTAGGTTAGTTTTTATTTTACAGGTAAATTTCTCTTTATTTTAACTAGGTAGCTATTAAATAGTTAATAACTATTTAATAGCTATTGTACCTAGTTAAAATAAATTGAAAGTTGCCTGTAAAATAAAAATAAATCCTAAAATAGCTACAATATAATTATTATTTATATTGTAGCTATATTAGGGTTTATTTTAAAGGTAAGTATTTAGTTTTAAATAGGATTAATTTAGTTAATAAGAGTTATAATATTTAGATATATTTAATTAATATTTAAGTTAGGGGGGTGTTAGGGTTAGGGTTAGACTTAGGTTTAGGGGTTAATAATTTTATTATAGTGGCGGCGGTGTAGGGGGGGGCAGGATAGGGGTTAATAAATGTATTATAGGTGGCGGCGGTGTAGGGGGGCAGGATAGGGGTTAATAAATGTATTATAGGTGGCGGCAGTGTAGGGGGGGGCAGGATAGGGGTTAATAAATGTATTATAGGTGGCGGCGGTGTAGGGGGGCAGGATAGGGGTTAATAAATTTATTATAGTGGCGGCGGTGTAGGGGGGCAGGATAGGGGTTAATAGGTATTATGTAGGTGGCGGCGGGGTCCGGGAGTGGTGGTTTAGGGGTTAACATATTTATTATAGTGGTGGCGGGGTCCAGAAGCGGCGGTTTAGGGAATAATCAGTTTATTAGAGTGGCGGCGGGGTCCAGGAGCAACGGTTTAGGGGGTAATACATTTATTTAGTTGCGGCGGTGTAGGGGGGGACAGATTAGGGGTGTTTAGACTCGGGGTACATGAATCAATGGGATGTTGGGCAGCAGCGAACATGAACTTTCGCTATGGTCAGACTCCCATTGATTCCTATGGGATCCGCCACCATCCGCCGGTGTGTAGGGCTTGATAACTAAGGCCAATCAGCCTTGCCACAAATACGCTGCGGAATTCCAGCATATTTGAGGTTGACGGCTTGATAACTAGAGGCCATTGTCACAGAGATGGAATCATTAAAGAACAGTTAAATACAGTAAAATTGCATAATTATTAAGTGCATATTAAAAAGACAATGAAAAAACACACAGTGAATTTCAGTCTGACAAATTTATTTTTCCCCATTTGCCGACCCCCTGTAATAGTCATCAACCAATCACAGACTTGTAAACTTGTACAATGTCAACTTGTGCACATGCACAGTAAGAGCTGGCACTTCAGAAAGTATAAATATAAAAAGACTGCAAATTTGATAATGAAAGAAACTTGTAAAGTCTCTTAAAAGGGCATGCTCTATCTGAATATGAAAGTGTCTCTTTAACAAATAATTTGTCCAAATATATAGCTTTCCATTTAAAGCCATATGTTGTTCAGACCAAGGTCCTGTTAAAAGCATTGGGATAATAGTGATATTTTAAATATGGAATAAGTCTCAATCAAGATTGGCTGTGAAATTTCATAAAGGGCTGAAATTAATGTTTGAAGACATTCTTGTCAATTTTAAAAGCAACATCACCACCTGCATTGAAGGTGTAATGTAAATGATAACTTTACACAATATTGAATGGCAATACTATTTACCTGTGTCTACTGAAACTCAACCTTTTTTGTAACCATTTAATAGTGAAACTAGGACAGGAAAAATAAGCCTATATGAGCTGGGGAATTGAGGGTATATTGAACATGTGTATACACTGTGTTGTGTATATGCATTATACATTAAATACTATAATATGAATTGAAAGAATTGAAAACTAAAACTGAAGTTAACTTAAACTGAAGTTAAGAAGCAGCGGTGGTAAGACCGCTGCTCCTTAACTTTTGCGCCACCTTTTAGGTGGCAGACTGAAATCATCCCGATCCAATATGATCGGGGGGATTGACGGCCCCTGCTAGAGACCAATTGGCTGCCAGTGAGAAGGGGACGGCATTGCACAAGCATTTCACCAAAAATGCTTGTGGAATGTTAAATGCTGACAGCGTATGCTTTGTTACATCTACCCCTTTGGGTGATTTAAATAAACACATTTTTAACTTTTGGCGTGTTTTTCACATTTATTTTTGTATTATTGTTAGAATTTATTTTGTCATTTATTTTATTGTGATTCACATATACAAATTTGACGGCAATTTTGGTATCTTGTTTTTTGTTATGTGTTATTAAATACGTTATTAAACTGTTAAACCCATCTCCCATATAAAATAACTTCCATTAACCAAGGTGTACATTTACAAAGAATCAATTTCAAATTATCTTATTTGTTACCCCTGGGTTTTCATAAAAGTATCTCTCTAACATTATTAGGGCTTTATTCAAATCTGTTTAATATCAGATAATGAGCTTTCGGCCGATATGGGAAGCATGTTTTTAGAGTGATCTCAAAATGAATTCAGATGCTAAAAGCCCAAAGCTGTGAATAAGTTTTCACTCAAAAAAATATTCAAAAAACATGTTTTCAGTTGTTAAAGGGACAGTTCACCCAAAACTTTTCTCCCTTTTAAATTATTCCCATTTATTCTTTTTACCTGCTAGAGTGTATTAAATTGGTTACAGGTAGCTCCATACTCCTATTTCAGCATTTAAAATAGCTGATTTAGTCTGTGGTATATCCACCTATACTGGCAAGCCTAGGTAAACACAGCCAGCAGAAGAAGTTACACTCTCAATGGGCTGCAGGATAGTTAAGTAATAAAATTATAATTTTCCATTGTTCTCTCTATGTATTGAGCTTTGGTGTTCCATACAAATGGATAATAATAATGAAGTACGTCTGTGTCCACAAAGTTATAACATAATGAGATCTGATATTACCTTTAAGTTCAACCCATTGTAATAGGCTGTGGTTTAAAAGCACAAAACCAGCTGCATAATATAAACAAATGAACCTGAAAATGCAACTTTTCATACATTTTACACTCTGCAGCTGGTATAACAAGTCATTTAAAATACATTAATGGAAAAACTATTTTACAGTGTACTGTCCCTTTAAGTATGTTATCCAGATTGAAGTTGGAAATGCAATTGAAACTGACATATACAATGACCCCTTCAACACCTCTTATGGTTATATTACAGTTCTTTTGAATTAACTCCAATGTACAATTTGTAAGGGAAATCATCATTTACATGTGTCAGATTAATCTATTGGAATACAAATCTATCATAACCTTTAGACTATCTGAATGTCATTTGCATAAAGGTGTGATCAGTATAAAAGTTAAAAAGTCAACCAAACTTAAAAAAATTGCACATGAACGGATTTTGTCTTTGCACAATTTCTATTACTGTAAGTAGATTGTGACACAAGGTTCTGGATATTGTAAATCACATTCTTAAGCGCAGGATTGTTGAACCTTCTAAGGGCTTGTTTCCATTGAACCGTAATTCGGTTTGCGTGCACTCGCAAACCGTTAAATAAGCTGTCGGAAGCAATATCGTTCACCGACTGCTTCCAACAGCTCATTATAACTCAATTTTGGCAACCAGACTCCGGCTGCCAAAAACATTATGGTGTCCCATACAAAGTATCAGCAGCCACTAATCTTTAAATTATACAATTTTTTCAATGCCCACGCAAAACGTTAATACACTGTTGGAGGCTGCCAATACACTAACAAAAATTACACCGAGCTCAACTAGGTGTAAAACAGGAAAAGGTGCTCTTTGAGACCTTTTTCCCATTGAAATCTAACCCGAAACGTCAAAACCCCTCTATCCACCATCTCCCCACATCACAAATTATAATAAATCTATTAACCCCTAATCCGCCATGCCTCCACAACGCAATCTAGCTTTTTAAACTATTAACCCCTAAAATGCCATTCCCCCATAGCGCAAATTATCTATTTAAACTATTAACCCCTAATCCACCATGCCCCCACAATGCAATCTACTTATTTAAACTATTAACCCCTAATATGCCATGCCCCCACAACGCAATCTAGCTATTTAAACTATTAACCCCTAATCTTCCATGCCCCCACAATGCAAATAACTAATCACTAAGCCCCCTAACGTAACACCTCCTAAATGAACCCATTACATAAATTACAATTCAAATAATAAATGCTAAATTACAATTAAAATAAAAAACCTAACATTACATAAAATAATAATCCAAATGATCAAATTAAAAAAATTAAGCCTAATCCCTATGAAAATAAAATGCCCCCCAAAAAAACACCTACTAATCTAATATTAAACTACCAATAGCCCTTAAAAGGGCCTTACCTTTAAAAACACTAAGTTCCCCCTAACAATAAAACCCCCACCCACCAAACCCCCCAAAATATAAAAAAAATAACACTAAAAATTCCTAAACAACCAATTGCCCCTAAAGGGGCATTTGTATGGGCATTGCCCTTAAAAGGCATTCAGCTCTTTTACTGCCCATAAAAGGTTATTCAGCTCTATTACCACCCATTAAATCCCTAATCTAAAAAAAATAAATAAAAAAATAAAGCCTAAGTCTAACCCCCAGATAGGTACTCACGGTTCCTGAAGTCCGGCGGTGAAGTCTTCTTCCAAGTGGCGACCTCTTCTATCTTCATCCAGGACCGTGGAACTGAAGACTGACGTTTGAGGAACTGAAGACCGGCGACTGCGGAACTAAAGACGGGCGACCACGGAGTCAAGGAGCGCCAAGGAGCGTTGAGGATCCTCTCCATATGATCACCACCGTACACTGAATATTGAATGCAGTTTACGCGTTTAAATATGGTGTACCTTGCATTCCTATTGGCTGATTTGATTCTTCAATTTCAAATCAGCCAGTAGGATGAGAGCTACTGAAATCCTATTGGTTGATTTGAACAGTGAGCGGTGGTGATCATATGAAGAGGATCCTCTACGCTCCTTGGTTCTGCGGTCCCCGGTTTTCAGTTCCTCAGTCGCCGGTCTTCAGTTCCTCGGTCGCTGGATGAAGATAGAAGAGGTCCCTGCTTGGAAGAAGACTTCACCGTGGACTACAGGAACCATGAGTACCTATCTGGGGGTCACACTTAGATTTTTATTAAATCTATATTTTTTTATTTTTTAGATTAGGGATTTAATGGGCGGTAAAAAGAGCTGAATGCACCTTTAATGGCAGTAAAAGAGCTGAATGCCTTTTTAAGGGCAATACCCATACAAATTCCCCTTTAGGGGCAATGGGTAGTTTAGGATTTTTTAGTGTTAGGTTTTTTTATTTTGGGGGGTTTGGTGGGTGGGGGTGTTTTACTGTTAGGGGGAACTTTGTTTTTTTTAAAGGTAAAAGAGCTGTTTAACTTAGGGCAATTCCCTACAAAAGGCCCTTTTAAGGGCTATTGGTAGTTTAGTGTTAGATTAGGGGGTGTTTTTATTTGGGGGGGCTTTTTTATTTTCATAGGGATTAGGTATATTTTGTTATTTTTGATAATTTGGTTTATTATTTTATGTAATGTTAGACTTTTTTTATTTTTTGTAATTTTAGATTAATTTAAATTTAGGTTTTTTTGTTTTTAAATTAATGTTAGGTTTTTTATTTTAATTGTTATTTAGGATTTATTATTTTAATTGTAATTTATGTTAATTTTAATTTATGTAATTCGGTTAATTTAGGAGGTGTTAGGTTAGAGGGCTTAGTGATTAGTTATTTGCGATATGGGGCATGGCGGTTTAGGGGTTAATAGTTTAAATAGCTAGATTGCATTGTGGGGCATGGCAGATTAGAGGTTAATAGTTTAAATAGCTAGATTGTGTTGTGGGGGCATAGCAGATTAGGGGTTAATAGTTTAAATAGATACTTTGTGATATGGGGGTTGGCGGATTAGGGGTTTATAGTTTAAATAGATACTTTGCTCAATTTTTAATGGCTCAATGGAAACGAGCCCTAAGTTTTTTTAAAAGATACCTCAGTCTCAAACAAAGAAGATGGAATGGTAAACAGTATAGTCCTGGTAACAACAATGCAGTTTTCTTTTGAAGTCCCAGTTTAGAAGATATAGTTCCATTTCAAATCGGGTTTATGAACACTACTGTACAGATAGTCATGACAGCATGAGTGTTAATTATAAACAAACATTTGCAGAACACAATAGATGCCATATCTAGATATTGTGGCTATGATTTCTGTTTTCTCTCTTTTCCTGCAGATTCCATTAGCTGTACGGGATGTTGTGTATTAACTCTGTATGCATATTTGAGTCCTGCCAACTGCAAATGGACTATACAATAGAGATGAATATAGCTTTAATGAAACTAGAGCATGTATACAAATACACCACTAAAAGTGCTTCCTGTGGCCATTTCAGAGTTTCTTGCACTTGTACACTATAATTGAATTATTAAAACTTGTCTAAGGATACTTGAAATATTTTAAAAAAGGTAATTTCTGGACTTAGTCACATTTGATAAGTGAAAAATAGTTTTGAGAAACTGCTGAAAAGTATCGAGAAAATGGATTATATTTTTGTTAATTTATATTAGTTGTAACCAAAGATTGTAATGAATTTATCATTTCTAGAGAGATGAAATCCATGTTTTACGCAAAAATCTTTTGACAAAACTTTTTCCTTTCACTCTTGTCAGTTGGCTAACAATGATATAATAATAGAATGTAAAGAAAGTTTACTGGATTTACTTGTATGCTGTCTCATGTAGAAAACTTATAAAAATAAAATATAAACTCCATTAGAGTTGTACCTATTGTGACTCTTCTTAGGCCTATTTATGAAATTGTGATGCAATAAAATACAATGCCCTCAAACACGAAACTTAGGCTTGGTAATAATACTGGTCTTAAAATCCTTCCATTCAGAGATTTTTGCTTACTGTGGACTAGATTATAAGTGACTTTCTAACATTTGCGAGTGAACGATATTGCATGTGACAGAAAGAACACTCATATTACAAGTTGAAAGTAAATGCAATCAAATCGGTTAGCATGACTGCAAAGCTCTAATAAAAGGCAGCGCAATAAAAACATAATGCGCTAAACACTACATAAATTCATTGAAAAATACAGTTGCATTCATATAAACACTATCTGACAAAAAATATTCATACAAAGACTTAAGGGCTATATTGTATATATACATACATATACATGTCTAAATATTTGTATGTATATATATATATATATATATATATATATATATATATATATATATATATATATATATATATATATATATATATATATATATGTGTGTGTGTGTGCATATGTATTTATGTGTTTTACTGTGTATTTGCTGTTTTTGCATATATTTGCATATATTTTACATTCCAATGTTCTTCACATACAAGAACATTTTATTTTTATTGTAAATACACACATATATATATATTATGTGCAGAAAGAAAATGACTGGGAAATAGAGCTAGGTACTAAATTCTACAAACATCTTTAAAACTAATATAAATATAACATTTTAATGAAATAAAAAATATAAATAATATAATTCACTATTCACAAATAATGTAATCAGTTTATATAACCAATTTTTCTTCTGTGTAAGGAGTTTGGATGCGGTTAAACAGTTATATAATTATGCAATCCCCCTCTGGATATTCTACTCACAGCTTACTACCTCAATCCATATGTGGTAAGTGCGGCATATGTGAATGATCAATCCTCTTCTGGACTCATTTGATTGTTGTCGTTTCTCCCGAGTATATTACCTCTGGCTGGACACAACACTTGAAACAAAGTCCCCGGGTTAATATTGGAGGCACACAAAAAGATAGTATTGTGTTTGAACTCTTATGACAGTTACAATTAAAATAACACTGTCTGCATTATACAATAGAAGAACATTCTCCTTAAAACAAACGTTAAACACATGATTTTCTATCATATATATACATATATATATTTTTAGTCATTGCCGTTTAACCATATTCCATTTGACCCTATTTTCTCTTTTTGTTCTTTGTGATCTAAATAACATTTAGAAACCTGAATTTATTTCTAAAATAATACTTATCTACAACAATCTTTTGTATAAACAGAAGATTTACTAGAATTTAGACATGTGTGATTTGTTTCGGATTAATTCGGAAATTCAGAAAATTCGGTAAATTCAGAGATTCGGATCGATTCGAATTTCCGAATTAAATTACTTCCGTATCTACCGAATAAATCCGAATTAGCTCGGTAAATTCGGCATTCCCCCATAGGAAACAATGGGGCAGTTTCGGCTGAAAAAAAACCTAACACCTGCAAAAAAGCAGCGTTCAGCTCTTAACGCAGCCCCATTGTTTCCTATGGGGAAACACTATCGGCTAGATTTAGAGATTTGTCGGTAACGACCCGCGTAGCTAACGCTGGCTTTTTTCTGGCCGCACCTTTTAAATAACTCTGGTATTGAGAGTCCACAGAATGGCTGCGTTAGGCTCCAAAAAAGGAGGGTAGAGCATATTTAACGCAACTTCAACTCTCGATACCAGAGTTGCTTACGGACGCGGCCAGCTTAAAAAACATGCTCGTGCACGATTCCCCCATAGGAAACAATGGGGCTGTTTGAGCTGAAAAAAAACCTAACACCTGCAAAAAAGCCGCGTGCAGCTCCTAACGCAGCCCCATTTTTTGCTATGGGGAAACACTTCCTACGTCTGCACCTAACACTCTAACATGTACCCCGAGTCTAAACACCCCTAACCTTACACTTATTAACCCCTAATCTGCCGCCCCCGCTATCGCTGACCCCTGCATATTATTATTAACCCCTAATCTGCCGCTCCGTAAACCGCCGCTACTTACATTATCCCTATGTACCCCTAATCTGCTGCCCTAACATCGCCGACCCCTATATTATATTTATTAACCCCTAATCTGCCCCCCACAACGTCGCCTCCACCTGCCTACACTTATTAACCCCTAATCCGCCTCACTAACCCTATAATAAATAGTATTAACCCCTAATCTGCCCTCCCTAACATCGCCGACACCTAACTTCAAACATTAACCCCTAATCTGCCGACTGGAGCTCACCGCTATTCTAATAAATGTATTAACCCCTAAAGCTAAGTCTAACCCTAACACTAATACCCCCCTAAGTTAAATATAATTTAAATCTAACGAAATTAATTAACTCTTATCAAATAAATTATTCCTATTTAAAGCTAAATACTTACCTGTAAAATAAATCCTAATATAGCTACAATATAAATTATAATTATATTATAGCTATTTTAGGATTTATATTTATTTTACAGGTAACTTTGTATTTATTTTAACCAGGTACAATAGCTATTAAATAGTTAAGAACTATTTAATAGCTAAAATAGTTAAATAATTACAAAATTACCTGTAAAATAAATCCTAACCTAAGTTACAATTAAACCTAACACTAGACTATCAATAAATTAATTAAATACAATACCTACAATTATCTACAATTAAACCTAACACTACACTATCAATAAATGAATTAAATACAATATCTACAAATAAATACAATTAAATAAACTAACTAAAGTACAAAAAATAAAAAAGAACTAAGTTACAAAAAATAAAAAAATATTTACAAACATTAGAAAAATATTACAACAATTTTAAACTAATTACACCTACTCTAAGCCCCCTAATAAAATAACAAAGCCCCCCAAAATAAAAAAATGCCCTACCCTATTCTAAATTACAAAAGTTCAAAGCTCTTTTACCTTACCAGCCCTGAACAAGGCCCTTTGCGGGGCATGCCCCAAAGAATTCAGCTCTTTTGCCTGTAAAAAAAACACATACAATACCCCCCCCAACATTACAACCCACCACCCACATACCCCTAATCTTACCCAAACCCCCCTTAAATAAACCTAACACTAAGCCCCTGAAGATGTTCCTACCTTATCTTCACCTCACCGGGTACACCGATCCGTCCTGGCTCCAAAATCTTCATCCAAGCCCAAGCGGGGGCTAGACATCCATCATCCGACGGCTGAAGAAGTCCAGAAGAGGGTCCAAAGTCTTCATCCTATCCGGGAAGAAGAGTAGATCCGGACCGGCAACCATCTTCTTCCAAGCGGCATCTTCTATCTTCATCCGATGAGGACCGGCTCCATCGTGAAGACCTCCAGCGCGGACCCATCTTCTTCCGGCAACGTCCAACTGAAGAATGACGGTTCCTTTAAGGGACGTCATCCAAGATGGCGTCCCTCGAATTCCGATTGGCTGATAGGATTCTATCAGCCAATCGGAATTAAGGTAGTAAAATTCTGATTGGCTGATGGAATCAGCCAATCGGAATCAAGTTGGCTGAATGTGAGCTCAATCTGATTGGCTGATCGGATCAGCCAATCGGATTGAACTTGATTCTGATTGGCTGAATTCTTTGGGGCATGCCCCGCAAAGGGCCCTGTTCAGGGCTGGTAAGGTAAAAGAGCTTTGAACTTTTGTAATTTAGAATAGGGTAGGGCATTTTTTTATTTTGGGGGGCTTTGTTATTTTATTAGGGGGCTTAGAGTAGGTGTAATTAGTTTAAAATTGTTGTAATATTTTTCTAATGTTTGTAAATACTTTTTATTTTTTGTAACTTAGTTCTTTTTTATTTTTTGTACTTTAGTTAGTTTATTTAATTGTATTTATTTGTAGATATTGTATTTAATTCATTTATTGATAGTGTAGTGTTAGGTTTAATTGTAGATAATTGTAGGTATTGTATTTAATTAATTTATTGATAGTCTAGTGTTAGGCTTAATTGTAACTTAGGTTAGGATTTATTTTACAGGTAATTTTGTAATTATTTTAACTATTTTAGCTATTAAATAGTTCTTAACTATTTAATAGCTATTGTACCTGGTTAAAATAAATACAAAGTTACCTGTAAAATAAATATAAATCCTAAAATACCTATAATATAATTATAATTTATATTGTAGCTATATTAGGGTTTATTTTACAGGTAAGTATTTAGCTTTAAATAGGAATAATTGATTTAATAAGAGTTAATTTATTTAGTTAGATTTAAATTATATTTAACTTAGGGGGGTGTTAGGGTTAGGGTTAGACTTAGCTTTAGGGGTTTATCCATTTATTACAGTAGCGGCGAGATTCAGTCGGCAGATTAGGGGTTAATAATTGAAGTTAGGTGTCGCGATGTTAGGGAGGGCAGATTAGGGGTTAATACTATTTATTATAGGGTTATTGAGGCGGGAGTGAGGAGGATTAGGGGTTAATAACTTTATTATAGTAGCGGTGCGGTCCGCTCGGCAGATTAGGGGTTAATAAGTGTAGGCAGGTGGAGGCGACGTTGAGGGGGGCAGATTAGGGGTTAATAAATATAATATAGGGGTCGGCGGTGTTAGGGGCAGCAGATTAGGGGTACATAAGTATAACGTAGGTGGAGGTCGGCAGATTAGGGGTTAATTATTGTAGGTAGCTGGCGGCGACGTTGTGGGGGGCAGGTTAGCGGTTAATAAATATAATATAGGGGTCGGCGGTGTTAGGGGCAGCAGATTAGGGGTACATAAGTATAACGTAGGTGGCGGTCGGCAGATTAGGGGTTAAAAAAATTTAATCGAGTGGCGGCGATGTGGGGGGACCTCGGTTTAGGGGTACATAGGTAGTTTATGGATGTTAGTGTACTTTAGAGCACAGTAGTTAAGAGCTTTATGAACCGGCGTTAGCCCAGAAAGCTCTTAACTACTGACTTTTTTCTGCGGCTGGAGTTTGTCATTAGAATTCTAACGCTCACTTCAGACACGACTCTAAATACCGGAGTTAGAAAGATCCCATTGAAAAGATAGGATACGCAATTGACGTAAGGGGATCTGCGGTATGGAAAAGTCGCGGCTGAAAAGTGAGCATTAGACCCTTTCCTGACTGACTCCAAATACCGGCGGTAGCCTAAAACCAGCGTTAGGAGCCTCTAACGCTGGTTTTCACGGCTACCGCCAAACTCCAAATCTAGCCCTATGTCTGCACCTAACACCCTAACATGAATCCCGAATCTAAACACCCCTAATCTAACACTTATTAACCCCTAATCTGCCGCCCCCGCTATCCCTGACACCTGCATTATCTTATTAACCCCTAATCTGCCGCTCCGGACACCGCCGCCACCTATATTATAGCTATATACCCCTAATCTGCTGCCCCTAACATCGCCGACACCTACATAATATTTATTAACCCCTAATCTGCCCCCCCAACGTCGCCGCAACCTAACTACAAGTATTAACCCCTAATCTGCCGACCGGACCTCGCCGCTACTATAATAAATATATTAACCCCTAAACCGCTGCACTCCTGCCTCGCAAACCCTATAATAAATAGTATTAACCCCTAATCTGCCCCCCCCCCATGTCGCCGCAACCTAACTACAAGCATTAACCCCTAATCTGTCGACCGGACACCGTTGCCACCTACATTATAGCTATTAACCCCTAATCTGCTGTCCCTAACATCGCCGACCCCTATATTATATTTATTAACCCCTAATCTGCCCCCCCAATGTCACCGCAACCTAACTACAAGTATTAACCCCTAATCTGCCGACCGGACATCGCCGCCACTATAATAAATGTATTAACCCCTAAACCGCCGCATTCCCGCCTCGCAAGCACTATAATAAATTTTATTAACCCCTAATCTGCCCTCCCTAACATCGCCGCCACCTACCTACAATTATTAACCCCTAATCTCTCGCCCCCAACGTCGCCGCTACTATAATAAAGTTATTAACCCCTAAACCTAAGTCTAACCCTAACCCTAACACCCCCCTAACTTAAATATAATTTAAATAAAACGAAATAAATTTACTATAATTAAATAAATTAATCCTATTCAAAACTAAATACTTACCTGTAAAATAAACCCTAATATAGCTACAATATAACTAATAGTTACATTGTAGCTATTTTAGGATTTATATTTATTTTACAGGCAACTTTGTATTTATTTTAGCTAGGTACAATAGCTATTAAATATTTAATAACTATTTAATAACTACCTAGCTAAAATAAATACAAATTTACCTGTAAAATAAATCCTAACCTAAGTTACAATTACACCTAACACTACACTATCATTAAATTAATTAAATAAATTAATCCTATTTAAAACTAAATACTTACCTGTAAAATAAACCCTAATATAGCTACAATATAACTAATAGTTACATTGTAGCTATTTTAGGATTTATATTTATTTTATAGGCAACTTTGTATTTATTTTAACTAGGTGCAATAGCTATTAAATAGTTATTTAGTATTTAATAGCTACCTAGTTAAAATAATTACAAAATTACCTGTAAAATAAATCCTAACCTAAGTTACAATTAAACCTAACACTACACTATCATTAAATAAATTAAATTAACTACAAGTACTTACAATTAAATACAATTAAATAAACTAAACTAAAGTACAAAAAAAACAAAACACTAAATTACAAAAAATAAAAAAATATTACAAGAATTTTAAACTAATTACACCTAATCTAAGCCCCCTAATAAAATAACAAACCCCCCAAAATAAAAAAATGCCCTACCCTATACTAAATTACAAAAGTTAACAGCTCTATTACCTTACCAGCCCTTAAAAGGGCCTTTTGCGGGGCATGCCCCAAAGAAAACAGCTCTTTTGCCTGTAAAAAAAAAACACAATACCACCCCCCAACATTACAACCCACCACCCACATACCCCTACTCTAACCCAAACCCCCCTTAAATAAACCTAACACTAAGCCCCTGAAGATCTCCCTACCTTGAGTCGTGTTCACCCAGCCGGGCCGAAGTCTTCATCCGATGGGGCAGAAGAGGACATCCAGACCAGCAGAAGTCTTCATCCAAGCGGGGCAAGAAGAGGTCTTCCATCCATCAGAAGTCTTCATCCAGGCGGCATCTTCTATCTTCATCCTTCCGGAGCGGAGCGGCAGCATGCTGAAGACATCCGACGCGGAGCATCCTCTTCTTTCTTGATCTGACGACTAAATGACGGTACCTTTAAGTGACGTCATCCAAGATGGAGTCCCTTGAATTCCGATTGGCTGATAGGATTCTATCAGCCAATCGGAATTAAGGTAGGAAAAATCTGATTGGCTGATTCAATCAGCCAATCAGATTGAAGTTCAATCCGATTGGCTGATCCAATCAGCCAATCAGATTGACCTCGCATTCTACTGGCTGTTCCGATGCCGGCCTGGATGTCCTCTTCTGCCCCATCGAATGAAGACTTCAGCCCGGCTGGGTGAACACGACTCAAGGTAGGGAGATCTTCAGGGGCTTAGTGTTATTTTTATTTAAGGGGGGTTTGGGTTAGAGTAGGGGTATGTGGGTGGTGGGTTGTAATGTTGGGGGGGTGGTATTGTGTTTTTTTTTACAGGCAAAAGAGCTGTTTTCTTTGGGGCATACCCGGCAAAAGGCCCTTTTAAGGGCTGGTAAGGTAATAGAGCTGTTAACTTTTGTAATTTAGTATAGGGTAGGGCATTTTTTTATTTTGGGGGGCTTTGTTATTTTATTAGGTGTAATTAGTTTAAAATTCTTGTAATTTTTTTTATTTTTTGTAATTTATTGGGGGGGGGGGGGTTGTACTTTAGTTTATTTAATTGTATTTAATTGTAAGTACTTGTAGTTAATTTATTTAATTTATTTAATGATAGTGTAGTGTTAGGTTTAATTGTAACTTAGGTCAGGATTTATTTTACAGGTAATTTTGTAATTATTTTAACTAGGTAGCTATTAAATAGTAAATAACTATTTAATAACTATTGTACCTAGTTAAAATAAATACAAAGTTGCCTGTAAAATAAATATAAATCCTAAAAAGCTACAATGTAACTATTAGTTATATTGTAGCTATATTAGGGTTTATTTTACAGGTAAGTATTTAGTTTAAAATAGGATTAATTTATTTAATTAATTTAATGATAGTGTAGTGTTAGGTGTAATTGTAACTTAGGTTAGGATTTATTTTACAGGTAAATTTGTATTTATTTTAGCTAGGTAGTTATTAAATAGTTATTAACTATTTAATAGCTATTGTACCTAGTTAAAATAAATACAAAGTTGACTGTAAAATAAATATAAATCCTAAAATAGCTACAATGTAACTATTAGTTATATTGTAGCTATATTAGGGTTTATTTTACAGGTAAGTATTTAGTTTTAAATAGGATTAATTTATTTAATTATAGTAAATTTATTTCGTTTTAATAAAATTATATTTAATTTAGGGGGTGTTAGGGTTAGGGTTAGACTTAGGTTTAGGGGTTAATAACTTTATTAAAGTAGCGGTGACGTTGGGGGCAGGAGATTAGGGGTTAATAATTGTAGGTAGGTGGCGGTGATGTTAGGGAGGGCAGATTAGGGGTTAATAAAATTTATTATAGTGTTTGCGAGGCGGGAGTGCGGCGGTTTAGGGGTTAATACATTTATGTCCGGTCGGCAGATTAGGGGTTAATACTTGTAGTTAGGTTGCGGCGACGTTGGGGGGGCAGATTAGGGGTTAATAACTATAATGTAGGGGTCGGCGATGTTAGGGACAGCAGATTAGGGGTTAATAGCTATAATGTAGGTGGCGGCGGTGACCGGTCGGCAGATTAGGGGTTAAATAATTTTATGATAGTGTTTGCGATGTGGGGGGCCTCGGTTTAGTGGTTCATAGGTAGTTTATGGGTGTTAGTGTACTTTAGCACTGTAGTTAAGAGGTTTATATTCCGGTGTTAGCCCATAAAGCTCTTAACTACTGACTTTATTCAGTAGATTCGGATGGCCGTGTATTACACTAGTATTTACACCTAATATACAGTACATAATACTAGTCTAATACACAGCATATCCCAACTAAAACATGCATAAATTCAGATTTTCGGAACAGAATCGAACAGAATTCAGCCGAATTTATCCGAATCCGAATAAATCTGAAACAAATTCATTCAAATTTTGCCGAATTCGAATCGATCCAAACCAAAATTCGAAAAATCCGAATCAATCCGAATCGAAACTGAACCAAATTTTTTCGCCATGCACATATCTACTAGAATTTAAATTATGAGTGTACTTCAATACCAATAAATAGAAACTTCTAAAATTCCCATATCCCTCTAGGTGGTGGTGTGTGCATACAAACACTAAACATAGTCTCTATATATACTACTTACTTATAATTCTGTATTGCTTTTTTATATGTGACTAATATTTCTAATTCTTAACTTGTATATCCTTTGAAGCTATGGTTTCGATCTCTTACTTATATCTCCATTTGTATTGTTCTTATTTTCTCATTTCATTATCATTTTTACTTATATTTCTATTTTGCTTCATTTAACTGGGAAAAGCACTTTTAAACTTCTCTTAAATGGCTATCTCTTCCAATCCTATTATATTTTGTTCAGGTAAGTAGCAATAATAATATTATTTTTAATTTTCTTCAACACCTAGAAAGCCCTAAATTATATTCAATTAAAAATATTTCAACAAGAACAATTTAGGTTAAATTAATCATAATAAAAAGTGGCTAAATATATGTCTTTATTTAGGTTATAAGAGACCCAATGCCCCCATCTTATATACCCAGTATGTCTCCCTTTGCCTGAGCTCCTTTGTCTTATTCCCGCCTCATTTTCTTTGTTTCAAATGTTGTAAAATCACTCCTCTCAGACATTGTGAGTCTTTGTTGTAAAAATTACACTAAAGGGCAGAAAGGTAGTGTGATTTTAATCCCAATTTAATATTGTTAAAAGGCTCCAGAAGTCTGACCTTATATGAACATGTCATGTGAACTATATACTGATAATTAC
This sequence comes from Bombina bombina, assembly GCF_027579735.1. Classification (NCBI taxonomy): domain Eukaryota; kingdom Metazoa; phylum Chordata; class Amphibia; order Anura; family Bombinatoridae; genus Bombina; species Bombina bombina. Next base: position 776,634,940 of record NC_069501.1, on the reverse strand, counting down.
AATTACACTGTAACAGGTAAACTGAAAAATCTGATTTCCAGTTGCACAGAGTTAACTGGAGTTAAGAGTTAATTTCACATAAGGCCTAATACTCGTGGATTTTACCTGTTTGGTAGGCTTTCTGACAAAATGATGTTCACAAGCTATTACATTTCAAAAAGCCTATAGTTTGTATTTGTAGCCAATGTAAGGGTTCTTTTGGTTTCTCTCTGAGGGCTAGTTTCCATTGAGCCATTAACAATGGAGCTGTAAGCTACCGAAGCGGCCGACAGCTAAAAGTAATTTACGGCTCCATTTTAGTATCAGGTTTCCATTGAAGGAAACAGGTTAGGGTACATGAAGAATTAGTCAACTTAAAATGCGTCCTTGAAATATTAAATATAAATATTAAAACATAATAATAATAATAATTATTAAACATTATTATAGATACTGTAAAATAGTCTAAATATTTCATTGAACCATAGAATATATATATATATATATATATATATATATTGCAGTATCTATAATAATTTCTAATAATTACTAATATTTTTAAAAATATTATATTCAATATTTCATGAACACACTTTAAGATTTTTTTTTTTCATGAGCGCTAACCTGACACCACGTTAGACCTAAAGCATGAAACACAAATAGGGCATATTTTATATTCCTATGTTCTTCACATTCAAAAAACTATATATATATATATATATATATATATATATATATATATATATATATATATATATATCTACTGTATATATCTATAGGAATATATATGCAGGTATAGGTATAAACAGATATATTTATAGAAAGATATATTTACAATAAAAATAAAATGTTCCCGTATGTGAAGAACATTGGAATGTGAAATATCAATAATGTTGGGTCAGTGTGTGAGCGATAAGTGTAAGGTTTTTTCCTTCAGCACTCTCCATTGAAATCTATGGGGATAATAAGATAGCACGTCACGATATCCGGAGTCCTGGTGAGAGCATGTTGGGTTTCACTCAAGCTCAAACTTTTCACTTTCAGCTTGTAATGCGCTGAATATGGAGCATGTAACAGGGCATAAACATTATCTGGTTCAGGTACTCCAAGCTTTTATCAAGAGTCCCAAAGAATAGTAATCTGATAACATTTCTTCTTTTTAAATATTTTTCAAAGAAAATTAGGAAAAACGCATTGGACCTCTCTGAATGTCTTGTCTTGATTACAAGGAAAGAAAAAAAACACATTTTACAATCAAGAGAAATGTAATTCCTACACACCTAGAAAAATGTGCCAAGATTAAAGCAAACATGACATTAAAGTGCACAATAAAGTGGTATAGTTGACATCAAAATGTAAACAAACATCATGATGATATTCCCTTCTCTTAAAGGCCCTCTTGGAACTTAGTTTTATTTGGATGAGCATGAATCATGAGCTCCAATACAAAAAATGCTTTGTAATCGGATAATGTGACTATGGTTTATAGGTTTAGAGTAGTCAAACTACAGGGTTAAGTCATGCATGAAAAATAGGATGACTACTCAAAGAGTTTGGTTTGGTTTGGTTTGTCAACAAAGGCAAGAAGAGTACATTTATTTAGCAAAGCAAAATGGTCCTAAAAAGTAGGCCCAGTTTGAATGAGGGTTGCTTTAACTTAAGATATCTCACAGAGAGTCACTGAGAGGATTTTTAGTATTTCAGTAGAAATTAAGTTCAGAATAATGCCACCATTCTTTTCATAGGAACAGTTTCATGTTTAATTAGACCAGAACGCATGGGTTAACCACAAATTATAGTAATTGTGATGGGATATATTTTCTACAGTTTGAGTCAGTATACTTAAATTGTAGCTAAGCCAAAAATACTCCTTAAATCCATATTACATGACTAAGTGCATGGGTCCAAAACATTGTTGTTGCAGTCTGACTGAAAAAAGTTCCTTTTATGCTTTAAGGTGGTGCGGCTGTTCTTTCCTTTTTGCTAAATCCATATTACTAGTATATGTGTCTTGCACATATCTATACCATTAGGATTGAGCACACAACTTCTAACCGTTGTGTCCCCCCAAGTCTCTCCCTATGTTAATTTTAACCATATGTGCTATTATTGTGAAGTGGAATTGTCTAGGAAGAACAAAAGCTCAGCAATGAAGTGGTACCATGCAAACTCATAGAGGGCTAGATTACGAGTGGAGCGATATCATTTGTACACGAACAATATTGGGTTTTCATGGCTGTTTGCGCGCAAGTCAAATTCCACTCATATTACAAGTTAAAAGTAAATGGGAAAGCATGAGCGCAATCGCAATTTACGCTAGAATGATTACCGCAACTTTAGAGCTCTGGATAACTGTTACGCTTGACAAAAACGTGTCACAAAACAAATAAAAAATACATGTAAAAGTATAATTACACTTATAATAATACTATCTAATAAAAATTATTTTAGAAAAATATTGCATAAAAAAGTTATAAGGGCTCAAAGGTGTTAGAAAAAAAAAAAGACTGCAAAGGGCTTTAACATAGAGATACAAACATACACATGTCTAAATATGTAGATGTAGGTATGTGTGTATATATGTATATATATATATGTATATATATATATATATATATATATACAGTATATACATTATATATATATATATATATATATATATATATATATATTGTGTGTATATATATATATATTTCAAATGATGGTGTAAATGCACTCTCACCAACTTATGCAACTTGTCAGGGTGCTGTAAGGTAATAGATAAACTGTAGCAAAGAAGCACTCACTGAACGATTCCAACTGTGACAAAAGACTTTAATTCAAACGAGTGACGTTTCGGGACAATAACAGTCCCTTCCTCTGACAAACTAACAATGTGAAAAAGCAGGCCTTAAATAGGCTCCAAAAATACCCTCCCCATAAGTGTGACCAATCACGGTCAAGGTTACAAAACCTATCTTACCCAGTAACAAATAGTAATCGATATTACAATAGTGCAAAGTAAATTAATCAAGTGAGTTAAAACATAGGACCCCGTGTTGCTAATAGAGTGGGGGGAATAATCACTGTTCAACCCTTTCTAATCAGCTGCTAAACGACCATAAACAAAGGAAAAACGTAGAAAAAACGAAGAAAAAACCATATTATGTGAGGATCGTAATTCAACCAATCAGTGTGATCCCAGTCATGTAGATCGTAATTCCACCAATGGGCCGTCATCAGACTTGTGGGAATTATAATAGTACCAATCAGCAGCCTAATAGCATTCTGTGTCAAAAGCGTCATACCATTACGCTTTCCAGATATGCCCACCTGTCACTGACTATGCCCGTTGCCTATAGCAACATAGTAAAAACATTTTGCTAAATCGGATCAGATCGCTACTTGCCAGTCATAGACAGATACAGCGATACGCTCGCCATATAGATCACAGCGGCTTTCGCATATCGGATAACAAAGGCGTTGCACAGCCAAAATAATGCTGTTAAAGAGATGGCGAGATCCGACCAATCAGCCGTGTGTCCACACCCCCATGGGCGTAACAAGATCATCACTGTGTTATTGTCCGCCTCTGTGCCTCTGTATCAGAGATGGGCTAATCTATTAAAATAATCACACTCGTATAAAGGTGACAAACAGTTTCCATCCTGGGCCACACATAGACTGTCAATGGCGAACACGGCTATATTCGTGTAACACTACCAATAAATTTTAGCTGTTTATTTCACAACAACAAACTGTTATTTATAATACCTGTCTGTTTCAACGGTCGCTGCATGCAGACTCCTATGCTGTGCATCAAACAACATCCTAAGAATAAAGTGTAAACAGTGTAAATAGAAACAATATATGTAAAAAAGGGGGACCTATATGTATAAAACCTATATGTATAAAACCACATATAAGCTATAATATATCCATAGAGAATAATCACACAAAAGTGAAAAGTATAAACAAATAAATCTTAGTTGTATATTTCATAACAACCAACTGTTGTTACTAATACCTATCTATTTCCACGGTCGCTGCATGCAGACTCCTATTCTGTGCATCAAACAACATCCTTGGAGTAAAGTGTAAACAGTGTAAAAAGGAACTATATAGACAAAACGGGAAACCTATATACATATAATCTATATGAATAAAACAACATATAAGCTATTATATATCCATAGTAAGTAATCACGAAAAAGTGAAAAGTATACCACTGTAAAGGCTCCGCCAGCCTTGTATCTAACCATAATTGTGGCACCGATTATGGGATTGGTGTGAAGTAGACCACCCAAGCTAAAAAGCAACACGGGGTAAGCACAAAGTGAATATAATTAAAATTAAAATTGAAATAATGTTAAAATTAAATCGTCCATATAATGGACACAATATTAACAACATGATGTAAAGAGAACCACCTATGGATATTACATAGGGGCAATATAGGACAGAGAAATCAGCATTGTCTTCGGTTACATTGTGCTTTTAGATCAATCGACTGTATTCAGGGTCTGGAAAAATAAATAAATAAAATACAATAAAATAATATAATGATAAAACAAAATGAAATGAAATGAGATGATAAATCAATGCAAGTAAATAAAATGAACTGAAATCAATAAATCAAAACATAAATCAAAATAAATAAATAAAGAAAAATAGACTAAAATAAAATAAAATAAAATAAAATAGAATAAAATAAAATAAAATAAACTAAAAAAATGAAATAAAATAAATTAAAATAAACTAACCAAAACAAAAATAAAATAAATATAAATATAAATAAAATATATAAAAATAAATATAAATAAAGAAATAAAGAAATAAAGAAAAAAAAGGAAAAAAAGAAGAAAAATAAAAAGAAAAAAGCAAATGAATAAGATATAAAAGACGAGGGAAAACGAGGAGGGAAGAAACTATAGAAGAAGAAAAAGCCAGTAGTAAATAAGACAGAAACAGCCACCATACAGAAAATGAAACCACATTAAATAAAATACGGGGGAATCAAGAAGTCAAGTTCGAGAGGAAAGAGAAATAAAGATAGAATAAAGACTAAGAGCAAATGGATCATGAGCTCTCATTGAAATGGACATCAATATTCATATAGACTGGGTCTCAGCGTTCATAAATAACATTGCCATCCTGTGTGGGTGTTGAGACCCCTGGGACTGAGGGTACCAAGTTCATAGATCCACCTTGATTCTTTGCGGAGTAGCATGTTATCTCTGTCTCCCCCCCTCCGTGGGGTCGGTACGTGGTCGATCAGTCGAAATCTCAGATCGTTGACAGTGTGGCCTGACTCCAGGAAGTGCCTTGCGACCGGTTGATCTGCCTTTTTGTTTCTTATGGCCAAACGAATGCTGGACCTGTGGTTGGCCATTCTCGTCCTTGCATCGTCGGTTGTTTTGCCAATATAAAATTTCCCACAAGGGCAGTTCAAAAGATATATTACATATTGGGTGGTGCAAGTCAGATAGTATTTGATCTCATATGACCTATTGCTTTCAGGGTGGTGAAAGTGGGAGCCAGTGATCATCCCACTACACGTCACACAACTAATGCAGCGGTAGCACCCTTTCTTTTTCGTCCTCAGCCATGTCCTTACACCCCCTTCTGGATTGACATCTGCTTTCACAAGATGATCCCTCAGATTTCTTCCTCGACGAAACCCTATCCTTGGTGCCTTCCAATTCTTGAAAGGCAGGGTATGGTCTGCTTCAATCAGTTTCCATTCATCCTTAATCGTATGAGTTAGGGGTATAATGCCTGGTGAATATGTGGTCACAAAGGTGAGTTGATCTCCTTGTTTAGATTGGGACTCTTCTCCTGGTACACTCGTACATAACACTCCTGATTTAATCTCTAGCAGATCCTTATGCTTGTATCCTCTCTCCCTAAAGCGCTCTGTCATATCCTGTAGTTGTTCCTCACACAATACCTCATTGGTATTATTTCTAATCACCCGTTGGTACTGGGCTTTAGGGATATTGTGTATAAGGCTAAGCTGGTGGCAGCTTCTGGCATGCAGTAATGAGTTTCGGTCCGTAGCTTTACGGAACAAAGTTGTACCCAATCTCCCATTCACCTTGAAGACCCTCACATCAAGGTAGTCCACCGTGGAATGACTGATTGTGTGGGTAAATCTAATGGGACTCTCAAGTGTATTCAGATCCTCAATCCATTGTGTTAGGCTATCCTCTCCATCAGACCATACCAGGAACAGGTCGTCAATATATCGACAGTAGTACCTGATGTTAACATTGTTGAAGATCTTCATAATGGATGTCTCATAGAATGCCATAAACAGGTTGGCCAGCGACGGGGCCACATTGGACCCCATCGCTGTCCCTGAGATTTGTAGGTAAAATGTAGAGTCAAAAAGGAAGTAGTTCTCCCTCAGGCATAATGAAAGGAGGCAGATGATAACTTCTTCTGATGGGCCAATGTATGCTGCCTTCCTGAGTGCATGTGTAACTGCTGTGATGCCATCTTGATGTGGGATGACCGTGTAAAGGCTAGACACGTCAAGAGTGACCAAAAGGTCTCCATCAGTGATGTCCTCAAACTTCTTGATGCCCATGATGAAGTCATTTGAATCCCGTATGTATGATGGCAAGGATTGCACCAAAGGCTGTAGGTAATGGTCAACAAATTGAGCTAGTGGTTGAAGTAGCGAACCCCTCGCTGAGACAATGGGTCTCCCAGGAGGGTTATAGGCATTCTTATGTACCTTTTAGTCTATTTTTCTTTATTTATTTATTTTGATTTATGTTTTGATTTATTGATTTCAGTTCATTTTATTTACTTGCATTGATTTATCATCTCATTTCATTTCATTTTGTTTTATCATTATATTATTTTATTGTATTTTATTTATTTATTTTTCCAGACCCTGAATACAGTCGATTGATCTAAAAGCACAATGTAACCGAAGACAATGCTGATTTCTCTGTCCTATATTGCCCCTATGTAATATCCATAGGTGGTTCTCTTTACATCATGTTGTTAATATTGTGTCCATTATATGGACGATTTAATTTTAACATTATTTCAATTTTAATTTTAATTATATTCACTTTGTGCTTACCCCGTGTTGCTTTTTAGCTTGGGTGGTCTACTTCACACCAATCCCATAATCGGTGCCACAATTATGGTTAGATACAAGGCTGGCGGAGCCTTTACAGTGGTATACTTTTCACTTTTTCGTGATTACTTACTATGGATATATAATAGCTTATATGTTGTTTTATTCATATAGATTATATGTATATAGGTTTCCCGTTTTGTCTATATAGTTCCTTTTTACACTGTTTACACTTTACTCCAAGGATGTTGTTTGATGCACAGAATAGGAGTCTGCATGCAGCGACCGTGGAAATAGATAGGTATTAGTAACAACAGTTGGTTGTTATGAAATATACAACTAAGATTTATTTGTTTATACTTTTCACTTTTGTGTGATTATTCTCTATGGATATATTATAGCTTATATGTGGTTTTATACATATAGGTTTTATACATATAGGTCCCCCTTTTTTACATATATTGTTTCTATTTACACTGTTTACACTTTATTCTTAGGATGTTGTTTGATGCACAGCATAGGAGTCTGCATGCAGCGACCGTTGAAACAGACAGGTATTATAAATAACAGTTTGTTGTTGTGAAATAAACAGCTGAAATTTATTGGTAGTGTTACACGAATATAGCCGTGTTCGCCATTGACAGTCTATGTGTGGCCCAGGATGGAAACTGTTTGTCACCTTTATACGAGTGTGATTATTTTAATAGATTAGCCCATCTCTGATACAGAGGCACAGAGGCGGACAATAACACAGTGATGATCTTGTTACGCCCATGGGGGTGTGGACACACGGCTGATTGGTCGGATCTCGCCATCTCTTTAACAGCATTATTTTGGCTGTGCAACGCCTTTGTTATCCGATATGCGAAAGCCGCTGTGATCTATATGGCGAGCGTATCGCTGTATCTGTCTATGACTGGCAAGTAGCGATCTGATCCGATTTAGCAAAATGTTTTTACTATGTTGCTATAGGCAACGGGCATAGTCAGTGACAGGTGGGCGTATCTGGAAAGCGTAATGGTATGACGCTTTTGACACAGAATGCTATTAGGCTGCTGATTGGTACTATTATAATTCCCACAAGTCTGATGACGGCCCATTGGTGGAATTACGATCTACATGACTGGGATCACACTGATTGGTTGAATTACGATCCTCACATAATATGGTTTTTTCTTCGTTTTTTCTACGTTTTTCCTTTGTTTATGGTCGTTTAGCAGCTGATTAGAAAGGGTTGAACAGTGATTATTCCCCCCACTCTATTAGCAACACGGGGTCCTATGTTTTAACTCACTTGATTAATTTACTTTGCACTATTGTAATATCGATTACTATTTGTTACTGGGTAAGATAGGTTTTGTAACCGTGATTGGTCACACTTATGGGGAGGGTATTTTTGGAGCCTATTTAAGGCCTGCTTTTTCACATTGTTAGTTTGTCAGAGGAAGGGACTGTTATTGTCCCGAAACGTCACTCATTTGAATTAAAGTCTTTTGTCACAGTTGGAATCGTTCAGTGAGTGCTTCTTTGCTACAGTTTATATATATATATATATATTTGTGTGTACATATGGATTTATGTATTTACAGACATATATACACATATGAACACATAAATCCATATGTACACATATATAGACAGTGCAAAAAGACAAAGGATACCATCGTTCTGTGTAAAAAATAAAAAACTTTATTCCAAATAGATTAAAAAATTAATGGACAGCAAGCACTGAAACTATGTGTAGCGAGAGGAGCTTAGCAAACAGGCTTGCGCGGCGGGATGTCGTAGTCATAGCCTAATTGGATGCAATACCCCTATGTTTAAAAAGGCTTTAAGAGGTAAAATGATTGGATAATCACAAAACTACTCCCTTTACTATTTACAAATGCCATTGAAAGAGATGCCAATATTGTCTGCCTTATACATGATTGGGACACCTAATACGTAATTATCAGTATTACATTAGTATAATCATGTAAACATAAGCGATGTTCCCAACAATAAATAAGTTGACAAAGGTCTTGGAAATAAACATGGACGATATTGTGGAAAGGGTTAAAAAATATGCTATATAATTCCACATTAACGTGAGTGCTTTAATATATGCATTTAAGCTGGTACATATAGATACAATTGTTAACAAAAAGTGTCTAAAAATAGGAGGGTACGTTCTGCAAAGACACATTGGTGAATGTGCTAAAATGTACACATATAAACCAATAGACTTTTGTTTCAAGATGTAAGACAATATATAGAGAGCACCCACTGTATAGCTGGAAAAGTATTTGATAATACTTATAATGCACAAATATCAAATTCTTTGTGACTAACACTAACAATGAACAGCTGTGAGATCTGGAATTAGAAGGTAATGAATACAATATATTGCAATTATATATTTAAGACTATAATTATATTGAAAAAACTTGGTTCACAAGATCAGACAATAAGATTATAATTACAACATATTGTATAATGTATATAAAAGGAAAAAATAAGAAATGTTTCTCTGCCTGTTAAACTAGTAGAAAATATCTCTTGGGAAAAGTATTCATAGTGTGCCTCAGGACCACTACCTGCCTATTCCCAATAATTGATTAGGTCATACCTAGAGTTGAGGCCCTCTGGATGTCTAGTATGAAGCCTAAACATCCAGTAGGCCTCACATTTGGCTAATAGTTTGTCCAAATCCCCACCTCTTTTGGGTAGCTTGACCTTCTCTTTAGCACACCATCTGAGAGAGGTGATATCTCCTTGGTGTTTCTCTACGAAATGGCGAACTATTGGTGTGGTAGATCTCCCTCTGGAAATAGTAGAAAAATGCTCTCTCATATGTTACTTTATGTCTCTTGAGGTGAGGCCTATATATTGTACTCCACATTTTCTACATCTCAGCATGTATATTACCTCTGTTGACATGCAATTCATGCATGATTTTATTTTAAATTCTTCACCAGTTACGTACGTGGTGAAAATTTAAATTTTCTCAAGATATTCACATGGCCTACATTTTCTGTGGCCACAAGGATACATGCCTGAACTTGTTAGCCATGTAGATGTCCTAATATTATCTGACCTTAGTAGTGTAGGCGAAAGTAAAGACCCCAAGGTAGGGCCTTTTCTTGAGCTGCATCACACTCCATTCTTGGCCAATTCAGTCAGTTTATCATCAGCTGCCAGTATATGAAAATGTTTCCGTACTATTTGTGCAATTTGAGGAAACTGAACACTGTAGCTGGTGACAAAGTTGACACCTTTAAAAGATTCAGTTTTGCTTGTTTTATCACCCAAAAGTAATGATCACTCTATGTTCTCAACCTGTCTTCTCGCAGTGTTAATAGTTCTTTTGGAGTAACCCCTCTCCTTCAATCTCTGTTCCAAAGCTCTAGCTTCATGATAAAAGTCACTGGCCTAGATTTGGAGTTTTGTCGGTAAGGACCCGCGTAGCTAACGCCGGCTTTTTTCTGGCCGCACCATAAAAATAACTCTGGTATTGAGAGTCCACATAAAGGCTGCGTTAGGCTCCAAAAAAGGAGCGTAGAGCATTTTTAACGCAGCTTCAACTCTCAATACCAGAGTTGCTTACGCAAGCGGCCAGCCTCAAAAACGTGCTCGTGCACGATTCCCCCATAGAAAACAATGGGGCTGTTTGAGCTGAAAAAAAACCTAACACCTGCAAAAAAGCCGCATTCAGCTCTTAACGCAGCCCCATTGTTTGCTATGCGGAAACACCTCCTAAGTCTGCACCTAACACCCTAACATGTACCCCAAGTCTAAACACCCCTAACCTTACACTTATTAACCCCTAATCTGCCGTCCCCGCTATCGCTGACACCTGCATTTTATTTTTAACCCCTAATCTGCCGCTCCGTAAACTGCCGCTACTTACATTATCCTTATGTACCCCTAATCTGCTGCCCCTAACACCACCGACCCCTATATTATATTTATTAACCCATAATCTGCCCCCCACAACGTCGCCTCCACCTGCCTACACTTATTAACCCCTAATCTGCAGACCGGACCGCACCGCTATTATTATAAAGTTATTAACCCCTAATCCGCCTCACTAACCCTATAATAAATAGTATTAACCCCTAATCTGCCCTCCCTAACATCGCCGACACCTAACTTCAAACATTAACCCCTAATCTGCCGACCGGAGCTCACCGCTATTCTAATAAATGTATTAACCCTTAAAGCTAAGTCTAACCCTAACACTAACACCCCCCTAAATTAAATATAATTTTAATCTAACGAAATTAATTAACTCTTATTAAATAAATTATTCCTATTTAAAGCTAAATACTTACCTGTAAAATAAATCCTAATATAGCTACAATATAAATTATAATTACATTGTAGCTATTTTAGGATTAATATTTATTTTACAGGTAACTTTGTATTTATTTTAACCAGGTACAATAGCTATTTAATAGTTAAGAACTATTTAATAGCTAAAATAGTTAAAATAATTACAAATTTACCTGTAAAATAAATCCTAACCTAAGTTACAATTAAACCTACCACTACACTATCATTAAATTAATTAAATAAAATACCTATAATTATCTACAATTAAACCTAACACTACACTATCAATAAATAAATTAAATACAATACCTACAAATAACTACAATGAAATAAACTATCTAAAGTACAAAAAATAAAAAAGAACTAAGTTACAAAAAATAAAAAATATTTACAAACATAAGAAAAATATTACAACAATTTTAAACTAATTAAACCTACTCTAAGCCCCCTAATAAAATAACAGAGCCCCCCAAAATAAAAAAATGCCCTACCCTATTCTAAATTACTAAAGTTCAAAGCTCTTTTACCTTACCAGCCCTGAACAGGGCCCTTTGCGGGGCATGCCCCAAGAAGTTCAGCTCTTTTGCCTGTAAAAAAAAACATACAATACCCCCCCCCCAACATTACAACCCACCACCCACATACCCCTAATCTAACCCAAACCCCCCTTAAATAAACCTAACACTAAGCCCCTGAAGATCTTCCTACCTTGTCTTCACCCTGCCAGGTTCACCGATCGGTCCAGAAGAGCTCCTCCGATGTCCTGATCCAAGCCCAAGCGGGGGGCTGAAGAGGTCCATGATCCGGCTGAAGTCATCATCCAAGCGGGAGCTGAAGAGGTCCATGATCCGGCTGAAGTCTTCATCCAAGCGGGGCAGAAGAGGTCTTCCATCCGATTGAAGTCTTCATCCAAGTGGGATCTTCTATGGTCATCCATCCGGAGCAGAGCGGCAGGATCCTGAAGACCTCCGACGCGGAACATCCATAATGGCCAACGACTGAACGACGAATGACGGTTCCTTTAAATGACGTCATCCAAGATGGCGTCCCTCGAATTCCGATTGGCTGATAGGATTCTATCAGCCAATCGGAATTAAGGTAGGAATATTCTGATTGGCTGATGGAATTAGCCAATCAGAATCAAGTTCAATCCGATTCCTTCATTATAGTAGCGGTGCGGTCCGCTCGGCAGATTAGGGGTTAATAAGTGTAGGCAGGTGGAGGCGACGTTGAGGGGGGCAGATTAGGGGTTAATATATATAATATAGGGGTCGGCGGTGTTAGGGGCAGCAGATTAGGGGTACATAAGTATAACGTAGGTGGCGGCGCTTTGCGGTCAGCAGATTAGGGGTTAATTATTGTAGGTAGCTGGCTGCGACGTTGTGGGGGGCAGGTTAGGGGTTAATAAATATAATATAGGAGTCGGCGGTGTTAGGGGCAGCAGATTAGGGGTACATAAGTATAACGTAGGTGGCGGTCGGCAGATTAGGGGTTAAAAAAATTTAATCGAGTGGCGGCGATGTGGGGGGACCTCGGTTTAGGGGTACATAGGTAGTTTATGGGTGTTAGTGTACTTTAGAGTACAGTAGTTAAGAGCTTTATGAACCGGCGTTAGCCCAGAAAGCTCTTAACTACTGACTTTTTTCCTGCGGCTGGAGTTTTGTCGTTAGATGTCTAACGCTCACTTCAGACACGACTCTAAATACCGGAGTTAGAAAGATCCCATTGAAAAGATAGGATACGCAATTGATGTAAGGGGATCTGCGGTATGGAAAAGTCGCGGCTGAAAAGTGAGCGTTAGACCCTATTTTGAGTGACTCCAAATACCGGAGGTAGCCTAAAACCAGCGTTAGGAGCCTCTAACGCTGGTTTTCACGGCTAACGCCAAACTCCAAATCTAGACCACTATTTCTTGTACAATTTCATTTCCGACGTATAAATTCCCCTTTAGCCACAGCAGACGCTGTGTGCTTGGGATGGCAACTCTTGACGTGAAGCAAAGAGTTTCCTGAGATGAGCTTTCTGTATATTCTGGATAATACCCTATTTTCTCCTGAACCTATTAGGGTTACATCAAGATAGTTAATTTGTTCACAATTAAATTCAAAAGTAAAACTAAGACCAATGTTGTTGTTGTTCAGTATGTTCACAAAGAGAGCAATATCTAATTCACTCCCCTTCCAAATGAAGAGGAGGTCATATAAGTGCATAGAAGCCCTTTGTAGTCAGTGGCATCACTAGGGTTGGTGTCACCCAGTGCGGTAAGTTATGGTGTCACTCCCCCACCCCCCAGAAAGAAGACACACACAACACACAAAAACACAGGCACACACACATACAAACACTCAGACACACACACACACTCAGACACACTTAAAAACACACTCAGATGCACACACAAACATTCGGAAACACACTCTGACACACACACAAAAACACTCAGACACACACAAACACACTCTGACACACAAAAACACTCAGACACACACACAAAAACCCTCAGGCACACACAAACACACTCTGACACACAAAAACACTCAGACACACACACAAAAACACTCAGGCAAACACACAAACACTTAGATACACACCCAAAAACACTCAGGCACACACACAAAAACACTCAGACACGCACACAAAAACACTCAGACAGACACACACACAAAAACTCAGACACACATACAAAAACGCAGACACACACACATACAAAATATGTAAACTGCACTGCATTAATTATAAAGTTCATGCCAAGAGCTGCTCCCTGGCTAAGCAGAGCATCAATAAAAGATAAACTGTGCATTCTAAAAATAAATCACTAAAGAAAAGGCTTAGACGTGCAAAATTCTGCTCTCTGACTCTGTTCCAAGTCTGTCAGTGCACAGCCCCGGGTCGCGTGCCTACCGCTTCTTATGGCCAATCACCTCTGCACTCTGCATACCCTCAGACCCCCGCCCACCCTCCCCTCCTACCTCTTCAGTGTGCACTTAGTGTACCGTAACCGTACCGGTCTGGTGGGCATCATACATGGCTCCTTCACTTTAGAGACAGTGTCAGACAGTCATGCGGTCAGGTGCCAGGCAACCCCCTCATGATTTCCTGGTTCCCGTTAAGAGAGACAGCACAGCAGTGAGTGACTCCACTGCTCCACACGTCACTGAGCAGTGAGCACAGATAGGCAGGCAGGTTTAGGCTAGCAGCGCAGCTTTGCAAGCCCCATGGCACACCCACAACATTCATAGTTAAATTGGGCAGGGGAAGAGCAAAGTACAAATAAGCAAAAGCAGCCAGGAAAACTATTTGTGGAAATTGTTGCGCGAGCTCAAGGGGCAAAAAAGTGTGTCTACAACTTCCCCAGTCCCACTAATGTTCACAAATGCTGGCCCCTCTAATAAAAAAATCTATGCATTTCTACATTGTATTTCTTTGAATTTCAATAAAATAATAATAAAAAAAAATATATATATTTTTTTTTTCTGGTGGTGTCACCCCCTGGAGGGTGTCACCTGGGTGCGGCCCGCACCCCCCTAGTGATGCCACTGTTTACAGTTAAGTAGATGAAAACACATAAAAAATGATATTTATGCAATATTCATATTTAATAAAGTGCTATGCTGTATATTTATTGTAAATATTTCACATTACAATGTTCTGCACATAGCAGAACATGTTCTATGTATTTTAAATAGATATTCATATGTATATATATATATATATATATATATATATATATATATATATATATATATATATACACTATTTGTTTTTCAAAACCAGAGAGTGCTTATTTCTTGCTAATATATTATTCCAAATATGCAATATTATCTTTTTATGTTGCGCTTTTAATTTACAGCGATTGTGTTTGCACGATTTGTGGGTGTTAGGTTTTTTAAAACTTTTTTGGCAAGTAAAAACTATCACTCCACTCTTATTCTAGCCCAGAGTGGGGCCACTGAGTGCTGAAGTGTGCAACGCATAAAAATAGCCCATTGTCACTATGCATCACTCACTAAAGAGTTTGTGGAAGCATTATCAACACAAGAAAGGTGCGTTGAAAGCTTCATGAAATGAGTTTTCAAGACCAAGTAGCTGTACACAAGCCTCACATCAACATGCGTAATGTCAAGAGTCGGCTAAAGTGGTGTAAAGCATGAGCAGTGGAAATTTGTTCTCTACAGTGAAGAATAATGCTTCACTGTTTGGCAGTCTGAAGGAAAAATATGGTTATGGCTGATGCCAGGGAACAGTACATATTGGAATGTATAGTGCCTACTGTAAAGTTTGATGGAGGAGAGATAATACTCTGAGGCTGTTTTTCAGGGTTTAGGCTAGCTAAGCCCCTTGGTTCCAGTGAAGGGTCATCTTAATGCTACAGGATAGAAAGACATTTTAGACAATTGAGTGCTTCCGAATATGTGGCAATAGTTTATGGAAGACCATTCCTGTTCTATCATGACTGTGCCCCGTGCACAAATTAAATTCCATGCAGTCAGGGTTTCATGAGTATGGTGTAGAGAAAATTGAGGGGCCTGTATCCCACACTGACCTCAATTCCAGCCTAAACACCTTTGGGATGAATTAAAATGCCAATTATGAGCCAAACCTTCTTGTTCAACATCAGTGACTCACAAAAGCTCTTTTGGCTGAATTGACACAAATTCCAACAAATTCAAATATGTATGTATGCATTTGTGTATACAAGTATATAGGCTTGTATAAATAATTTTACTTTTCATAAGTGCCCATGAATTGTACACTCATCTTTTTTTTCCATTTATTGTATTTTAAAACAATATAAAAAGCCATATATTCATAGTTAAATGTTATCAGAATTCGTATATTTTGTTTTAAAAATAATTTCTCAATACTGTTGCACTTATTGTCAGTTTGGCGTGTAGCAATTTAAATTACTTTGCTGGAGTAAAAATAATAAAACATGGTAGTGCATAAAGAATATGATATGTGTTGATATACTTTATTAAAGTATTTTTTGTAAGGGAGTTAAATCACATTTTGAATGAAAATTACAACCTGCCAAATGTAATAAATGAGCATCTATGTAGTTGAGGATATTTTTTATTAATAAATGCTATGGAATATAATTGATTAAAATTCATGTTATAAACATTACAAAATAGTGTAAAAAATATGCATGCAGGGAATTTAACTTAATAAAAAAAATATATTCTGCAAATAAGTATAGGCTCATATTATGCAACAGGGTATATTACTGTTATATTTTTACATTATTTGCCGGAATCTTCAAAGATTTTCTTGATGGTCTGTTAAGGTAATTGAACCACTCAGGAGTTGTTTTATATGAGACATCTTATCTCTCTTTCATTATCCAGACTGTGGCTTCTGTTTATTCCCATGAAATCCATGTACACACTTTAGAAGCTCTCACGTGCAAGCTTGCATCTAACTTTCACAGGAGTCCTTAACACAATTTAAACACGAAAGAGATACTCAGTTAAAAAAAAGCTTTAATCTCCGTAATTCTGCTTTCTTACGTCATTTTATCCTCCATTCTTTCACAGGCTCTTTCATTGTAAAATGAACAATTTTATTTGAGAACAAAACGTGGACTTATTTATAGACTTAGCAGAAGCATTTTTATAACAATATTCATGCTTGCTTTATTTGTGTTTAAGGATGTGCACTCTTTAGAAAAAAAGAAAAAAATCAAACAGTAGGCTTTATTAAATCTGCCCTCTTCCACCTCAAATGTTATGAAGCTCTTTTCTTTTTTTACCTCATCCCTTAGTTAACTGAATCTGCTTTGAAAAGATTCTCTGTTTGCTGGTTTCTTGTCAAACTGAATGCCGCAAAATGAGTCCCCTTTGTTTGGTTAATTAATAGCATGAGTTGATCGGCCAAAACCCAATCTCTGTGCAGCAGAGATGGAATTGCTACTTTGAAGAAAGGAAATAAGTTTAGGTTAAAGTTTCAGAAGTGGATTTCAGGAATGTACTCTTTGAATACTGTCCTTATAGAATTAGATTAAGCCAAGAAAATTAGACATCCTTTGAAGTTAGTGGAGAGGTTTGAATGAGTGGAGATTTGGGTGGCAAATAGAAATAGGATTTCTAAAGTAGTTTGTACCCCTTTAACTTTATTACTTACACCTACCAATCAAACAAGTTTTGATCTTCTTTTCTGTTTAAAAAGAAAGTGCCAATTTTGAAAAGGAAACAGGAGTGTATAAGAATGCAAAAATATTAAGAGAAATAAATACAAATTTAAATCCTAGATGCAATGTTAAAATGCTGCTGTTTTTGTTATTTAAAAAAAATAACCTAGAACATTACTGAATAAATGAAAAATAAAATAATGTAAGTTTATAAGTTCTTTCTCTGTTTACAAAATCATAAACTCATCAACATGTATATTATATTATTTGAAACGGAATACACTTTACAATAAATGACTGTGTCCCAATTACAAGTGGAAAAACGCAATAGCAATATCACTGGACCTCTATAAAATTGATGCCAATTGATATTAAAAGTCAATGTTAAAACAAATTTACCAGAAAACATTTTCGTGACCGATATCGCACTAGCGCACTCTTAACTTTCAATGAATATTGGGATCAAGCTAAATATTGTGCTTCACATAGATTTTATTTTTTATTTTTATTATTAAATATGTATTTCTATATATGTGAGAATATTAATGTAAAATATATATACCTATATATCAATAGGAATAGATATATAGGTATAGGCATTTACAGAAATACAGATTAAAATAAAGTATTACACTCAGGTTTAAAAGGGATATGGTATATGGCATATATATATATATATATATATATATATATATATATATATGTGTGTGTGTGTGTGTGTGTGTGTTTGTGTGTGTGTGTGTGTGTGTGTGAATGTGTATGTATATTTGTTTATATGTGTAACTAAATATGTGCACACATATTTTACGTTCCTATGTGCTTGACATAGAAAAAAATGTGACATTTATTATTAGATAAATATGTTTATATATGTGTGTGTATGATATAATGGTAATGTAAAAAAAGATATCTATACCTATATATTGAAAGGAATAGATATATAGGTATATACAGATATATATATATATATATATATATATATATATATATATATATATATATATATATATATATATATATAAATTTATATTTACAATAAAAATAAAGTTTTTCTGCACATGAAGAACATTGGAATGTGAAATATTAATAATTGCTGTTGAGTTAGTGAGTAAGCTATATTCTTCCATGCTCTCTATTGAAGTGTATTGTGGAAAATAAGTTGCAAAGTCCCTTGTTGAGCGTGTGTCGGGTTTCACTTGCATTCAAACTTTTTACTTTCAACTTGAAATAGCAAAGCTTCTGCTTCTTTAAATAGAATTGATCTGCAGATGTTATCTGTTGAAGCCAAGCCAGGGAATGATATTAACAGGGTTAGCCTTGAGAAGTCAGCAGGGTACATTTACATTTCAGGGGGCTAGAAAATGCACAGTTTCAGAGCCAAAGTATTGCAAAGTTGTTTTAGTATGCATATCTAAATGTTTTAAATTAAAATCTCAAAGTGTTTACTCTCCATTTGACTTAGGAGTACTGCCTAATGAAGAAGGTGCACACATATTGCCATTAGACCCTCACACTGCAATGAGCAAGTATTCCACAACTGAAAACTGCCAATGATTATGTGATATCAGGTTACATAAAATCCATTTGTTAGTTAGATACCCTGTTTGCTGCCATGACAGATATATATTAAAGGGACAGTCAACGCCAGAATTTTTGTTGTTTAAAAAGGTTGATAATCCCTTTATTACCCATTCCCAATTTTTGCAAAACCAACACAGTTATAATAATACACATTTTACCTTTGTAATTATCTTGTATCTATGCCTCTGCAAACTGCCCTCTTATTTCAGTTCTTTTGACAGACTTGCATTTTAGCCAATCAGTGCTCACTACTAGGAGCTTCACATGCGTGAGCTTAATGTTATGTATATGAAACACATGAACTAACGCTCTCTAGTGGTAAAAAACTGTCAAAATGCTTTCAGATTAGAGGCGGCCATCAAGGTCTAAGAAATTAGCATATGAACCTCCTAGGATTAGCTTTCAACTAAGAGTACCAAGAGAACAAAGCAAAATGTATGATAAAAGTAAATTGGAAAGTTGTTTAAAATTACATGCCCTATTTAAATCACAAAAGTTTTTTTTGGACTTGACTGTCCCTTTAAGTAACAGGACTTTAGTGTTAAAATTTGAGGACAAATGCCCAGTGGATTACTTTTTAGTAAATGTTATATCTAATGTTCTGTATTATATGTATGTTATGTATTATGAAATATTTAATATTTATTAACTTTGCCTTGTTTTGAAATTTAAATATACAGCCATTGTCACTAGCTTCTGCGTTAATCGCAGGTGAAAGATGCATATGCAAACCAAGTTTTGCATACTGTATGCTTTGGGTTGCTACACAACTACCCTGAAACAAGACATATGCTCTTAAAAATTACAATTTATCTATCTATCATCTATCTGTCTGTCTACTTGTCAAATTTCTAAATATCATACATTTCCCACAGCCATAAAAAATTATCCAAGTTATCATATCAAGCATGTACAATATACATGTAATAGACAATATACAAAAATATACAACATACAATGTACACAGCCATAAAAATGTATTTGTTAAATGTCATGTATGGGAGAACTTCCGGGCGGCGGCCATGATAGGTCGCAGTTTTGAGTGCTGCTTCTGCCTATAATATTAAAATACCTCAACAAGGTGCCATCTGACATGAAATCCTATATTTTACAAACATGCTAATCATCCTTCAGCTGATGACCCTAACATTTTGCCAAAGGGTGCGTTGCAACACTTACTAATATTTTCAGAAATAAAGGAAGGTTATATAACTTTACAGAATCTTTTGAAGGAACAGGAGCTCAAGATTGCTGCTAGAATCGACCGTCTCCAATTTCTTGTGGAAAATGTGATTGCGGAGAGAGTCGCTCTGGCAACCTCGCTGGAGGAGGAAGCAGAAACTGGGGAGCCGCTGTAGCCCAATTAAGTGTCAGTTGAGCAGTTGAGCACAGCAGAGGATCCTGCCTGCCCATTACTGGATATGTCTCTGGCTACTTTACCTAAATCTGCTGTCCTTGTCTGGAGGGAAGCGGCCAGCCTTCTGGATTGGGGCAGCGGGATAGGCCCGCATGAGCGAACCACACTCTCGGAATACCAGAGCTTGTCTGATAGGCTGCACAGCCAGCTTGATGTGCTGGTTAAGAATGGGACCAGGGCGATTCTACATGGCTCGAGACTACGGATAGCGATACTACTGGATGGTCTCACTGATCCTGTCCCAACTCCATCCACAGCCGGAGGCTGTTTGGAAGTGGTGATATTGCCTGTCACGCTTTGGGGAGAGAATACCTATGGACATATTAGGACGGGTGTGGGATAGACTAGGGTGAGAGCCTCACTGCCTCTATTTTCTTCTAAATTAACTCTGGCTTATGGGGATTTTTGGATCTGAGACTCACCTAGAGTTTAAAGTGTATGGGGGTAGCAGTTAAAAAAATGTGGTGGACTTTCCCACACCACGTCACTTTATATCACTGTATATAGGGGGTTGCTGTTGACGGAATTTTGTGTTCAATTATAGGCATACTTGAAAAAGGTCTGTTACTTCAGTTGATTTTAAGATTAAATTTATTAAAGTGCTTTATAGAGGTTCATTAGTAACAGAAACTTACCCATCCTTATTTTATGATTTATGAGTTACACAATGTGTTATAAGAATTGCTTATGTTTATCTGTTAAGCATAGATGTGGGTTTTTTCGTATTCTTAGGTTTGTCATTTATAAATATCCCTTTTCACACTTAGGGTATAACTATAATAACCTCCCATGGCCCCTTTAACACAAAGCTTCAGCTTAGGTGGTTTAAGTGGGACTGCTAACTCATATTTGGGCCGGCCCAGCCTTATATATTTGCCTTATCTAGAGACTAGGGGTCCCATAGAGTGATATATGGCTTGTTCCTAGTTGTACTCTTAAAATTAGTTGTGTTAATATAGTGTATAGCTTAATAATCCTGTGGAGTACTATGTCATCATAAAGACACTTGATGCATACTGGGCCATATTGATTGTCAAAGAATGGCCTTCACTATGTATTATCGAATCCTTATTTGTTAGCAAGCTACAGGCACA
The DNA here is from genome assembly GCF_027579735.1 of Bombina bombina. Classification (NCBI taxonomy): domain Eukaryota; kingdom Metazoa; phylum Chordata; class Amphibia; order Anura; family Bombinatoridae; genus Bombina; species Bombina bombina. Next base: position 776,613,350 of record NC_069501.1, on the reverse strand, counting down.
TTACATTACTTTAATTGCTCCTTTGAGCCTGAGAAGTGTTTTACCTACCACTAAAACCTTTATAATAGATTTTACTTAAAGGGACACTGAACCCAAATTTTTTCTTTCATGATTCAGATAGAGCATTACATTTTAAGCAACTTTCTAATGTACTCCTATTATCAAATTTTCTTTATTCTCTTGGTATCTTTATTTAAAATGCAAGAATGTAAGTTTAGATACCGGCCCATTTTTGGTGAACAACCTGGGTTGTCCTTGCTGATTGGTGGATAAATTCATCCACTAATAAAAAAGTGCTGTCAAGAGTTCTGAACCAAGAAAAAAGCTTAGATGCCTTCTTTTTAAAATAAAGATAGCAAGAGAACAAATAAAAATTGATAATAGGAGTAAACTAGAAAGTTGCTTAAAATTGCATGCTCTATCTGAATCACAAAAGAAAAAAATTGGGTTCAGTGTCCCTTTAATTGCTCCTTATAAGCCTGAGAAGTGTGTTACCTACCGCTAAAATCTGTATAATTGCTTGAATTTAATTTCTCTTTTACTAGCCTAAGATGTGTGTTACCCACCGCTAAAATTTGTATAATTGCTTGTATTTAATTGTTCTTTACTAGCCTGAAAAGTATACTTACTGCTAATATCTTTATAATGGCCTGTATTTAATTGCCTTTACAAGCCTGAGAAGTGTGTTACCTACTGCTAACATATGTATAATAGCCTGTATTTAATTGCCCTCACAAGCCTGAGAAGTGTGTTACCTACCGCTAACATATGTATAATAGCTTGTATTTAATTGCTCCTTACAAGCCTGAGAAGTGTGTTACCTACCGCTAACATATGTATAATAGCCTGTATTTAATTGCTCCTTACAAGCCTGAGAAGTGTGTTACCTACCGCTAACATATGTATAATAGCCTGTATTTAATTGCTCCTTACAAGCCTGAGAAGTGTATTACCTACCGCTAACATATGTATAATAGCCTGTATTTAATTGCTCCTTACAAGCCTGAGAAGTGTGTTACCTACTGCTAACATATGTATAATAGCCTGTATTTAAGTGCTCCTTACAAGCCTGAGAAGTGTGTTACCTACGGCTAACATATGTATAATAGCCTGTATTTAATTGCTCCTTACAAGTCTGAGAAGTGTGTTACCTACCGCTAACATATGTATAATAGCCTGTATTTAATTGCCCCTTACAAGTCTGAGAAGTGTGTTACCTACCCCTAACATATGTATAATAGCCTGTATTTAATTGCTCCTTACAAGCCTGAGAAGTGTGTTACCTACCGCTAACATATGTATAATAGCCTGTATTTAATTGCTCCTTACAAGCCTGAGAAGTGTGTTACCTACCGCTAACATATGTATAATAGCCTGTATTTAATTACTCCTCACAAGCCTGAGAAGTGTGTTACCTACCGCTAAAATATGTATAATAGCCTGTATTTAATTGCTCCTTACAAGCCTGAGAAGTGTGTTACCTACCGCTAACATATGTATAAAAGCCTGTATTTAATTGCTCCTTACAAGCCTGAGAAGTGTGTTACCTACCGCTAACATATGTATAATAGCCTGTATTTAATTGCTCCTTACAAGCCTGAGAAGTGTGTTACTACCACTAACATATGTATAATAGCCTGTATTTAATTGCTCCTTACAAGCCTGAGAAGTGTGTTACCTACTGCTAACATATTTATAATAGCTTTTATTTAATTGTTCCTTACAAGCCTGAGAAGTGTGTTACCTACCGTTAACATATGTATAATAGCCTGTATTTAATTGCTCCTCACAAGCCTGAGAAGTGTGTTACCTACCGCTAACATATGTATAATAGCCTGTATTTAATTGCTCCTTACAAGTCTGAGAAGTGTGTTACCTACCGCTAACATATGTATAATAGCCTGTATTTAAGTGCTCCTTACAAGCCTGAGAAGTGTGTTACCTACTGCTAACATATGTATAATAGCCTGTATTCAATTGCTCCTTACAAGCCTGAGACGTGTGTTACCTACCGCTAACATATGTATAATAGCCTGTATTTAATTGCTCCTCACAAGCCTGAGAAGTGTGTTACCTACCGCTAACATATGTATAATAGCCTGTATTTAATTGCTCCTTACAAGCCTGAGAAGTGTGTTACTACCACTAACATATGTATAATAGCCTGTATTTAATTGCTCCTTACAAGCCTGAGAAGTGTGTTACCTACTGCTAACATATGTATAATAGCTTTTATTTAATTGTTCCTTACAAGCCTGAGAAGTGTGTTACCTACCGTTAACATATGTATAATAGCCTGTATTTAATTGCTCCTCACAAGCCTGAGAAGTGTGTTACCTACCGCTAACATATGTATAATAGCCTGTATTTAATTGCTCCTTACAAGTCTGAGAAGTGTGTTACCTACCGCTAACATATGTATAATAGCCTGTATTTAAGTGCTCCTTACAAGCCTGAGAAGTGTGTTACCTACTGCTAACATATGTATAATAGCCTGTATTCTATTGCTCCTTACAAGCCTGAGACGTGTGTTACCTACCGCTAACATATGTATAATAGCCTGTATTTAATTGCTCCTCACAAGCCTGAGAAGTGTGTTACCTACTGCTAACATATGTATAATAGCCTGTATTTAATTGCTCCTTACAAGCCTGAGAAGTGTGTTACCTACCGCTAACATATGTATAATAGTTTCTATTTAATTGTTCCTTACAAGCCTGAGAAGTGTGTTACCTACCGTTAACATATGTATAATAGCCTGTATTTAATTGCTCCTTACAAGCCTGAGAAGTGTGTTACCTACCGCTAACATATGTATAATAGCCTGTATTTAATTGCTCCTCACAAGCCTGAGAAGTGTGTTACCTACCACTAACATATGTATAATAGCTTGTATTTAATTGTTCCTCACAAGCCTGAGAAGTTTGTTACCTACCACTAACATATGTATAATAGCCTGTATTTAATTGCTCCTCACAAGCCTGAGAAGTGTGTTACCTACCACTAACATATGTATAATAGCTTGTATTTAATTGCTCCTCACAAGCCTGAGAAGTGTGTTACTTACCACTAAATATGTAATATATCAAACAGTTTTAATGCATCATTTTTACAGAGGTCCAAAAGTGGCCTGTGAGTTAGAAACTGCATCTCCTACCGAGTTGTCCTAATATTACCAGAAGCCCAAAAGTTGCTTGAGTTGGGTTGGAGTTATACAGGGAGTGCAGAATTATTAGGCAAGTTGTATTTTTGAGGATTAATTGTATTATTGAACAACAACCATGTTCTCAATGAACCCAAAAAACTCATTAATAACAAAGCTGAATAGTTTTGGAAGTAGTTTTTAGTTTGTTTTTAGTTATAGCTATTTTAGGGGGATATCTGTGTGTGCAGGTGACTATTACTGTGCATAATTATTAGGCAACTTAACAAAAAACAAATATATACCCATTTCAATTATTTATTTTTACCAGTGAAACCAATTCTTGGTGAATTCCCAAATTATTTTTGTAGAACTTGACCCCTGACAGTAAATGTACAGTAAAACACATAAATACATATTTATACATGTGTATTTGTGTTAAAGGGAAACTTAAGTAAAAATTAAACTTTTTTATTGAGGTAGAGCATGCAATTTTAAACAACATTCCAATTATCTTCCATTAACAAAGAGCCATTATTTAACGCTCTCGCTCTCTCACTAACTCCACTAGAAGTAAGCTTTTTGCACACATTGGGTAATGCTCGTATTACAAGTTGAAAGTAAAACATTTTCACTTGCACGCTAACCTGGTGCGTCAGTAACAAAAGTGGGAAAAAAACCTACTCGTGTGCAAACCAGATCACATATTCTCAAGTGTGCTAATCCGTCATGAAAATATAAATATTTCACATTCCAAGCAGAATGTTCTATTTATTCATAAAAACATATTTCTACATATATTTGATAATATTTTGGTACAATATATGTCTATACCTATGTATGTATGTATATATATATATATATATATATATATATATATATATATATATACAGGGAGTGCAGAATTATTAGGCAAGTTGTATTTTTGAGGATTAATTTTATTATTGAACAACAACCATGTTCTCAATGAACCCAAAAAACTTATTAATATCAAAGCTGAATAGTTTTGGAAGTAGTTTTTAGTTTGTTTTTAGTTATAGCTATTTTAGGGGATATCTGTGTGTGCAGCTGACTATTACTGTGCATAATTATTAGGCAACTTAACAAAAAACAAATATATACCCATTTCAATTATTTATTTTTACCAGTGAAACAAATATAACATCTCAACATTCACAAATATACATTTCTGACATTCAAAAACAAAACAAAAACAAATCAGTGACCACTATAGCCACCTTTCTTTGCAAGGACACTCAAAAGCCTGCCATCCATGGATTCTGTCAGTGTTTTGATCTGTTCACCATCAACATTGCGTGCAGCAGCAACCACAGCCTCCCAGACACTGTTCAGAGAGGTGTACTGTTTTCCCTCCTTGTAAATCTCACATTTGATGATGGACCACAGGTTCTCAATGGGGTTCAGATCAGGTGAACAAGGAGGCCATGTCATTAGATTTTCTTCTTTTATACCCTTTCTTGCCAGCCACGCTGTGGAGTACTTGGACGCGTGTGATGGAGCATTGTCCTGCATGAAAATCATGTTTTTCTTGAAGGATGCAGACTTCTTCCTGTACCACTGCTTGAAGAAGGTGTCTTCCAGAAACTGGCAGTAGGACTGGGAGTTGAGCTTGACTCCATCCTCAACCCAAAAAGGCCCCACAAGCTCATCTTTGATGATACCAGCCCAAACCAGTACTCCACCTCCACCTTGCTGGCGTCTGAGTCGGACTGGAGCTCTCTGTCCTTTACCAATCCAGCCACGGGCCCATCCATCTGGCCCATCAAGACTCACTCTCATTTCATCAGTCCATAAAACCTTAGAAAAATCAGTCTTGAGATATTTCTTGGCCCAGTCTTGACGTTTCAGCTTGTGTGTCTTGTTCAGTGGTGGTCGTCTTTCAGCCTTTCTTACCTTGGCCATGTCTCTGAGTATTGCACACCTTGTGCTTTTGGGCACTCCAGTGATGTTGCAGCTCTGAAATATGGCCAAACTGGTGGCAAGTGGCATCTTGGCAGCTGCACGCTTGACTTTTCTCAGTTCATGGGCAGTTATTTTGCGTCTTGGTTTTTCCACACGCTTCTTGCGACCCTGTTGACTATTTTGAATGAAACGCTTGATTGTTCGATGATCACGCTTCAGAAGCTTTGCAATTTTAAGAGTGCTGCATCCCTCTGCAAGATACCTCACTATTTTTGACTTTTCTGAGCCTGTCAAGTCTTTCTTTTGACCCATTTTGCAAAAGGAAAGGAAGTTGCCTAATAATTTTGCACACCTGATATAGGGTGTTGATGTCATTAGACCACACCCCTTCTCATTACAGAGATGCACATCACCTAATATGCTTAATTGGTAGTAGGCTTTCGAGCCTATACAGCTTGGAGTAAGACAACATGCATAAAGAGGATGATGTGGTCAAAATACTCATTTGCCTAATAATTCTGCACTCACTGTATATTTTATAATGATACTTTTTCTTAATATATCTACCATAGTTTTTTTTCTCTTATTATCTATAGTTTTATAAACTTTTATACTTGTTACATATGCTGTATATAGTGAATGTACAGGTCCAAAAGTGATTTCTTTTTTTTTTTTTTTTTTTTTTTTGAAAATTAGCTTTATTATGTAAAATATTAAATGGGGTTTACAATTTTTGGAGACGCAGCTCCATAAATTTATACATGAATCGTTTGACAGTGTGTAAAAAGGCTTATTGGCTAATTAGTTTTAACAAAACAAAACCTTTGGACTGGTGCAACCCACATCTGAGTAAAAACCACTTCATCTAACTATTCATGTGTAGTTTTATGAAATACATAAGGGATTTCTACTGTGTACATTCGTTGAATCACTAGTCAGTGAAGGGAATATATGGCTACTCTGTAAGTAGGAACTATATCTAATACTTTCGGGTGTAGGTTAGAGGCTAGATTATGTGTCTTTAATATAAGATTCCCAAGTTGTCAGGATATCCGAGTATATATCCATTCTATCATGTTTCATGTAGTAAAGTTCTTCAAGATGAATAGATTCAGAAACTCTTTGTACCCACATTACTTTTGTGGGGGGGGTCTTTTGCTTTCCAATTTTTAGCTATTAAAAATTTCACGCTATTAACCATAATGTGGAATAATTTGAGGGAGGGTTTATGTTTAATCTTAGGAGGTTTGTTTAGTAGCCATAGTAAAGGATCCAGGGGAAACTGAGTTTCCAAGATGTCCTCTATTTCAGTAATCACAGTCCTCCATAGATTTTGGATAACCGTGCACCACCACCACATGTGGATCATACCACTATTAACATGGCCACACCGCCAGCACTTATTGTTAGATCTATGATATAGTCTGTGGATTTTTTGGGGTGTGTAATACCATCTATGGAGAATTTTCAAATTGATTTCTAGTGCAGCTGTAGAAATAGAAGTTTTCAGAGTAGATTGGACTATCTTCTTACCTATATGTAGCGGAATTGTTATTCCTATGTCTCTTTCCCAGCTATCTAGGTATGGTAGGGGTTGTCCTGGGAATGGGGTAATCAGTATCTTATATATCGTCGAAAGTGTGTGGCGAATCGGAGGGCGTCTAACACATAATTGTTCGTAACTGGTCAACGGTCTAGTCATGTTAGGAGATTGTTGGTGAAGTGTGATAAAGCTGTGGATGCGCCTATATGTGAACCAGTTAGTGAGGCAGGAAAAGCCTTGTTCAATTAAATCGGTTTGTGATTTAATCTGTTCATTTTGTATGGTCCAGTATATTGGGAAGTCTTTAATGTGAGAAGGGTGACAGTGTCTCTCCATGTTTGGGCCTAGGTCAAATTCACCGTTTTCAACTAAGGACGTAAGCGGGGAAGGTCTAGAGGTGAGGTTTGGGAAATATATCATTATTTTGCTCCACATCGTGTATGTTTCTGATATAATAGGGTTAGTATGTGGGAATTTAAATTTAAGTGATGGAAATGCCCAGCAGTATCTACTAAGGTTCGGCGTGCAAGTTATTCCATGTTCTATGTCAACCCATCATTTAAATTTTCTATGTATATTCCAATCAACTATTCTTTGTAAGAATATTGCGTACCTGTAATATGTCAAGTTAGGAATACCCAGTCCTCCCTGTGTTTTGGGTAGGGACATAAGTTGTTTGTTAATTCTAGGGTGTTTCTTGTGCCAAGTGAAATCACTAAGCGCTTGTTGAAGTGAATTTAGGTATTTTTCTGGCAGAGGAATTGGTAGTGTTTGGAGAATGTACAAGATTCTAGGAAATATATTCATTTTTATCAGGTTAATACGCCCTAGCCAAGATAGGCGTTTGGATCTCCAACTCGATAGGTCTCTTATAATCTCCTTTTTAATTTTCCCGTAGTTGAGTTCATATATTGTCTCTATAGATGTGGCCAGAGCAATTCCTAAATATTTGAGGGAACGCGTATTCCATTTGAACGGGGTAAGTGTCTCAGCTATCTTCTTTTTTTGAGAGTCAAGTGTTATGTTAAGAATCTCTGACTTGGGGATGTTGATTAGGAAGTTTGATTGGGTGTGAAAGTTGTCAAATTCTTGTATTAAAGGACCAGTCAACACAGTAGATTTGCATAATCAACAAATGAAAGATAACAAGACAATGCAATAGAACTTAGTCTAAACTTCAAATGAGTAGTATATTTTTTTTCTGACTATTTTAAAAGTTATGTCTTTTTCCACTCCCCCTGTACCATGTGACAGCCATCAGCCAATCACAAATGCATACACGTACCATGTGACAGCAATCAGCCATCCACAAATGCATACACACTTATTCTTGCACATGCTCAGTAGGAGCTGGTAACTCAAAAAGTTTAAATATAAAAAAACTGTGCACATTTTATTAATGGAAGTAAATTGGAAAGTTGTTTAAAATTTCATGCTCTATCTGAATAATGAAAGTTTAAGTTTGATTGAGTGTCCCTTTAACAAGGGTAGGGATGTTTCTGGGTTAGTTAATGTAAATAGAATGTCATCTGCGAACAGAGAGATAACATATTTTTGCTCGCCTATGGAGATTCCCTAAATCCCAGGGTGGGATCTAATTCTAATCGCTAAAGTCTCTATTACACAGGCGAATAACAAAGGGGACAATGGACACCCCTGTCTCGTCCCATTAGATATTTTGAATGAATCGGACAGGGTGCCATTTATTAGTATTTTCGCACTTGGGTGGTTGTAAAGAGAGAATATCTTTTGCATTATGCCTTCCCCAAATCCGAATGCTTGTAGGGTCAGCTGAAGGAAGTCCCATGCTATCCGGTCGAAGGCCTTTTCGGCATCGTCCGAAAGCAAGATTAGGGGAAGTTTTTGATTTTGTGCAAAAGTAATTGTATTTAGGGCCCTTACCGTATTATCTTTTGCCTCTCTCCCCACCACAAACCCCACTTGATCGGGATGTATAAGTTCTGGTAACAAGCCATTAATTCTGTTTGCCAATAGTTTAGAGTATATCTTGGTATCAGAGTTTAGGAGAGAAATTGGCCGGTAGCTCGTGGTTAAGTCCGGGGGTTTATTCGGTTTCAGTAAGGTGGTAATATGGGCTTCTAGTGCTGAGTCCGGGAAGGGGTGGGCGAGATCTATTGAATTAAAGTAGTGCAGGAGGTGTAACGCTAACTGTTCTGCGAATACAGAGTAGTATTTATATGTGAAGCCGTCGGGGCCTGGTGATTTGTTGTTAGGGAGGTTTTTAATCACAAATTGTAGTTCTTCTAGTGAAAAGGGTTGATCTAATGTTTCCTTTTGTTCTTGGGTCAATTTGGGGAGACTCAGAGTGGCTAGGTATTCCGAGATCATTGTATGGCGGGAGGTGATGTCTGAGATTGGACTGGGGAGTGGTTTAGGCAGATTATATAATTTTTGGTAGTAGTCTCTAAATGTCTCTGCTATAGCCTGTGTTGATCTATGAGACCTATCTTTGTCGTCTTTTATGTGAAGGATGTAGTTGGAGGTGTACTTTTTTTTAATGTATCTGGCCATGGAGCGTCCTGGTTTGTTTTGGTCCATGTAGGAGTGTTGTCTAGACAGGAAGGCGTATCTACTCTGTTCTTTATTAAGGATAGAGGCTAGTTTAAAACGTTTAGCTTGGAGAGTTTGTAGTGTGGTGTCGTCTTTAGTGTTTTTTTGTGGATTTCTTCAAGTTGTGCTATTTCTTTGATGAGAGTAGTAGTTGCTTCCCTTTTTTGTTTATTAAGGCGAGCTTTGTGAGCTATGAGTTCGCCTCTTATGGTGCATTTATGTGCTTCCCAATTGTTCTGTGGGGAGGTGTCTGTATGTTTGTTGTGGGAAAAGAATTCCTCTATACGAGCTTGAAGTTTTGTGGAAATAGAAGGGTCAGATAACAGGCTATCGTCTAATTTCCAGATATATTGTTTTAGAGGTTTGGAGGGCCAGCTAAAAGCGTATTGCACTCCCGTATGATCAGACCATGTTATTGGGGAGATCTCTGCTGATCTTGCCAAGCTCATACTGGTAATGTCAGTAAATATATAATCAATTCTCTTATATGTCTTATGGGGGAAGGAATAGAACGTATAGTCTACAGAGTCTGGATTTAGGGTTCTCCACACATCTAGACAGCAAAGTTGTTCTAGAATATTATTGGACTTCTTTATGCTTGATTTAGTGTTAGAGGAAGTATGTGAAGAGCTATCTAAGAGTGGGTCGAGGGTCAGATTGAAGTCTCCTCCTATCAACAGCATGCCCTTTTGATAATCTGTTATGGTATTTGATACTTTTTTGAGGAATGAGTGTTGTTTTGTGTGTGGAGCGTATAGTGAGACTATTGTAATAGGAAGGCCATAGAGTAATCCAGTAACTAGGATATATCTTCCCTCCCTGTCCCTATGTACAGATATCTCTTGGAATGGTATCCCTGCTTTTATTAGGATGCCCACTCCTTGGATTTTTTTCTGGGGGTGAGAGGCAAAGTAACTTTTACCAAATTTGAAGTGAAATGTTTTGGGTTCTTTCCCCTTTAAAAAATGGGTCTCTTGGAGCAGTATTATGTCCCCCCTCTTGCGTTTAAAATCTGTGAGAGCTGTTGTCCTTTTCCTGGGGGAATTGAGTCCCTTTGCGTTGATAGAAATGAAGTTTATAGACCTAGTGTCGATTACCTTACGTGTTTGTAGGGCCATGGATTGAGTGTGTTGTAGTAGTAGGAGGTAATCTGAGATACGTAGTGAGAAGTGGTTGTGGGAAAAGACCTTGATAAATGTGATGTGTGGGTGCCCAGTCCAGAACAATCCTAAAACAGAATAATTCAAACCAAAACAATAAATAGCATGTGACAGTATGACACATTACTAAGTAGAGTAACATTAACACTTGAAAGTGAACAGAAAAATTGAACATTAAAAGCAATAGAAACAATGATAATAACATCTTCCCTTTAAGAAAGATGAAAGGAGGAATGGCTACTCCTCCCCATCAGCCGGGTCTTAGGAGAGACCGTGGGCCTTGGTCACTTATATATGCTACCTTGAGGGGTTGCTTAGTTTTTTAAAGTGATAAGTGTCCTACCTGAGACAAGGAAAAGGAGGTAGGGTAAAACTAGTAAGATATGTTACATTTCATTTCTTAAGTACTATTACCACCTATTGTGAGTTCTCCCTTGGGTAGGAGCATTGTGAAACTTTGCATTAACGTTTTCTGATTAATGGGAAAAGGTTATACACTCCCCAACATAACAATGTATAATATCACATTATAAACATCTGCAGAGAAGCAAATTAAACAAGGAACATTTAAAGTCTATTCACATGTTATTAATCTTCTTTCTGTGAGGGATATCATAAACCATAATAGAAGACAGTACTTATCTGATGAAGAGCTGGTGATGCATATGGGCCATATGCAGGGTCTCAGACAGGGATGTTGTGATGATTAGGAGAGGGCCTGTTTTTGGATTTTTTAGACACTGTGGACCAGTTAGGCCGTGTTCCTGTGGCCGTTTTACCCTTGAGACGATTCGAAGGGGGATCTTCTGTGTCTGAGAGTGAGGATGGGTCGGGAAATTTAATGCCCAAGGCTTGAGAGAGAGAGTGTCCAAGTCCGAAGACTCTCTGTATACTAGCAATTTGCCAGCGTGTGGGATCAGAAGGCTGAAAGGGAATCCCCATCTATATTTGATATGGTGTTCTTGGAGAGCTGTGGTTAGGAATTTCAAGGCCTTTCGCTTTTCAATGGTGGATGGGCATAAATCTTGGTATATTTGGAGTTCTTTGTCTTGTTATGGGATGGGTGTTTCTGGCCGCTGCCCAAATGGTTTCTTTATCTTTAAAGTGGAGTAGTCTGATGACAACATCTCTCGGTGGGGCAGAGGGGTTAGGACGAGGTCTTAGTGCCCTATGGGCTCTTTCAATAGCCGTCTCAGTGAAGGAGGTAGATTTTGTGAGCTGATTGAAAAACCTTGTCAAATAGGAGTGGAGGTCTTCGGTAGGTATGTCTTCAGGGATTCCACGAATCCTTAGGTTATTCCTCCTACTCCTATTCTCTAGGTCCTCCACTTTGTCTTGTAGTGTATGGATCATGGAGGCCTGTTGTGATAGGCCAGTTTCTGTTGTGTCCAGCATGGTATTGATAACTTCTTGGGTCTCCTCTAGGTCATCAAGTCTTGCGCCTAAAGTACCGATTTCTCTTTTAACAGTGGAAATTTCCGATTGTATGAAGGATTTGAGATCCGCTATATCGGATTTGGGGGTTGTTTATCGATGGTAGCTTGTAGTATTGTGAGTTGCTGTTGTGTGACAGAGAGATCTGTTATTTGATTAGGTGGTGGGGGAGAGGCAGGCTGTGACACGTCTTTTAACAATGAGGATGTGTCTGTTTTAGACTGGTCTGATGGAGAAAAATAAGCAGACATAGATGCAGCCTGGGCTGTAGCTTTCGGATTCTTGTCAGGCTTTGCAGGCCTTCTAGACGCCATGATGTTATATTGATGAGCTGTGTTAAAGCAGGATTCAAATAAGCAGTATGATTGAGTGTCACAGTCTGTGTAGATATATAGCTTAGTTGACACCAAGTTTATTTCTCCTTCACAGTAGGGACAACTTGTTATAGTAGTGTTATGGTTGCTCTGGTATTTCTTGCAGGAGATAATATATAGCTATATGTTGGTATATCCCCGCTAAGAGGGGTTATGGGGTAGTGGATTGAAGATTCACATTAGCTGTAATAGATTGTTCATCTGAGCTGCGAGTGTGTCATATTTCCCCCTTTTTCCCCCTTGTCCCTCTCAGAGATAACCTGCACAAGTTATGGCCAATACATAAAACAGATCTCACCTCTCACATTTCTGATAGGTTGACACAATTGGGGCTTTTCATGCTGTTGCGGTTATCAGCCGTTACGGAGTGAGTAAGAGTGCTGTGTCTTAGGATGTAGACAGGGTATAGGCGGGTCAAAATGGCGACCGGGACCTTACCGCGTGGAGAATCTTCCTCCCTGTACACTTCCACTCGATGTTGCCATGAAGGTAGGAATAGTTATCCGCTGATGAAGCTCAATGATTGCGCAGTTAGTTCTGCATGCTGCGGGTGTGTCGTGCTGTGCTGTGGGATCTTATGGTTGTGGGATCTTATGGCTCCGCGATCCAAAACGCGGTCTCAGCTTTAGCTACATCGCTTGCAAATTAGGGAGCTTCTTAATGAGTTAAGGCATCTGGGGCATAATATCGCCGCTTTTCAAGGTAGTGGGGCTTATTGTACCGGATGATGAGGAAGAGTTGCTCCGGAGCTCACACACTATGCGGCCATGTTCTAGCACGGCCAGGCTCCGCCTCCCAAAAGTGATTTCTTATCATAGCAAGCAGGTACAGTACATGCCTGGTTGTAAATCAAGTGATACTTAACCTCATTTCACTTTGGGTTAAAATTACAAAAGAAGAAAATAGTTAATTATAATATGTTTACTATTACTTTTTAGTAGTGGTGCCTGCAATATGATTTTTTGTTTTTCTATTAACAATTTTGTGAACAATTTAAGCAGTCAAGGAAAACAAAGAGAAAATACAAGTAAATTAATCATATTGAACTATTTTTATTTGTTTAATTAGTTAATTAATTGCTTTGACTAGACGTATTCTGTCCTAAATAATATATAATAAATACATATATTGAACTCTGTTCAGGGCTTTTATCTAACAAAATAATTGCTAAATAATTCCTGTTATCTGATTAGTATCTGCAATTCACACAGTCAATTCAAACATATTTGTTGTTTGCATTAGCTATTTTGTAGGTTGGGTCATTACGTTTAGCATGCAAATAATCTTAATTGGTTAAGTGGCAAATATTTCAAATATTCCAAGCAGAATTATATGGCAGAGCAAAGAAAAGTAAATATAGTAAAAGAGGCAAGAGATAAATTGACAGTGTTACAAGCAGTCCAAATGACCAGATTTAGGCAATAATTTAATCTGTCAGTACTTAAATTACAGTTCTAAAAAAGGAGACAATTGTAAATGTCACCATGTTGCTTCATTCTTCTGGAGAGATCTGGTTTCTTTAATAACCAGTAACCAATACTAGCAGGAGTATAGATAAGTCATTTTCTTTCATACTGTACATAGTGGATATGCTACACTGTGATTCTTTTATTAAGGTTTTTTATCTTTTTATTTTATTTTATTTTTGCTTTTCAACTTCCTCTTTGATTGATTCTCTGCACAGAAACTGATCTTATGATATACTTTATTATTTTAGAAACAACAAAAGCCTAGAAAGGCTTTCAACTTGAAACTGATTTTTTTTTTATTTACAGAGAGAAAATATTTTGCTTATATATATATGATTCAGAGAAAACCAAGGGGAGGAGACAGATTCAAGGACCTCTATAAAAAGGAGGCCTATTGGATATATGCCTTGGGACTAGACAGCCTTTAGGTATGAATATAGAGACAGATCTTATTAATTTCTGGTGATCAGCATATACACCACAAATAATTATAACTTTGTTCAACTTGGGAAATTCTTTTAAGTGGCCTGTTTAACACAGTCACCTATATAATAATAATAAGAAGTACGCAGTTATGAGCATATGGCAAAGCTATAGAAACCGTGAAGGTTTTCAAGTAAGAAGACATGCTTAATGTGGATTTAATGTGTTTATAATGCAATATTATGTGGTTTTCATCATTCTGTACATACTTTTGTATAGTCTTTTTGATCACATATTCTGGTAGAATATAGTACCAGTCACTCCAGGTATAACTTTTGCTCATCCTTTTCACAGGCATTTATTGTATCATTTTATGTATTGTTTTTTTCTAGTTTTTTTCCCAATTTATTTTCCTTTTCTTTCCCCTAGTAATTCCATAGTGTTAAAATGGTAACAAGACATTATTCAGGAACCTACACTGTATCTATTGCAGTGCAGGATCTATAAAGTACAAATGTTAATGATTGTAAGCCATTGTTATAAGTACAGTCCACTAGTTGGGAGGTGGGGTATTTTCTCGGTCCCTACATCCTTAGCCAATGTTAAGACTGCAGTAATCAATGGAAATCAATGGTTGTGCATAAAGAATGTATTAGCACAAAGGGTTAAATATTGTCTATGAATAAGGCTGAACAAGAGCTGAAACACCTAAGACCATAGCCTGCCTGCAGTTCTTAATGCCTTTTTTTATAGTCAATAAGGCATATCCTCTATGAAAACCTGGTCATCAAGACCAGGCGAAGTCCTCATCCAGGCGGCAAGAAGTCTTCATCCAGGCGGCCTCTTCTATCTTCATCCAGGCGGCATCTTCTATCTTGATCTGATTTGAACAGCCAATAGGACTTTAGCAGCTCTAATTCCTATTGGCTGATTCAAAATTTTCAGCCAATAGGAATGCAAGGGACGCCATTTTGAAATGGCTCCCTTGCATTGAAGATTCAGTGTAAGGCGGCGACCCTATGAAGAAAATGCTCTGCGCCGGATGTCTTCAGGATGAACCCGCTCCCCACCGCCGGGATCAAGATAGAAGATGCCGCCTGGATGAAGATAGAAGTGGCCGCATAGATGAAGACTTCTCTCCACCTGGATGAGGACTTTGCCGCCTGGATGAAGATAGAAGAGGCCGCCTGGATGAAGACTTCTTGCTGCCTGGCTGAAGATAGAAGAGGCCACCTGGATGAAGACTTCTTTCCTCCTGGATGAAGAACGTTCAAGCAGGACTTCAAAAACTGTAAGTAGATCGTTGGGGGTTAGTTAGTTTTTTTTTTAAGGGTTTTTTGAGTGTTTTGTTTTTTTAGATCCGGGTTTGGGCAGCAAAAAAGCTAAATGCCCATACAAATGCCCTTTTCAGGGCAATGGGTAGATTAGGTTTTTTTAGAATTAGGTTTTTTTATATTGGGGATTGGTTGGGTCGTGGGTTTTGCTGTTGGGGGGGTCTTTGTATTTTTTGTTCAGTGAAAAGAGCTGATATCTTTGGGGCAATGCCCAACAAAAGGCCATTTTAAGGGCTATTGGTAGTTTATTGAGGGCTAGTTTTTTTGGGGGTTTTTTTGATAGGGCTATTAGATTACGTGTAATTCTTTTTTATTTTGGATAATTTCATTTTTTATTTTTCAGAATTTAGTTTTTGTTATTTTTTGTAATTTATTCTTTTTTATTTTTTTTTAATTAGATAGTTTGTAATTTTTATAGTAGTGTTAGGATTTTTTTAACGTGTACTTTAGTTTTATTTAATTGTTAGTTAGTTTAATTTTAGTTTAATAATTATATTAGTTTAAATGGACAGTCTACACCAGAATTTTTATTGTTTTAAAAGATAGATAATCCCTTTATTACCCATTTCCCAGTTTTGCATAACCAACACAGTTATAATAATATACTTTTAACCTCTGTGATTATCTTGTATCTAAGCCTCTGCAAACTGCCCCTTTTTTCAGTTCTTTTGACAGACTTGCAGTCTAGCTAATCAGTGCCTGCTCCCAGATTACTTCACGTGCACGAGCAAAGTGTTATCTATATGAAATATGTGAACTAACACCCTCTAGTGGTGAAAAACTGTTAAATTCAATCTGAAAGAGGTGGGCTTCAAGGTCTAAGAAATTAGCATATGAACCTCCTAGGTTAAGCTTTCAACTAAGAATACCAAGAGAATAAAGCAAAATTGGTGATAAAAGTAAATTGGAAAATTGTTTAAAATTACATGCTCTATCTGAATCATGAAAGTTTATTTTGGCCTAGACTGTCCCTTTAATTGTTAGTTTAAACTTAGTTCTTTTAATGTGACAGGTAAGTTTTACTTTAATTTAAGATAGGGAAATTGAAATTTTAATATAAAAGTTAGAGGGGCGTTAGGTTTAGGGGTTACTAGTTTAATTTAGTTTATTGCGATGTAGGGGACTTTCAGTTTAAGGGTTAATAGTTCACTTTAGTATATTTCATTGTGGGGGGTTTGCGGTTTAGGGGTTAATAGGTTTATTATAGTGGCGGCAGTGTAGGGCTTAATAACTTTAGTACAGTGGGGGCGATGTGGGCGGACAGAAGATTAGGGGTTATACAAATTTAAATAGTGTTTGCGATGCGGGAGGGCGGCGGTTTAGGGGTTAATAACTTTATTATAGTGGT
This sequence comes from Bombina bombina, assembly GCF_027579735.1. Taxonomy (NCBI): domain Eukaryota; kingdom Metazoa; phylum Chordata; class Amphibia; order Anura; family Bombinatoridae; genus Bombina; species Bombina bombina. The sequence continues at coordinate 776,596,629 of NC_069501.1, read as the reverse complement.
GACAATGTCGGGGAGCGGCAGAATAGGGGTAAATAATTATTTTTTGTGGCGGCAATGTCGGAAGCAGCAGATTAGGGGTTAATAAGTTTAATATAGTATTTACAATGCGGGAAAACCTCGGTTTAGGTGGTTAATAGGTCATTTATGGTTGTTTGTGTACTTTGTAACACTTTAGTTATGAGTTTTATGTTACATGAAGTAAAGTGTTAAAACTTGAATATATGCATAACAAAATGTGTAAAATATATTTAAATAAATAAATATTCCACTCATATGCATAATACAACGTTTTTTTTAAAAAGTGCTTTAAAAGTGATTTAAAGGAAATGATATGGCAAAATGTTGGACTGGGAATAGCTTGGTAACATTGTGTTTGTTTAATTATATTTAAAACCAACCTTAGTATTATTCATTTAAAGGCCTTCAAGCTTTAGTGCACCTTTGGCTTTCTACACCTTCGGATTAGTTATCAAATAATAGCCGGCATGATTTTCCTCAGTGCACCCTAATATAATTCTATTATCTAAGGGATTTAGCGCTGGTGCGCTATCCAATATCCAGGTATTAGCAGGCTTTTGCTCGGACACTATAATACTATGAACATGTGATGTCAGCTCTAATATAAAAGTGCTATTATATTAACTTGAGCAGTGCTAGTGCACAATAGTGCTCATATATTTGCTCTCTGCTTGGACATGGGTGGGTGTTGATGAACCAAGTGTTAGCTGTGAAATGTTTTCTTCTGTCTCTTTAATTTTAAAATGAAACTTTGTTACTTTAGTATTTTTTTTAATGATTTCTAAACGTTTAACATGAAAGAGTATTAAAACGAAAGAGTAAATTCAACAGTGCCTTTTTCAATTAATACAGAGTAAATATAAGTAAACAGTATAGATTGCAACATAATCCCTAATCCCTGAATACTTACAGGTAGAAATGTGCCTTTGAGCAAATATTCGAAAGAAATATAGGGAATATGAAAAAATATTTATAATTCCTTTGTTATTTTGAATAAATTTATATAGTTATCTAAGGCTGTTGATTTAACCATCTGAGACAAAGTTAAGCACCACGTGGAATCGTATTCTGTTGTTCACTGTAATATTTTCACTTGAAAGAATATACAGTATATTTAGGAAATCAATATTTTCCTGTAGCACCAGATGCTTTGCAGATGGGCATTACATATTTTCTTTTGGTTGTAACTTGTAATTAATGCTCCAAAAGGTTTTTGGTAAAACTTTTAGGCATGAATATGCTCAACATTTCTCACAAATATTCACCAAATATATTTTTAAATCAAGGTAGGAGATCATAAAACTGAAACTCTCAGATAAGTTTTCTGTATGTTTTACTGATAAACAGTGTTATAGTGTATACATGTGTTCAGAAATATAATGCTTGTTTCTAGCAATTAATGCTCATGTAAGAGTTGTTTAGTGACACCACTATCTCCCCATCCAATGCATGCTAATTTTAGGACTTCTTCTCTAATAGACTTCAGTGGTGCTTCCTGTTAAAAACAAATTGCTACACGTGTTTCATTCATTCAGTGATTCCATTGGGCTTTGTCAGACATGTGATTGAAGTGTCAATTGAGGCGACTTTTATACCTAGCAAGGTGAATTATTAACCCTTCTGTGTCATATCTCATATGGCAATTCTATATACAAATGAAATTATATACAAATACAGTTAAGTAACGCAATGGCTGGCTTAGAGAGGATAAGAAAAAAGGAAGAGAACAAGTACAGAAAAGAGAATAACGTCAGTAAATAATCATATGTTATACAGTTATCATTAAGATGTAAATTAGCTAATTCTTAGACAGTAATTTAGGAATACATTTCATAAGGTCCCTATTACCATTTATGCAGAACATATACTTAAAGTCGACTACTACAGTATACTTATAAACTAAAGGTAGATATTCAACTACCCAGTTTAAATATTGTCAACAAATTCAAGGTTCCAAGGGTTATAATGCTACTGGTTACACTTATTTCTAGCACAACATTTGCAATCATACTTTAAAAGCATTACTTAAGCGTCCCAGTGGGTTATTCTCAAGGGTACCAGTGTTAAGTTCCTAGCCAAATGGTAAAAAGGGGGGGTATGTAAGAGATGAGGTTTTACAGGTAAGGGGCTTAATTAAGTTCTTCAATCAAGCCCCCCGGTTGTACTGTGTCTAAGTTAAAAATCCATTTACATTCTTCCCTAAGGAAGGCTTTGTCCCAGTCAAAGACCCTTTTACTCACACTCACTTTTTCAACACCCATGAAACACAGGTCCTTAACATTACTTTTATGAAAGTCAAAGAAATGGCGTTCAATGCCACTATTTTTTATCCTTTGTTTGATAATGTCTCTTCAATGTTCTTTCATTCTCTCTTTCAACTCCAGATAGATTTTCCTAACATATTGTCTGGGGCAAGAACATGAAAGAACATAGACAACCCCCACACTTTTGCAAGTGATATATCTTTTAATTATGTAAGTAACACCTTTGATGTCTTCAATCTTATTCCCTCTCAGCAAGTGTTTACACATTTTGCATTTATTGCAAATGAAACAACCATTTTTTGGTTTAGTGCTTTGCAACCAATTTCTTGTGTCATCATTGATGTAATGACTGTGTACAGTTTTTTCTTTTAAAGAAGGGGCTTTTTTCTGACAGTTAAGAGTGGATAATCACCCACCATATTATGTATGTCCCTGTCCAATGTCAAGATGTGCCAGTGTTTGGAGAGGATAGCTCTGTTGTCCTGCCATTTATCTTTATAGGATGTAATCATTCTGACTTTATTTTCATCTTGTTTTTCCCTAAAGGAATACAGAAGTGAGTCCCTAGAGGTAAAATTTTACACAGTCTTTACTTCAATGATGACCCAAGAAATTGGTTGCAAAGCACTAAACCAAAAAATGGTTGTTTCCCTTGCAATAAATGCAAAATGTGTAAACACTTGCAATGCTGAGAGGGAATTAGATAGAAGACATCAAAGGTGTTACTCACATAATTAAAGGATATATCACTTGCAAAAGTGTGGGGGTTGTCTGTGTTCTTTCATGCTCTTGCCCCAGACAATATGTTGGTAAAATCGGGAGTTGAAAGAGAGAATGAAAGAACATAGAATAGACATTATCAAACAAAGGATAAAAAATAGTGACATTGCAACCCATTTCTTTGACTTTCATGAAAGTTATGTTAAGGACCTGCGTTTCATGGGTGTTGAAAAAGTGAGTGTGAGTGAAAGGGGTGGTAACTGGGACAAAGCCCTCCTTAGGGAAGAATGTAAATGGATTTCAACTTAGACACAGTACAACCGGGGGGCTTGAATGAAGAACTTAATTGCACCCCTGTCCTGTAAAACCTCATCTCTTACATACCCCCCCCATTTTTACCATTTGGCTATGACCTTAACACTGCTACCCTTGAGAATAACCTACTGGGATGCTGAAGTAATGCTATTAAACTATGACTGCAAATGTTGTGCTAGATATAAGTGTAACCAGTAGCATTATAACTCTTGGAACCTTGAATTTGTTGACTATATTTAAACTGGGTAATTGAATCTCTACCTGTAGTTTATAAGCATACTGTAGTATATGTTCTGCATAAATGGCAATAGGGACCTTATGAAATGTATTCCTAAATGACTGTCAACAAATTAGCTCATTTACATCTTGATGATAACTGTGTAACATTTGATTATTAACTGATGTTAATCTTTTTTCTGTACTTGTTCTCTTCCCTAAGTTACTTAACTGTATTTGTACATAATTTCATTTGTATATAGAATTGCCATATGAGATATGTCACCGAAGGGTTAATTATTCACCTGGCTAGGTATAAAAGGCTTTTTAATGGATACTTCCATCACATGCCTGACAAAGCCCAATGGAATCACTGAATAGGTGAAACACGTGTAGCAATCTGGAAACCACGGCCACAGGAGCTCCGTGAGCGTGGAGTTTGTTTGTTTCTTTGATTTGACTAGGATTCCCTGTATGCCGTATGAGTTGGTCTGGTGGAATAGACACAGGAACTGAGGAGGTGCTGCTATTCAATCCGGAGGAGCGGTAAAGTAAACAGATTACACCCATAGTAGATGCAGCCGTAGCTTGCGATTCAGCAAGTGAACAGCCCATGAATGGTCGGTGAGCTGGGGTTAAGATTTCCACTCTGGGAGGATGTTGTATTTGGTACTGGCATTTAGGTGGGATTATCCTTGGATCATTTTTCAAATGACTCTCTAACTGCATATTTCTTTGCTTATGAAACCGCATTGCACAGCTTTTTACTAACAAGCTAATTTGCTACTCATCTGCTTTGCTCTGCCTATTCCATGCATGACTCTTGCCAAATAGCTTTACTACTATTTTTTCAGAAACACTGTGATGGTGTATACTCTGGAGAGTATTGTTATACAGCTGTGACATTCCAGTATGCATGCAAAGAAATATTCATGAATGTGGACACTCCATTTTGATCAACTCTAGAGTTAGTAGGGAGTCATTTAGTTATTATGTTTTTTTGTTTTATATTTTTTTGTGTCATATCTTTAATTGCTGTGGTGTTCTCTCCACAGGCTTATTTAGGGGTTCAATAAATACCGTGTTAATTTGAACTCTCAATGGTGTGTTGTGCCTTTCATTAACCAGCTATCTGTTTGTTGTCTTTTTTTTTTTTTTTGGAACATGGGCAGTGCTGGACAAGGGTTAAGCTTTGCTTCTCTCTTTTTTTTTCTTTATTTAATTAACTACTAACCCCTGTGCACCAGAGGACTCAATCTTTTGGATTAATTCCCTTTAATCAGCTTGCATTATCTTTCTTTATTTATATATATATTGTATTTATTTATAAAATATTTTACCAGGAATGATACATTGAGATTTCTCTCGTTTTCAAGTATGTCCTGGGTCCACAAAACATATTGCTTTGATGCAATAGGGTACAATAAAATACAAACACAATATTAATACAAAATATATACAAAATTTAATATAGAGCAGGTTGGAAATATATAATTAGCCATTGCATTCTGTTTTGAGATATGTAGAGAGGATTTTAGGATTGGGAAAGGTTTGAAAGTGTGTGGGAGGTCGTTCCATAGGTGCGGTGCTCTGTAGGAAAAGGAGGATCAAGCTGCTTTCTTTTTGTATTGAGGCAAACTCAATAATCTGCTGGTACTGGATCGGAGGTTATAGGAGGTGGGAATAACCGGTGAGAGCATACTGCTCAGGTAGGGTGGGAGCCTCCCAGAAAAGCTCTTAAACACAAGGCTGGAAAGATGGAGGGTGCATCTGGATTCCAGCGACAGCCAGTTTAGTCTTTTAGCATGTCACAATGGTGGGTCCTGTAGTTACATTGTAGCACAAAGTGGCAGAATGAGTTATACAACGTATTACGTTTATTAAGATCAGTTTGTGTGCAGGTGCATATACTACATCCCCATAATCCATGATTGGCATCATCATTTGCTGTACAATCTTTTCCTTTACTGTACGGCTTAGACAGGATTTGTTTCTGTACAGGGCACCTAGTTTTGGATCAAGTTTAGATGGAAATTTTTCTATGTGGAGACCAAAAGATAGATTGGGGTCTAACAACATACCAAAGTATTTAATAGAGTGGACTGCAGTCAGTGTTCAATTTGATTTTGTTTTGATGCATAGATGGGAATTTTGTAGTTTGTGTAATTTAGGTACCGTACCAAAGATCATTGTGACAGTTTTTTCAGTGTTAAGGAAGAGTTTGTTTTTTGAGATCCACTTTTCTACCTCTGTGAACTGGTCTTGGAGCACTGCCTCATATATACACAAATATACAGAAATAAATATTTAAAATAAAAAAGAACACTTTCTTCTATGTGAAGAATATTGGAATGTAAAGTATTTATATTAGAAACACAATACAACAACTTTAAAAATATTAAAATTGATTAAAATTATATTTCATGTTTCAAGGTATTTAACTGCAAAGGGCTCAAATGTGTATTTATGCTATATCTGTACATATAAATTTATATGTGTATATTCAGTATGTATGCACATACATATTAAATATATAAAAACCCATAAATATATATATATATATATATATATATATACACATATATATATATATAGCATACAAAGAGAGAAGCGCTCTACCAGGAACGAACAACAGCTCAGTGGCTTGTTCTATGGCGATTTACCACCCGGAGGCAGCCTCTTTTAGACCAGTGTGCTTTTCACAGAAGAAAACTTTCCTGAAGTATATCAGTCTGATCCCGCCAAGTAAGCTCAGTCCAGCCCCAAAATACCAGGCAATTCTCCTCTGAACAAGGAACATGACAACCCCAGACGATTGTTTCGGCCTCCTATGGGCCTTGTCAGTGAGGTGCAGCCACATTCCTCTAAGCACACTGGGCAAGGAGTCCACGTCTGGTTTCCCCCATCACCCATAGGGAGACTTCCCCAGGGTTATAATAAATTGCATACAAAGAGAGAAGCGCTCTACCAGGAACGAACAACAGCTCAGTGGCTTGTTCTATGGCAATTTACCACCCGGAGGCAGCCTCTTTTAGACCAGTGTGCTTTTCACAGAAGAAAACTTTCCTGAAGTATATCAGTCTGATCCCGCCAAGTAAGGTCAGTCCAGCCCCGAAATACCAGGCAATTCTCCTCTGAACAAGGAACATGACAACCCCAGACGATCGTTTCGGCCTCCTATGGGCCTCGTCAGTGAGGTGCAGCCACATTCCTCTAAGCACACTGGGCAAGGAGTCCACGTCTGGTTTCCCCCATCACCCATAGGGAGACTTCCCCAGGGTTATAATAAATTGCATACAAAGAGAGAAGCGCTCTACCAGGAACGAACAACAGCTCAGTGGCTTGTTCTATGGCGATTTACCACCCGGAGGCAGCCTCTTTTAGACCAGTGTGCTTTTCACAGAAGAAAACTTTCCTGAAGTATATCAGTCTGATCCCGCCAAGTAAGGTCAGTCCAGCCCCGAAATACCAGGCAATTCTCCTCTGAACAAGGAACATGACAACCCCAGACGATCGTTTCGGCCTCCTATGGGCCTCGTCAGTGAGGTGCAGCCACATTCCTCTAAGCACACTGGGCAAGGAGTCCATGTCTGGTTTCCCCCATCACCCATAGGGAGACTTCCCCAGGGTTATAATAAATTGCATACAAAGAGAGAAGCGCTCTACCAGGAACGAACAACAGCTCAGTGGCTTGTTCTATGGCGATTTACCACCCGGAGGCAGCCTCTTTTAGACCAGTGTGCTTTTCACAGAAGAAAACTTTCCTGAAGTATATCAGTCTGATCCCGCCAAGTAAGGTCAGTCCAGCCCCGAAATACCAGGCAATTCTCCTCTGAACAAGGAACATGACAACCCCAGACAATCGTTTCGGCCTCCTATGGGCCTCGTCAGTGAGGTGCAGCCACATTCCTCTAAGCAAACTGGGCAAGGAGTCCACGTCTGGTTTCCCCCATCACCCATAGGGAGACTTCCCCAGGGTTATAATAAATTGCATACAAAGAGAGAAGCGCTCTACCAGGAACGAACAACAGCTCAGTGGCTTGTTCTATGGCGATTTACCACCCGGAGGCAGCCTCTTTTAGACCAGTGTGCTTTTCACAGAAGAAAACTTTCCTGAAGTATATCAGTCTGATCCCGCCAAGTAAGGTCAGTCCAGCCCCGAAATACCAGGCAATTCTCCTCTGAACAAGGAACATGACAACCCCAGACGATCGTTTCGGCCTCCTATGGGCCTCGTCAGTGAGGTGCAGCCACATTCCTCTAAGCACACTGGGCAAGGAGTCCACGTCTGGTTTCCCCCATCACCCATAGGGAGACTTCCCCAGGGTCATAATAAATTGCATACAAAGAGAGAAGCGCTCTACCAGGAACGAACAACAGCTCAGTGGCTTGTTCTATGGCGATTTACCACCCGGAGGCAGCCTCTTTTAGACCAGTGTGCTTTTCACAGAAGAAAACTTTCCTGAAGTATATCAGTCTGATCCCGCCAAGTAAGGTCAGTCCAGCCCCGAAATACCAGGCAATTCTCCTCTGAACAAGGAACATGACAACCCCAGACGATCGTTTCGGCCTCCTATGGGCCTCGTCAGTGAGGTGCAGCCACATTCCTCTAAGCACACTGGGCAAGGAGTCCACGTCTGGTTTCCCCCATCACCCATAGGGAGACTTCCCCAGGGTTATAATAAATTGCATACAAAGAGAGAAGCGCTCTACCAGGAACGAACAACAGCTCAGTGGCTTGTTCTATGGCGATTTACCACCCGGAGGCAGCCTCTTTTAGACCAGTGTGCTTTTCACAGAAGAAAACTTTCCTGAAGTATATCAGTCTGATCCCGCCAAGTAAGGTCAGTCCAGCCCCGAAATACCAGGCAATTCTCCTCTGAACAAGGAACATGACAACCCCAGACGATCGTTTCGGCCTCCTATGGGCCTCGTCAGTGAGGTGCAGCCACATTCCTCTAAGCACACTGGGCAAGGAGTCCACGTCTGGTTTCCCCCATCACCCATAGGGAGACTTCCCCAGGGTTATAATAAATTGCATACAAAGAGAGAAGCGCTCTACCAGGAACAAACAACAGCTCAGTGGCTTGTTCTATGGCGATTTACCACCCGGAGGCAGCCTCTTTTAGACCAGTGTGCTTTTCACAGAAGAAAACTTTCCTGAAGTATATCAGTCTGATCCCGCCAAGTAAGGTCAGTCCAGCCCCAAAATACCAGGCAATTCTCCTCTGAACAAGGAACATGACAACCCCAGACAATCGTTTCGGCCTCCTATGGGCCTTGTCAGTGAGGTGCAGCCACATTCCTCTAAGCACACTGGGCAATGAGTCCACGTCTGGTTTCCCCCATCACCCATAGGGAGACTTCCCCAGGGTTATAATAAATTGCATACAAAGAGAGAAGCGCTCTACCAGGAACGAACAACAGCTCAGTGGCTTGTTCTATGGCGATTTACCACCCGGAGGCAGCCTCTTTTAGACCAGTGTGCTTTTCACAGAAGAAAACTTTCCTGAAGTATATCAGTCTGATCCCGCCAAGTAAGGTCAGTCCAGCCCCGAAATACCAGGCAATTCTCCTCTGAACAAGGAACATGACAACCCCAGACGATCGTTTCGGCCTCCTATGGGCCTCGTCAGTGAGGTGCAGCCACATTCCTCTAAGCACACTGGGCAAGGAGTCCACGTCTGGTTTCCCCCATCACCCATAGGGAGACTTCCCCAGGGTTATAATAAATTGCATACAAAGAGAGAAGCGCTCTACCAGGAACAAACAACAGCTCAGTGGCTTGTTCTATGGCGATTTACCACCCGGAGGCAGCCTCTTTTAGACCAGTGTGCTTTTCACAGAAGAAAACTTTCCTGAAGTATATCAGTCTGATCCCGCCAAGTAAGGTCAGTCCAGCCCCGAAATACCAGGCAATTCTCCTCTGAACAAGGAACATGACAACCCCAGACGATCGTTTCGGCCTCCTATGGGCCTCGTCAGTGAGGTGCAGCCACATTCCTCTAAGCACACTGGGCAAGGAGTCCACGTCTGGTTTCCCCCATCACCCATAGGGAGACTTCCCCAGGGTTATAATAAATTGCATACAAAGAGAGAAGCGCTCTACCAGGAACGAACAACAGCTCAGTGGCTTGTTCTATGGCGATTTACCACCCAGAGGCAGCCTCTTTTAGACCAGTGTGCTTTTCACAGAAGAAAACTTTCCTGAAGTATATCAGTCTGATCCCGCCAAGTAAGGTCAGTCCAGCCCCAAAATACCAGGCAATTCTCCTCTGAACAAGGAACATGACAACCCCAGACAATCGTTTCGGCCTCCTATGGGCCTTGTCAGTGAGGTGCAGCCACATTCCTCTAAGCACACTGGGCAATGAGTCCACGTCTGGTTTCCCCCATCACCCATAGGGAGACTTCCCCAGGGTTATAATAAATTGCATACAAAGAGAGAAGCGCTCTACCAGGAACGAACAACAGCTCAGTGGCTTGTTCTATGGCAATTTACCACCCGGAGGCAGCCTCTTTTAGACCAGTGTGCTTTTCACAGAAGAAAACTTTCCTGAAGTATATCAGTCTGATCCCGCCAAGTAAGGTCAGTCCAGCCCCGAAATACCAGGCAATTCTCCTCTGAACAAGGAACATGACAACCCCAGACGATCGTTTCGGCCTCCTATGGGCCTCGTCAGTGAGGTGCAGCCACATTCCTCTAAGCACACTGGGCAAGGAGTCCACGTCTGGTTTCCCCCATCACCCATAGGGAGACTTCCCCAGGGTTATAATAAATTGCATACAAAGAGAGAAGCGCTCTACCAGGAACGAACAACAGCTCAGTGGCTTGTTCTATGGCGATTTACCACCCGGAGGCAGCCTCTTTTAGACCAGTGTGCTTTTCACAGAAGAAAACTTTCCTGAAGTATATCAGTCTGATCCCGCCAAGTAAGGTCAGTCCAGCCCCGAAATACCAGGCAATTCTCCTCTGAACAAGGAACATGACAACCCCAGACGATCGTTTCGGCCTCCTATGGGCCTCGTCAGTGAGGTGCAGCCACATTCCTCTAAGTACACTGGGCAAGGAGTCCACGTCTGGTTTCCCCCATCACCCATAGGGAGACTTCCCCAGGGTTATAATAAATTGCATACAAAGAGAGAAGCGCTCTACCAGGAACGAACAACAGCTCAGTGGCTTGTTCTATGGCGATTTACCACCCGGAGGCAGCCTCTTTTAGACCAGTGTGCTTTTCACAGAAGAAAACTTTCCTGAAGTATATCAGTCTGATCCCGCCAAGTAAGGTCAGTCCAGCCCCGAAATACCAGGCAATTCTCCTCTGAACAAGGAACATGACAACCCCAGACGATCGTTTCGGCCTCCTATGGGCCTCGTCAGTGAGGTGCAGCCACATTCCTCTAAGCACACTGGGCAAGGAGTCCACGTCTGGTTTCCCCCATCACCCATAGGGAGACTTCCCCAGGGTTATAATAAATTGCATACAAAGAGAGAAGCGCTCTACCAGGAACGAACAACAGCTCAGTGGCTTGTTCTATGGCGATTTACCACCCGGAGGCAGCCTCTTTTAGACCAGTGTGCTTTTCACAGAAGAAAACTTTCCTGAAGTATATCAGTCTGATCCCGCCAAGTAAGGTCAGTCCAGCACCGAAATACCAGGCAATTCTCCTCTGAACAAGGAACATGACAACCCCAGACGATCGTTTCGGCCTCCTATGGGCCTCGTCAGTGAGGTGCAGCCACATTCCTCTAAGCACACTGGGCAAGGAGTCCACGTCTGGTTTCCCCCATCACCCATAGGGAGACTTCCCCAGGGTTATAATAAATTGCATACAAAGAGAGAAGCGCTCTACCAGGAACGAACAACAGCTCAGTGGCTTGTTCTATGGCGATTTACCACCCGGAGGCAGCCTCTTTTAGACCAGTGTGCTTTTCACAGAAGAAAACTTTCCTGAAGTATATCAGTCTGATCCCGCCAAGTAAGGTCAGTCCAGCCCCGAAATACCAGGCAATTCTCCTCTGAACAAGGAACATGACAACCCCAGACGATCGTTTCGGCCTCCTATGGGCCTCGTCAGTGAGGTGCAGCCACATTCCTCTAAGTACACTGGGCAAGGAGTCCACGTCTGGTTTCCCCCATCACCCATAGGGAGACTTCCCCAGGGTTATAATAAATTGCATACAAAGAGAGAAGCGCTCTACCAGGAACGAACAACAGCTCAGTGGCTTGTTCTATGGCGATTTACCACCCGGAGGCAGCCTCTTTTAGACCAGTGTGCTTTTCACAGAAGAAAACTTTCCTGAAGTATATCAGTCTGATCCCGCCAAGTAAGGTCAGTCCAGCCCCGAAATACCAGGCAATTCTCCTCTGAACAAGGAACATGACAACCCCAGACGATCGTTTCGGCCTCCTATGGGCCTCGTCAGTGAGGTGCAGCCACATTCCTCTAAGCACACTGGGCAAGGAGTCCACGTCTGGTTTCCCCCATCACCCATAGGGAGACTTCCCCAGGGTTATAATAAATTGCATACAAAGAGAGAAGCGCTCTACCAGGAACGAACAACAGCTCAGTGGCTTATTCTATGGCGATTTACCACCCGGAGGCAGCCTCTTTTAGACCAGTGTGCTTTTCACAGAAGAAAACTTTCCTGAAGTATATCAGTCTGATCCCGCCAAGTAAGGTCAGTCCAGCACCGAAATACCAGGCAATTCTCCTCTGAACAAGGAACATGACAACCCCAGACGATCGTTTCGGCCTCCTATGGGCCTCGTCAGTGAGGTGCAGCCACATTCCTCTAAGCACACTGGGCAAGGAGTCCACGTCTGGTTTCCCCCATCACCCATAGGGAGACTTCCCCAGGGTTATAATAAATTGCATACAAAGAGAGAAGCGCTCTACCAGGAACGAACAACAGCTCAGTGGCTTGTTCTATGGCGATTTACCACCCGGAGGCAGCCTCTTTTAGACCAGTGTGCTTTTCACAGAAGAAAACTTTCCTGAAGTATATCAGTCTGATCCCGCCAAGTAAGGTCAGTCCAGCCCCGAAATACCAGGCAATTCTCCTCTGAACAAGGAACATGACAACCCCAGACGATCGTTTCAGCCTCCTATGGGCCTTGTCAGTGAGGTGCAGCCACATTCCTCTAAGCACACTGGGCAAGGAGTCCACGTCTGGTTTCCCCCATCACCCATAGGGAGACTTCCCCAGGGTTATAATAAATTGCATACAAAGAGAGAAGCGCTCTACCAGGAACGAACAACAGCTCAGTGGCTTGTTCTATGGCGATTTACCACCCGGAGGCAGCCTCTTTTAGACCAGTGTGCTTTTCAAAGAAGAAAACTTTCCTGAAGTATATCAGTCTGATCCCGCCAAGTAAGGTCAGTCCAGCCCCGAAATACCAGGCAATTCTCCTCTGAACAAGGAACATGACAACCCCAGACGATCGTTTCGGCCTCCTATGGGCCTCGTCAGTGAGGTGCAGCCACATTCCTCTAAGCACACTGGGCAAGGAGTCCACGTCTGGTTTCCCCCATCACCCATAGGGAGACTTCCCCAGGGTTATAATAAATTGCATACAAAGAGAGAAGCGCTCTACCAGGAACGAACAACAGCTCAGTGGCTTGTTCTATGGCTATTTACCACCCGGAGGCAGCCTCTTTTAGACCAGTGTGCTTTTCACAGAAGAAAACTTTCCTGAAGTATATCAGTCTGATCCCGCCAAGTAAGGTCAGTCCAGCCCCGAAATACCAGGCAATTCTCCTCTGAACAAGGAACATGACAACCCCAGACAATCGTTTCGGCCTCCTATGGGCCTCGTCAGTGAGGTGCAGCCACATTCCTCTAAGCACACTGGGCAAGGAGTCCACGTCTAGTTTCCCCCATCACCCATAGGGAGACTTCCCCAGGGTTATAATAAATTGCATACAAAGAGAGAAGCGCTCTACCAGGAACGAACAACAGCTCAGTGGCTTGTTCTATGGCGATTTACCACCCGGAGGCAGCCTCTTTTAGACCAGTGTGCTTTTCACAGAAGAAAACTTTCCTGAAGTATATCAGTCTGATCCCGCCAAGTAAGGTCAGTCCAGCCCCGAAATACCAGGCAATTCTCCTCTGAACAAGGAGCATGACAACCCCAGACGATCGTTTCGGCCTCCTATGTTCCTCGTCAGTGAGGTGCAGCCACATTCCTCTAAGCACACTGGGCAAGGAGTCCACGTCTGGTGTCCCCCATCACCCATAGGGAGACTTCCCCAGGGTTATAATAAATTGCATACAAAGAGAGAAGCGCTCTACCAGGAACGAACAACAGCTCAGTGGCTTGTTCTATGGCGATTTACCACCCGGAGGCAGCCTCTTTTAGACCAGTGTGCTTTTCACAGAAGAAAACTTTCCTGAAGTATATCAGTCTGATCCCGCCAAGTAAGGTCAGTCCAGCCCCGAAATACCAGGCAATTCTCCTCTGAACAAGGAACATGACAACCCCAGACGATCGTTTCGGCCTCCTATGGGCCTCGTCAGTGAGGTGCAGCCACATTCCTCTAAGCACACTGGGCAAGGAGTCCACGTCTGGTTTCCCCCATCACCCATAGGGAGACTTCCCCAGGGTTATAATAAATTGCATACAAAGAGAGAAGCGCTCTACCAGGAACGAACAACAGCTCAGTGGCTTGTTCTATGGCGATTTACCACCCGGAGGCAGCCTCTTTTAGACCAGTGTGCTTTTCACAGAAGAAAACTTTCCTGAAGTATATCAGTCTGATCCCGCCAAGTAAGGTCAGTCCAGCCCCGAAATACCAGGCAATTCTCCTCTGAACAAGGAACATGACAACCCCAGACAATCGTTTCGGCCTCCTATGGGCCTCGTCAGTGAGGTGCAGCCACATTCCTCTAAGCACACTGGGCAAGGAGTCCACGTCTGGTTTCCCCCATCACCCATAGGGAGACTTCCCCAGGGTTATAATAAATTGCATACAAAGAGAGAAGCGCTCTACCAGCGCTCTATATATAACACACAGAGAAAACCCAGCACTCACTTACAAGCTCTCAGCTAAGATTTAAAAGCAAAAATGGAAAGGTTAGTCACCGCATCTGGCCAAATGGGACAAGCTCAGGTACCACGTCAAGGTCCTCTCCAATACCTGAGACCCTAAAACAGCCACACAATGCAAGCTTTCAAATCCAAACAAACTGAAAACAAAAAAAGGGTGCACAGGAATATGTAATCACCCTAGACATATACAAAACACGGAAGGGAACTGCACTCTCATACCGGACCGGGTACACATCCTATGACCCTGCAACATGCTCAGCCCTGGGTGCCACTGGCACTCACAGGAAGCTGTGCTGTCCCCAGAGCCACAAGCAGTTAACCCTAGACAGGTCTGGGTGCAAGAACCATAGGGAAAATTACAAAACAAATTAATACAACACACAGAGAAAACCCAGCACTCACTTACAAGCTCTCAGCTAAGATTTAAAAGCAAAAATGGAAAGGTTAGTCACCGCATCTGGCCAAATGGGACAAGCTCAGGTACCACGTCAAGGTCCTCTCCAATACCTGAGACCCTAAAACAGCCACACAATGCAAGCTTTCAAATCCAAACAAACTGAAAACAAAAAAAGGGTGCACAGGAATATGTAATCACCCTAGACATATACAAAACACGGAAGGGAACTGCACTCTCATACCGGACCGGGTACACATCCTATGACCCTGCAACATGCTCAGCCCTGGGTGCCACTGGCACTCACAAGAAGCTGTGCTGTCCCCAGAGCCCAGATGCGGTGACTAACCTTTCCATTTTTGCTTTTAAATCTTAGCTGAGAGCTTGTAAGTGAGTGCTGGGTTTTCTCTGTGTGTTGTATTAATTTGTTTTGTAATTTTCCCTATGGTTCTTGCACCCAGACCTGTCTGGGGTTAACTGCTTGTGGCTCTGGGGACAGCACAGCTTCCTGTGAGTGCCAGTGGCACCCAGGGCTGAGCATGTTGCAGGGTCATAGGATGTGTACCCGGTCCGGTATGAGAGTGCAGTTCCCTTCCGTGTTTTGTATATATATATATATATATATATATATATATATATATATATATATATATATATAATATAAAGAACAAGATGGTGGATAGCGCAAAGTAAAACAGCTAGTACATACAATATTAGTAGGAGATATTGAAGAGAAAGGAGAAAGCTTTTAGAGAGTTTTTTAACTTGCAACTGAAATTGGAAGTTTTCCATTTACTAAGAGAGCACAGGAACCCAGAATGTACATCTAAAGTTCTACATTAACAGAAAGTATCAGTGGTGGGAAGTCTTCACACTAAGAGACCCACGATCAGCCTGATCCATACTTCAGGGGGTGCCAAGCCCATCAGTGACATTGCTACATTCTTTCCTCATAGGATTGAGGTTATTGGAAGTAAGTGCACAACTAAAGGGGGAGAGATTGATGAAGATTTACTTACAGATTTCATTCTTCCATCTTTTTGGGACTGTGTATCTTATTGTATATTTTATCATATACTATTACCATCATTTTATTTTTTTATGTTCTCTATGGTATAACTGTCTATAGATTTACATTTTTCCATTCGCCTTGATCTACTAATATTGTATGTACTAGCTGTTTAACTTTGTGCCATCCACCATCTTGCTGTTTACATTTTAATTTTAGAGGAGTGAAGAGACCCCTCTATATCTTAGGAATTGGCTGCAGGCTTTTCATAGCTAGATTATTGTATAGAGGTACTTTATATATCCTCTGGTACTTAAATAACTTTATAGTAGCGCTATAGGGTGAGTTAGGGGATTCTGTTCCCTCTCTCATAATCCTTTTGTTTATATATATATATATATATATATATATACACACACACACACAATCCAACACTTGCACAGCAACTTTAATGTGTGACAGGGGGTCTGAGGATTGGGAATGGGTGAATGCTCCGAAACGCCACACATTAAAGTTGCTGGGGTTTAAATCCAGAGAGCACAATTGTTGGCTTGTGTATACTGTGAGATTTTGCACCCTGGTATTAGTCTTTCCAGCGAGTGGGAGTACGCTTTCCACCAATTTGCGTAGATATATATATGTATGTGTGTACTATATCCCTTTTATCCCTTAAAAACATTTTATTAATATTTTCATGATTTTTTTTATCAGAAGGTGTATATATGTGTTTAATAGTTTATTTTAATGTATTTGTGATGTGTTTTCATGCCACTTTCTTTAACCCTTACACTTCACTCTAGGTCTTTAGGCTAATCCATTGAGATCACTTATCGTGACCCGTGCTAACATTATCACACCACTGGTAATCTTGCTCTTAATTGGCAAAGTGTCTAATGTAATATTCAATGGAAGATCTGTATATTCTAGATTAATTATTTTCGAACATGTATGTGTATGTTGCTTTAATTTATTTGCTTTTTAATAATTAATAAAAAAATATATTTGGCACAGACTACTCAGATACATTTTTCTCTAATAACAACACATTTTCTTTCTCTTATATTTTTCTTTGGAATATTTGTAGAGCAAAGGATAATAATATTATTATTAAGAATTTCATATGCATACACATGAAAGGGCATTATTAATGTCAGCAATAAGGCTTATCATGTAACTCTTGATGTCAGGATCAAATCAGTAACACACATTTCTGTCAAAGTTAAACTTGTTCTGCAGGAAGTGGACACATTTGAATAAGGACTTTCTTCAGCTTCTTCAATCTTTCTTACTTTGCTAGCTTCTCACATAACTCCAACCTCAGTTATATTCTCTGCGGCTTATTTAATGAATATCACTCTTCCATCCATTACTTTTTTTTGTAAATGTGTAGAATAACAAGGTAACTGGTGAGATTGAAGAGACTGGGAAGACTGGAAAAGCTGCAGAGAACTCACTGAATTTTGCTTACTACTTGTAAAATCCAGCAATAGGGGGATCTCTTTTTTCACCCCCTCTGATAAGCCTATTATAAATAATACTTAATTAAAACACACATATAGACATTTAATAGGGAAATTATTGCCAATTTGAAAATAAGTGACATACTATTGTATAGTTAACTTTCATACACATTGCTATCAATGTAGAAGAGACTCTATGTAAAGCTTGTTTAAAGGGACAGTCTACTATTTATTGTTTTAAAAGATAGATAATTACTTTATTACCCATTCCCCAGTTTGTATAACCAACACGGTTATATTAATAAACGTTTTACCTCTGTGATTACCTTGAATGTACGCTTCTATATAAACAAGGGGTTAATTAAACTGTGTCAACTCTATACCAGATCAAGTCTTCTTTTACTAGTAGAGTCTCTCACAGTTGACTCCACAGGTGAATAATACGAAAAAGAAGGTTGTGTAGGGAGCACCACAGGCAATCTGGATTTTCTAAAATTCTTAGGCCTAGATTTAGAGTTTTGTCGGTAACGACCCGCGTAGCTAACGCCGGCTTTTTTCTGGCCGCACCATAAAAATAACTCTGGTATTGAGAGTCCACAAAAAGGCTGCGTTAGGCTCCAAAAAAGGAGCGTAGAGCATTTTTAACGCAGCTTCAACTCTCGATACCAGAGTTGCTTACGCAAGCGGCCAGCCTCAAAAACGTGCTCGTGCACGATTCCCCCATAGGAAACAATGGGGCTGTTTGAGCTGAAAAAAAACCTAACACCTGCAAAAAAGCCGCGTTCAGCTCCTAACGCAGCCCCATTGTTTGCTATGCGGAAAAACTTCCTTCGTCTGCACCTAACACCCAAACATGTACCCCGAGTCTAAACACCCCTAGCCTTACACTTATTAACCCCTAATCTGCCGCCCCCGCTATCGCTGACCCCTGCATATTAATTTTAACCCCTAATCTGCCGCTCCGTAAACCGCCGCTACTTACATTATCCTTATGTACCCCTAATCTGCTGCCCCTAACACCGCCGACCCCTATATTATATTTATTAACCCCTAATCTGCCCCCCTCAACGTCGCCTCCACCTGCCTACACTTATTAACCCCTAATCTGCCGAGCGGACCTGACCGCTACTATAATAAAGTTATTAACCCCTAATCCGCATCACTAACCCTATAATAAATAGTATTAACCCCTAATCTGCCCTCCCTAACATCGCCGACACCTAACTTCAAACATTAACCCCTAATCTGCCGACCGGAGCTCACCGCTACTATAATAACTATATTAACCCCTAAAGCTAAGTCTAACCCTAACACTAACACCCCCCTAACTTAAATATAATTTTAATCTAACAAAATTAATTAACTCTTATTAAATAAATTATTCCTATTTAAAGCCAAATACTTACCTGTAAAATAAATCCTAATATAGCTACAATATAAATTATAATTACATTGTAGCTATTTTAGGATTAATATTTATTTTACAGGCAACTTTGTAATTATTTTAACCAGGTACAATAGCTATTAAATAGTTAAGAACTATTTAATAGCTAAAATAGTTAAAATAATAACAAAATTACCTGTAAAATAAATCCTAACCTAAGTTACAATTAAACCTAACACTATACTATCATTAAATTAATTAAATAAAATACCTACAATTACCTACAATTAAACCTAACACTACACTATCAATAAATAAATTAAATACAATTCCTACAAATAATAAAAAAGAACTAAGTTACAAAAAATAAAAAAATATTTACAAACATAAGAAAAATATTACAACAATTTTAAACTAATTACACCTACTCTAAGCCCCCTAATAAAATAAAAAAGACCCCCAAAATAACAAAATGCCCTACCCTATTCTAAATTACTACATTTCAAAGCTCTTTTACCTTACCAGCCCTGAACAGGGCCCTTTGCGGGGCATGCCCCAAGAAATTCAGCTCTTTTGCCTGTAAAAAAAAACATACAATACCCCCCCCAACATTACAACCCACCACCCACATACCCCTAATTTAACCCAAACCCCCCTTAAATAAACCTAACACTAAGCCCCTGAAGATCTTCCTACCTTGTCTTCACCCTACCAGGTTCACCGATCCGTCCTGAAGAGCTCCTCCGATGTCCTGATCCAAGCCCAAGCGGGGGGCTGAAGAGGTCCATGATCCGGCTGAAGTCTTCATCCAAGCGGGAGCTGAAGAGGTCCATGATCCGGATGAAGTCTTCATCCAAGCGGGAGCTGAAGAGGTCAATGATCCAGATGAAGTCTTCTATCAACGGCATCTTCAATCTTCTTTCTTCCGGATCCATCTTGCAGACCTCCGACGCGGAACATCCTCTTCTCCCGACGCCTACTAGCCGAATGACGGTTCCTTTAAGGGACGTCATCCAAGATGGCGTCCCTCGAATTCCGATTGGCTGATAGGATTCTATCAGCCAATCGGAATTAAGGTAGGAATATTCTGATTGGCTGATGGAATCAGCCAATCAGAATCAAGTTCAATCCGATTGGCTGATTCGATCAGCCAATCAGATTGAGCTTGCATTCTATTGGCTGTTCCGATCAGCCAATAGAATGCAAGCTCAATCTGATTGGCTGATTGGATCAGCCAATCGGATTGATCTTGATTCTGATTGGCTGATTCCATCAGCCAATCAGAATATTCCTACCTTAATTCCGATTGGCTGATAGAATCCTATCAGCCAATCGGAATTCGAGGGACGCCATCTTGGATGACGTCCCTTAAAGGAACCGTCATTCGGCTAGTAGGCGTCGGGAGAAGAGGATGTTCCGCGTCGGAGGTCTGCAAGATGGATCCGGAAGAAAGAAGATTGAAGATGCCGTTGATAGAAGACTTCATCCGGATCATGGACCTCTTCAGCTCCCGCTTGGATGAAGACTTCATCCGGATCATGGACCTCTTCAGCTCCCGCTTGGATGAAGACTTCAGCCGGATCATGGACCTCTTCAGCCCCCCGCTTGGGCTTGGATCAGGACATCGGAGGAGCTCTTCAGGACGGATCGGTGAACCTGGTAGGGTGAAGACAAGGTAGGAAGATCTTCAGGGGCTTAGTGTTAGGTTTATTTAAGGGGGGTTTGGGTTAGATTAGGGGTATGTGGGTGGTGGGTTGTAATGTTGGGGGGGGTATTGTATGTTTTTTTTTACAGGCAAAAGAGCTGAATTTCTTGGGGCATGCCCCGCAAAGGGCCCTGTTCAGGGCTGGTAAGGTAAAAGAGCTTTGAAATGTAGTAATTTAGAATAGGGTAGGGCATTTTGTTATTTTGGGGGTCTTTGTTATTTTATTAGGGGGCTTAGAGTAGGTGTAATTAGTTTAAAATTGTTGTAATATTTTTCTTATGTTTGTAAATATTTTTTTATTTTTTGTAACTTAGTTCTTTTTTATTTTTTGTACTTTAGATAGTTTATTTCATTGTAGTTATTTGTAGGAATTGTATTTAATTTATTTATTGATAGTGTAGTGTTAGGTTTAATTGTAGGTAATTGTAGGCATTTTATTTAATTAATTTAATGATAGTATAGTGTTAGGTTTAATTGTAACTTAGGTTAGGATTTATTTTACAGGTAATTTTGTTATTATTTTAACTAGGTAACTATTAAATAGTTCTTAACTATTTAATAGCTATTGTACCTGGTTAAAATAATTACAAAGTGGCCTGTAAAATAAATATTAATCCTAAAATAGCTACAATGTAATTATAATTTATATTGTAGCTATATTAGGATTTATTTTACAGGTAAGTATTTAGCTTTAAATAGGAATAATTTATTTAATAAGAGTTAATTAATTTCGTTAGATTAAAATTATATTTAACTTAGGGGGGTGTTAGTGTTAGGGTTAGACTTAGCTTTAGGGGTTAATACATTTATTAGAATAGCGGTGAGCTCCGGTCGGCAGATTAGGGGTTAATAATTGAAGTTAGGTGTTGGCGATGTTAGGGAGGGCAGATTAGGGGTTAATACTATTTATTATAGGGTTAGTGAGGCGGATTAGGGGTTAATAACTTTATAATAGTAGCGGTGCGGTCCGCTCGGCAGATTAGGGGTTAATAAGTGTAGGCAGGTGGAGGCGACGTTGTGGGGGGCAGATTAGGGGTTAATAAATATAATATAGGGGTCGGCGGTGTTAGGGGCAGCAGATTAGGGGTACATAGCTATAATGTAGGTGGCGGCGCTTTGCGGTCGGCAGATTAGGGGTTAATTATTGTAGGTAGCTGGCGGCGACGTTGTGGGGGGCAGATTAGGGGTTAATAAATATAATACAGGGGTCGGCGGTGTTAGGGGCAGCAGATTAGGGGTACATAAGTATAACGAAGGTGGCGGTCGGCAGATTAGGGGTTAAAAAAAATTAATCGAGTGGCGGCGATGTGGGGGGACCTTGGTTTAGGGGTACATAGGTAGTTTATGGGTGTTAGTGTACTTTAGAGTACAGTAGTTAAGAGCTTTATGAACCGGCGTTAGCCCAGAAAGCTCTTAACTACTGACTTTTTTCCTGCGGCTGGAGTTTTGTCGTTAGATGTCTAACGCTCACTTCAGACACGACTCTAAATACCGGAGTTAGAAAGATCCCATTGAAAAGATAGGATACGCAATTGACATAAGGGGATCTGCGGTAAAAGTCGCGGCTGAAAAGTGAGCGTTAGACCCTATTTTGAGTGACTCCAAATACCGGAGTTAGCCTAAAACCAGCGTTAGGAGCCTCTAACGCTGGTTTTCACGGCTAACGCCAAACTCCAAATCTAGGCCTTAGTTTGCTGGTTAAATGTAATTCTAAATTGGCTGGTTAAATTTAATTCAGTAGGGAACAAAATTCCCCTTTTTTTTCTAATAATTAATAGCTGTACATTAGATACTCTGTTTTTTCTCTTTTTTTCTTCAAACAGTAAATGTGAATTAAAAAGGTATGGTGACTGGCTCTGTGTGTTTAATATTGAATTGAATTGTCTGGTGTTGAATATCTTATTCTGGTGATAGTGTAAATGTATAGTGCAATAGTGGTGATGAAAAAAGAGAGAGAAAGCTCTGTGTTTTTATTAATGTGTCTGGTGTCAAATCTCTCTATCTAGTGATAGTGTAAATGTATTGTGCAATAATTGTGATAAAGAAAAAAGAAAGCTCTAGTGTTAATTCTACACCTATTGTGTTCCCTTATTGTTATATAATAGTGATAATCTGAAAACTTTATAAAATTATTTTGATCAATTTCTGATATAAGTGATGAAATATTGGGTGGAGTTAGAAAATCTTATAATGTGAACTAATATTAGATGATCATTTAAATAGTATCGGATTAAGCTTCTATAGACTGCCCCCTTATCTCAGTGCTATTTATAGACTTCCTTTTTAGCCAATCCGTGCCGACTCATGAATAATTCCAGGGGAATGAGCACAATGTTATCTATATGATATACACATGAACTAGCAGTGTCTTGCTGTGAAAAGCTATAAAAATGCACTGAGAAAAGAGGCTGTCTGTAGTTGCTTAGAGAAAGGCAGACATTTAAAGGTTTAAAGCATTATAAAGTATATTAATACAACAATGTTGGTTGTGCAAGCTGGGGAATGGATAGTTAAGGTGTTATGTTTTTAAAAATGAAAATTTTTGTAGTAGACTGTTCTTTTAATATTATTTTTAAAGAAATAGGTTTAAATAATCTTTGCTCATTTGCTCTTTAAACACTTTCAGGATTTTTTTTTTTTTTTTTTGTTCAGTTGTTTATACTTCATTCTGTCTAAAAGCAATGACAAAATATATGTGTTTTCAGAAAATTGTTTAGGTACAGAGAGTAATATTTTCATATGTTAATAAGTAATGGTAAGAATTGCAATACACATCATAAATTTCAGTAGTGCAATGGTAAAAAGACAAATCTGAATTATGAACCACATATTTGGGGTAGTGAAAAACTAAGCTTTATATGTATACATTTCACAAAAGACATCTAAGTTGCCAGAAACCACACACTATGGTTTTAAGAACTCACTAATACAGCACAGGAGCTTAAAGTTACATTTTAGAAAAAAATATATTATTATTTATTTATTTATTTATTTATTTATAGAGTGCTAACAGATTCTGCAGCACTAATATTATTGTATTTTGTTAGAGCATTTTTTTACAGTTTTTTTTCTCACTATGACCCTAATTCTAATCTTTAAAACGATCCATAACAATACATTGTATATATGCTCATGTGATTTTTAGCTTTCTTTTTAAAGTCATTCCTACTCATTTCAATACCCTCCATTAGAATTAGTAAAAAAAAGCTAAAGTATTTTACAAAATATATCTAGCAATAAGGATAAAGAAATAAAAAATTGTGAAGAACATATTTCACAGGCTTTTCCTGGGAGTTTTCAAGGAAATTTTAAGACGCTCTAAAATAACCAAACATATTCACTGTCAATTTGAAAGTAAACCATAATGGCTAATAGATTCAATAATAGTGATAACTGCCTAATGTGTTTGAATGCAGTTTTTAACTTAACCATTATTGTTAAATAATGACATATGCAATTAACAATTTCTAGTCACTTTGAATAATTGCATAATTAGGATTTTAGTCCAAACATATAATTGCTACCATAAATTAAATTCAGATGGTTGCAATTTAGTTGTGTACCAGATTAATATTTCAAAATTAAGCAGCAATTGGAATTTGAGTTATATTTGTAGCTTTTAAACAAACATGAATATAATTGTAATTATTAATTTGAGAAATTTGTATGCACAAATTTATAAAAAAAAACATAAAAAAGTTGGGTAATCAGCAATAATTTTCCTTTGGAACAGATCAAAATGGGTTTTCATGAGGCTAAGACTGCTCAATTATAAAAGTCGAAATATCATATGAATTAGTCCATAAAATATTTTCTGTTGGTTAGAATACCAACACTACATTCTTGAAATGCAAACTATTGGTTAAATAAATACAGTGAAATTCCACTGTAATAACAGAATTATGTTTTCACATAAATGTAAATAGAAAAAATGTACAGATAATGTAAGATCTTAAAACAAAAATCTGTTACAAATTGACAAAGAACTGATACTCTCCTTTACAGTGGACCTCTGCCTTCTTGCAGTCTCTCCCAAAGGACTGTAAAAATGTGTCTTGTGAAATATAGATGGTGCAGGTCCTATAAAGTTCACTCTGTATATGTGGATATCTCTGATGACAAAGGGAAATGGCTTGATGTGTGTATATATATATATAAATATATATATATATTTATATATAAATAAAAAAATAGAGGCACTCGCCGTGAGCAAAAATGGTTGTTTAATCAAACATTTAGAGTGAACGTTTTCGGGCTGTGACGCCCGTCCTCAGACTCCTGAAAAATAAAACAGTGTGTTAGATGCTTACCCCTCAGTGGCTAAATAGCCTAAGAGCTGTCCTGGACGCCACCAGCCCCATCGCTGCCGCACCGGAAAAAACGGAAGTGACGCATAAGCGTCATACGTCATCACGTTAACGTCAGTAGCGCCCTGGACTGCCCCTGAGTGGCAAGATCCGATCCAGTGCAAAATTATGAAAAGAAAACCTGGCTCCACTCCAAAAAAACAGGTTGCTTCAGATGTCTAGGATGCACTACTTGTAGTGCATTAATAACCGGCTCTTATTTTTCGCATCCTTACAAAAAGAAAAAATATTTCCACAGACACCAAATGACATGTACCACCACATATGTAGTCTACCTTCTACATTGAGTCTGTGGAATATTTTATGCAGGAAAGACGGAAGACGACCTATGCACGAGAATGGCTAATCAAGCTGGTGAGGTAGCTCAGTTGGTAAATGCCCTGACTACAACAAAAAGCCTGTTTAAAAGATCCAAGGTCAAAGGTTGAATCCCGGCAGGGCCCACTCAGCCCTTCATCATTCCGAGGTTGATAAAATGAGTACCATTAAATTGGGTAATAATTAAAGCGACTATTACTATTCAGCTGCCGATTTGGTGAATTCCATATGCACAGCCATAGACAAGGGTACATCAGAACAGCCGGTGGCCCGACATTTTGCACAAGCAGGGCACACAGTTAAAGACCTGAAGTATACCTTAATTGATCATGTACCACCCTCCCCTAGAGGAGGTGATAGGGGACGAAGATTGCTACAACTTCAAGCCAGGTGGACTTTTGAATTGGTACCCTCTCTCCACATGGTTTAAATACCCACTTGGACTGGCGTAGCTATTTATGATACATCTGTCCTATAATTACAATACATGGCTAATTATTTATTTAATTTTAGCTATTTAGCCATAAGATACAGAGACCTATTGCAGCTCCCATAATCAACTCTATATAAGTATTGTTATAATCAGGCCCCCTAAGCGTAAACCCTCTTATGGTATAGGTATTTCCTTAAAAACCTCATTATATCTAATCATATACTGGGATTATATTGTGTTCAACCTACATGTATACTTATAATTATGTATACTTATTTTCATTTGATACCATCAATAAGATAGCTCCTTTCTTAAGCCCATCTAATACACATTCATATTTGTATATATCTAGTTTTGTCGCTATTATAACCCCCCTGTAGTCTTTTTACCATATGTATAGTAATAATAGGTTTTGTACACTTATCTTATTTATTCCCTACACACTCTGATATTACAATTGTTATATTGTATCATATTAATGCACTATATTTGTATCACTTGTAACAGCACTTCTTCTTGCCCCTCAGGGGCGGTCCAGGGCGCTACTGACGTTAACGTGATGATGTATGACACTTATGCGTCACTTCCGTTTTTTGCATTGCGGCAGTGATGGGGCCGGTGGCGTCCAGGACAGCTCTTAGGCTATTTAGCCACTGAGGGGTAAGCATCTAACACACTGTTTTATTTTTCAGGAGTCTGAGGATGGGCATCACAGCCCAAAAACATTCACTCTAAATGTTTGATTAAACACGCTTTTTTGCTCACGGCGAGTGCCTCTATTTTTTTATTTCTACATATGGATACTCTGAGTGCACCCCGGTATTGCGAATTCTGAACAGAGAGTGCTGGTACTTTTGGATCTATATATATATATATATATATGCCAAATAATAAGAGTGCAGTATTCTCACTCCATAAGATCTGTAATTTCAGCCAGTCTGGAGAGGAGCCCTTTGATGTGTGTAGTCCAGCGATGTCACAGCAAAAAACAGCCAGCAACACATAAGTATTGATTAAAAATGAACAAAGCTTTTAATATTTAGCTCAGCTCAATGTGTTTCAATGATAAAACATCTTTCTCAAGAGCAAATAAAAACCTTCATCGTGTTTTTGGCTGTTTTTTGCTGTGACATCTCTGGAATTTGGATTTTAATGGAGTAAGTTACTACTTGTTTACATACAGAGTGTCTGACTATTTAATCACTGGAGTATTCCTTTCCCTCAGCTTGGCACCTCTCCAGACTGGCTGACATTACAGATCTTATGGAGTGAGTATACTGCACTCTTATTATTTGGCATATATATATATATATATATATATATATATATATATATATATATATATATATATATATATATATATATATATATATATATATATATAAAAATTCACTATTTCAATAGAGAGAAACACGAAGAGGACACAGTAGTGTCCTCTCCAAAGAAAGACAGGGATTTCAGCACTCCAAAAATTGTTTACTCTTTAATAAGAGGTATAAAGTATTCAATTTATATATGTAAAAACTGGTGCCCCCCACCCCAGCGCAACCTGATCAGCGGCCGGGCCCCCTAAATCAAACCACACATAGATAGTTAATAAATGAATTTTATTACAAGTGCGAATAAAGATCAAGTGTTTCAAAATGTAAAAAACACATAGAAAAAGCTGGCCAGCTCACATTGGTTGCTAACAATGCAATGATAATAACCTTAAATATAGTTATAACAAAGTTATTTGGCAACACCCCAAGCCAGTGGGTAGCCCTGTGGTAACACAGGAATCTGCTATAATGGATCTAGGAGGGGATCCATGCAAAATAACTAAGAAGACAGCAACAAGTATTGGCAACACCTCTCTCAGAGGATAACCCAAACTGATTGGAAATATGTTATCATGAGGTAAGTACCTGAGGATCTATGCCTAATACTTCTAAATATAAGCAAAAAGTTACATGCAAGTTGTTATAACATGTAAGACTTATTTTTACACTTTCGTACTAATGGACAACACCCTTACCAGAGGATAGCACCAATATGATAAAAGGTTACAGCTATCATAGTACACCATATACGGGATCTATGTCCATAAAGTACTACTAGCGTAATCACAGCAAATATGAACCATTAGCATAAGATGTATCAAGCAGGCAAAAAAAGGGGAACATATTAGAGAGATACTTATATTTCATTGCAACATGTAGTAAAAAATGTTGCAAACAGAGATCACTCTGTTACTTGGTTTCCTAAGGAGTGTGTTCCATTTAGAAAGTTAGACTCGATAGTCCAAAGATACTTATCAAGTGACTCCTGGATATTCAGTTCTCCGTTATGTCCTTATATCATAGCCTGTACTGGATACAACAACTTGCTTCTTATGGGGATTCCCGGACTGTATTTCCAGCTAATATGGTTCCAAAGCTGTGTTTAACATTTGCATCGAGCAAACAAAGTGAAGCTTGATTCCCAGCTGTGCGATAGTGACGTTCCATGCCAACGGCCGTTTCACCCCCCACGTGACTTAGACGTCATTGGGGCTTCCTCAGGGCGTATGATTCAAAGTCCCATACTCGTTCTATTTAAATTCAGCCCTTCTCCTGGATTGAACGAGTATGGGACGTCACTATCGCACAGCTGGGAATCAAGCTTCACTTTGTTTGCTCGATGCAAATGTTAAACACAGCTTTGGAACCATATTAGCTGGAAATACAGTCCGGGAATCCCCATAAGAAGCAAGTTGTTGTATCCAGTACAGGCTATGATATAAGGACTTAATGGAGAACTGAATATCCAGGAGTCACTTGATAAGTATCTTTGGACTATCGAGTCTAACTTTCTAAATGGAACACACTCCTTAGGAAACCAAGTAACAGAGTGATCTCTGTTTGCAACATTTTTTACTACATGTTGCAATGAAATATAAGTATCTCTCTAATATGTTCCCCTTTTTTTGCCTGCTTGATACATCTTATGCTAATGGTTCATATTTGCTGTGATTACGCTAGTAGTACTTTATGGACATAGATCCCGTATATGGTGTACTATGATAGCTGTAACCTTTTATCATATTGGTGCTATCCTCTGGTAAGGGTGTTGTCCATTAGTACGAAAGTGTAAAAATAAGTCTTACATGTTATAACAACTTGCATGTAACTTTTTGCTTATATTTAGAAGTATTAGGCATAGATCCTCAGGTACTTACCTCATGATAACATATTTCCAATCAGTTTGGGTTATCCTCTGAGAGAGGTGTTGCCAATACTTGTTGCTGTCTTCTTAGTTATTTTGCATGGATCCCCTCCTAGATCCATTATAGCAGATTCCTGTGTTACCACAGGGCTACCCACTGGCTTGGGGTGTTGCCAAATAACTTTGTTATAACTATATTTAAGGTTATTATCATTGCATTGTTAGCAACCAATGTGAGCTGGCCAGCTTTTTCTATGTGTTTTTTACATTTTGAAACACTTGATCTTTATTCGCACTTGTAATAAAATTCATTTATTAACTATCTATGTGTGGTTTGATTTAGGGGGCCCGGCCGCTGATCAGGTTGCGCTGGGGTGGGGAGCACCAGTTTTTACATATATAAATTGAATACTTAATACCTCTTATTAAAGAGTAAACAATTTTTGGAGTGCTGAAATCCCTGTCTTTCTTTGGAGAGGACACTACGGTGTCCTCTTCGTGTTTCTCTCTATTGAAATAGTGAATTTATATGTGCATCAGGGTCTGCACCCATGTGTATCTTCTATAAATTATATTATCCTACTCCGCAAAAATTTGTATATATATATATAAGGACCTGCACCATCAATATTTCACAAGACACATTAATGTAAATGGCTGGGAAAAAACCCTATAACTGATTGTAAGGTGTTATGCAGAGGTCTTCTGCATTAGACCACTTTGTGTTTATCCCTGCTTAGGGGTTAACATAATAGAGTCAGGCTGCTAGTGCAATTCATTGCCAATCCATGTAAGGATGAAACCAATTAAACTTCCCTATGTTTCAATAGCTAACAGTAAACTAATCCTGACCAATACTATTGCATGCTCAGTTTGTAACTTTGAGTTTAGGTAGATAGGTGTTTCATGAACCACATATTTGGAGTAATGATAAACTTATTTATATATTACAAGTATACATTTCACAAAAGACATCTAAGTTGCTAGAGACCACATGTGTTATACAAGAAATGAATCTGTTTAAAATATAGTACTTCAACAAAATTGAGATTGTATTTGTAAAGTGGAATGCCATTTTAAGCAGGTAAAAGAGCTTGATCAATTTACCCGTGCTCCTGAAATGACATTCTGTAATTCTGGCATATGTGTTACTGCTTGAGAACTAGATTAGGCTAACCCAGTTAAAAAGATAACAAGGTATCAATCATGTATGTGGTCAAATTAGACTGTTACATATTTCAACCATTTCCCTTTAAGTGTGTTAATGCCTTCTTCATTTGCATTTTGTTGTGTTACTATTTTGCTTAAGGCCTGTCTCTGCAGTGAGTACGGTTGCTGTGCATGGCAGCTTCTGGTTGGCATAAAGTGTGTGTCAGAGTCAAGCTGCTTCACTAATCAGCTTGCTGGGCTAGATACATGATAGACCATGCAAAGACATTTAGACTGAATTTGGTAGAACTGTAAAGCCTATAAGGCATGTCCAAACAATTCTAATTTTTCTTGGAAAATATTGTGCAGTGAGGTTCTAGTGACCTCTAAAGGCAGATAGTATATAATTTGTAACATATAATATAAAATTCTCAATTCCTAAATAATTCACAGATTTTTAATGATTCCATTATAATTTTGTAATCCCTCTAGTGACTTGCTCTCTCTTAGATTTATATTCAAAGGTGCCATTTTTACTACAGGTTGGAAAAAAAAAAAGTACGTTTTACAAAATTATGTTAAGTAGATTTATTATTAGCTTTAAAAATAAAATGTGATACTTTTTTAAGTATAATTTCAAGTGAGAGTGTGACATGATCTTAATGAACAATCAGCCATAACCCATTTGCTATTTAAAGCAGTGTCTAAGTTTACTTAATTTTTTGTGTAACTATTATTAATGCAATGTTAGTTTAAAAAAAAAGTCTAAAACCAAAACCTTACACAGAAATTTGCTATAAATACAGCACATTGTATACATACAGTGTATATATATATATATATATATATATATATATATATATATATATATATATATATATATATAATTTTATTTTTTTTACAATATTTTTTACTCCCTTTACTTTCCCATGGAAAAAGATTGGGAGCTTAAAAAAAAAAAAATTACATGATAAAAGACCTATAAATTTGAATAGTGTGAAAGATAATAACTTTAACGGTTAAGGTCCCTGCATATGTATACCACCCTGCCTTTACCACTAATCCTGGCTTTAGGGATCTGAAATTTCCTAACGATGTATTAGTGTCTTATACACATGTGCTCTTGTGCACTCATAATCCCTTTCACTAGGTTCTTAGCTGCATGCTTTGTATTTAAATTTTCCTTCTGACCAAGTAAATCCCTTTGGATGAAGTGACAGGAGCTTTTCAGCACCCATAGCTGGGTGACAGCTGGTGCAGAAGCTCTGAAAGACTGCAAAGTGTTCCTTACTAGTTTTTTTCAGGACCACTGTCAGCCACCAGCTGAGCGATTTGTTAGTTCCCCTTTGGGCATCAGTCAGCTGAAGAGACACACACTAAATGCTAAAATACTACAATAGCTATATAAAAGAAAATATTTGTGCTGCCAACTTTCCTATGCTTTTATTTGGTTTACATTAAAGAAATAAATTTGTATTAACAATATTTTTTTGCATATAATTAAGACACAGACACAGTGCATTGTGAGACACAATCTTAACAGAGCTGATAACATTCTATTTTTTATTTTATTTTTTAAAATACATTGAGAGAACTTTTTTTTTTATAAATGTACCAGCTTGCCTTTTAGATGTTTAATATATATTTTATCATTTTATATTTTTTTATAAGATTATTTTTTTTCTTTAACCAATAGTATGAAATAAAGCTAATTTTAGTTTTAAACATGCGATTAAAACTGCATTAACTACATTTACTAATATAAAATTCAGTATTTTAGGAACTTTACAAAAAAGACATACATTTGAAAAAGGTATAAGAAAGTAATGAATATTTGAATATTTTATAAAAATTAAGCATTTTATTTTGAAACCTGTAATTTTATTCTATGACATTCAAACTATACAAAGAACATATTAAAAATTAAAATGTATTAAATGTTTCAATACATTGTCTATTCTTTTAAAAAGCTAAAAACAATGGATATTATAAAATTAAATATAATACATAAAAATTACAGTAACAAATGGAAAGAAAAAATATAAACAGTTTTTTTATAAACCTGTGACTTTATTTGAAATGTCACCTTTTTAAAATATGAAATATAAGAAATTATATTTTTAAAACAAAGTAGGTTATATTGTAGTATCATTATTACTTCAGTGAGGAAATATTTGCTACTGATAATTTTCTATAAAGACTTAAAAACAGTACTTTTCTTTCCTGATTCATATCCTTTCTATAGATTCTTGGATTATCTGATGTTATTAATAGCATGTTGGTTATGTAAATTAGTAGTAATAATCCTTAAAAAGTTGCTAAAGGGATGGACATCAATCATTTCAAAGCAATCTAATTCTCATTAATAGGTTAAAGGCATTCATTTTATTTAGCTTTTTCCCTTGTTCCATGTTTTTAAATTAGATACTAAATTTAAAAAAATATATAATAAGAAGATATAGGGGATTGTTACTTTGAAGAAATGTACATTTGAAATTTGTAACATTGTATTTAAGACTACTCTAACTAATGTAGATAATCAAATCAATATAATTATTGTTTTAAAGAAATAAATGAATATTTTAATGTAAAACACATATCAAATGTTAAAAAAATGTTTTGTAAAAGTGTATATTATTAATATGTATTAATTAATCTGTTATTTACACAAAGACACAGCTAATTATACAAATACATAAATGTTCAGAAAAAAATATATTCACTTTTTTATATTTCTTTCTGTTGCATTAATGGTAACAAAATCAAAACAATAATAATAGTTGATCCCAAAAAATAGTTGTTCCCAAATACATAAGGATTCTTTATCAATTTTGTAAAGTCAAAAATAAAAAAATAAAGATTTAAAATAAAAATATCTAACATGTTTAAAATAAAAGCTGGATTTATTTCCAATGCTTCAAAAATGAATTATTATGAAGCACCAGATCACATAATATTGCTAATTGTGTAATCAGTTATGGTTCTTTGTAAGTATGCTTTATAGATTGCAGCTTTTCTACTGTACAATGTTATAACACAAGTTTTAACTTCTTACTTGTAATTGTTATATGAAGGAAACAATCTAAATTAGGTTTTATGTTTATTAAAAAGGCTGTTTACATCAGCTTATTGTTGTTATTAAAATAATAGCTTTTGCTTTATGTTGTATGGAATACATTTAGCAATTAGTGGTTATTTTAGCACAACTGGGCACTGACTTGAAGCATAGGGAATAGTTTCCACATTTTTACAGCCCCCTTTAAATACATTAGCATTTTCACAGCTGATGAATAATTAAAGGAAAAAGTAGAAAAGTGTTTAGAAGATATAAAACAGAGGTAAAAGGTTAAATATTGTATACTTATTTCCTCTAATTAACATCTCCTATTTATAACATTCTACTATTTTAGCTTTATGTTTGTATACATTGTTTGTCCTCTTCCTAATTTAAAAGTTAATTGTTTGGCATATTCCAATAGAAAAAGCATGGAGCATACCTGTATGTTTGGTATCTGTTTACATTTCCTGTAATGCAGTCATTAAGCATACAAAGTAGACCTAAAGAATGTCAGAACTGACAAGCACTCTATGATTGATGATGCAGTGCTAGACTAATTCTTACCAGGTGTAGTGTGATTTGAATTCAAATGTGGTTCACAGATCCTACTGGGTTGGTTAAGTTGCAGTTTGTCAAAGTTCCCTACCTTTCCAACCCATTAAATCCATCTCCTACATCAAGGATTTATTTCCCCTCCTCATCTGAAAATTCTTCATATACTGTACCTTACTTCCATGTACACTGTTTTAAAAAAAAGAAAATCATCAGACTTTCAAGATTAGAACCAAGTATATACTGAGTCAAGTAATACTGTGTGGTTTGATGGACAAGGGGTCTTTAAGAAAAGCAAACATCTGGGATTTAATACCATACTATAACAGAAAATGGTTTTGAGTACTAATTATTTAATAAAAAGAAATAACATTTTCAGACTTGTGTGCATGATTGATGCTCTTTTAAAGAAATAATAGAATACAGATGGTATAAAATTAAATTATTAATCTTAATATAAGGGTTTCAATTGTTCTTTATGAATACATGAATGAAATAACAATTTACTCATTGTCAGATGTTTCCTCACGTAAATACATATTTAGATACATTTTGAAATATGGTATTGTATAAAAGAAACATGAAACCAGAAAAAAAAGTTAATTGTCAAATATTTCCTCACAAAAATACAAATTTGAAATACATTTTTAAACATGGTATTGTATTAAAGGGACATGAAACCTAAAAGGTTTCTTTTGTGATTCAAAGAATACAATTTATTTAGCAAAAAAAAAAGTTTCCAATTTACATCAAATTTGCTTTATTCTCATGTATTCTTTGTTGAAGAGATACCTAGATAGGTATTGTGCACATGTCTGGGGCACTGGAAAAAGTGCTGCCATCTAACGCTTTTGCAAATGGATAACATTCTTGCAAAACTACGGAGAGGGGCATTGTATTACTGAAATGACTTTGGTGTGATGTACCCTCAGTTGAATATTTGTAAAAATGAATTGAGATGTATTTATCCATAATAACCTTTGATTGAAAATAAAGTTTAAAAAAAAAAAAAAAAAACATTCTTGCAAAAAAGTGCTGCAGACATGGGCACACTCTGGAGCTTTCTTTCCTTGCTTTTCAACAAAGAACACCAAGAGAATATTGATAATAGATGTAAATTAAAATGTTGTTTAAAATTACATGCTCTAATCAAATCATGAAAGAAAAAAATGGGTTTCATGTTCCTTTAATTATTTAAACAGTGTATACCTTAAGGGTCTTAAAATTGTAAATATAACATCTTATTTAAAGGAATAGTCAAAACCAAAATTGTTCTTGTTTAAAAAGATAGACAACACTTTTATTACCCATTCCCCAGCTTTGCACAAACAACATTATTATATTAATATATTTTATAACATTTAAACCTCTAAATGTCTGCCTGTTTCTAAGCCACTGTAGACAGCCTCTTATTACATGCTTTTTTATTTGCTTTTCACAACAGGAAACTGCTAGTTCATGTGGGCCATATAGATAACATTGTGCTCACGCCCTTGGAGTTGTTACTGTCACTGCACTAATTGGCTAAAATACAAGTCAATAAATAATAAATAAAAAGTAATGTGATCAGGGGGCTGTCAGAAGAGGCTTAGATACAAGGTAATCACAGAGGTAAAAAGTATATTAATATAACAATGTTGTCTGTGCAAAACTATGGAATGGGTAATAAAAGGATTATCTGTCTTTTTAAACAGTAAAAAATTGGAGTTGACTGTCCCTTTAAGATGATAAAGATGTGTATATACAATGTTCCCGTCTCTTTTTTTTTTCCTTTTATGCCATACAAATACAGGGTAGACTAATTATGTAAAATACACTTGTTCAATATGAGTAATAAACTGATTTTTGTAAATAAATACATAAATACTTAAAAGCAAACACAAAAATCAATCAGAAATAATATTGATGCACAAATATAATGATAGTGGATATTCCTGCAACCAAATTAAACAGTAGGAGCATTCCCTAAAAGTTCTCTACAGCTTCAGCTATCTAACTTTCCCAACTTCATCAGTTCCAATGTTATTCAAGCAACAAAAGAATGGTGACATAAGCTCTAGCAAATTAGCTGCAGAGGCAAATTTAGGGACTGGAGAGGCTAGGGAAGCTTCCGAAATTGGGGAGGCCAAAGAATCCTTTTAATGAAGTTACACAGCAGGATAACATGATAATCCTCATTAGTCTTTTTTTTTTTTTTTTTTTTTTGCAAACTAAGAATGATATTGTAAGAGGAACTGCTTACTTAGCATGTGCTGATTTGATTATTTAGTTCAGGTCATATAATAAGGGTAATTTAAGGGTATACATAATGTTGGAACAGAGGTTGCAATTATTATGCTATTTGATTTTAAAGGCAGGTTCGAAACTTTCTATGATCATGAAACTGTTTTTTTTTTTAAGTTGTGGGTGGGGTTTCATATGCTGTTTTTATTTTTTATTTTTGTTAATTTTTGTATCAATATCAAAACAGCAGGAAAGGGTAAGTTTATTTACTATGGGTCAGATTAGCACAGGTGCATACATTTCCTCAGACAATACATTTCTATAAGGGCACTAGACTACAGTTAATCTTGGATAATGCTCAAGAATAAAGCTGATGAAGTCCAAACATTCAGGTCAAGTAGTAGAGTTTTTTGGTAAAGGTATTTGTTATACACTTGCAATATTTTTGAACAATACCAAACAATAACAGTTAATACCTGTTTTTTAAAAGCTTTAAAGAAGAAAGCAGTATTTCAGATTGCTCATGAGTATTAAACAATGATTTATAATGCAAGAGCAGTGAAAGTATAGAGAGTGCTATTTACGTAAGTATTGTCTGTTTAAAAATGCTATAGTTAAATATTTTGACAAACAGCTAGTAATACCCAATCATGAATTATTAATTTATAAGGATTGGTGCAGAATAATGCATGAGGATATCAGTTAGGCTTCACTTGTAATCTAGACCCATGTTTATTAGTGACATCACAATGACATTATGTAAAAAAAGACTAATTTTATAAACCTTTATTTTAGTGATGTTGTTAGGCAAATTGGCAGGTTTTAACCCATTAGAGCATATTTTTTATGTATTTCTTATTCTAGACAACTTCACATTTTACCCAGACTAATGTGTTAAACACATAGTTAAAGTTACATTCAGGAACTGCAAGGTTTGCAACTATGCAATGCCATCTTCTAAGTGAAAAGTACACATCATTTCACATCTTAGCAAAGTTGTGAATAACTCAGCATGTAAATTGTAAGCACTAATACTCTTGATGTAGAAACATGATTCTCTCACTAACAGATGTGTTTCCAGATAGTCAGGTAAGCATGATGCGGGTTGATTACCCTTTCAACTTGGAAAATCTATATGACATTTATAAAAGTATGATATTATCATGCCGCCAATGACCATAATAACAAGAGAACCTTTGGGTTAGGACCTATGCTAGCTGGATCATGAGGTTGGGTGATTCAATCAAGATGGCGTTTTAGGCAGCCTCACATATTCAGCTCTAGAACAAGGAGTATCAAGCAACTTCTGTATAAAGAAATGTATCAATTGTATTTAATAAAGAATAATATTTCCAGGCTATTTCTCAAGACTACTAAAGGTCAATGTTTATTATCTATTAATGAACCAGAAGGTCAGAAGAAGCATTAGAGAGGACTTGTCAGATACTTCACAGTGAATGGCAAATGCAAGAAGCTCTGGTATTGCAACACACAGTACAGGTGAATGACCAGTAGGCGACAGGCAAGTAGGAATTATATGCAAGTGGTAAACCCAGCAAATACCTTAGATAGGTGGAAAGCTCAGCTAATACAGAAGCCCATCAGGTACCTTAGGCAGGTGGCAAAGTCAAAAGGTACTTGAAGCAAGTGAAAAGCCAAGCAGAAACTATAAGCAGCCTCAGCAGGTAAATAATGAAGTGCTTAGGAAATAGTGGGTACAATAATCCTCAGGATAATTGTAAAAGTGGCTTTTTGAAATTATATTAATCTTTGTGGGTCAGCATTAAATATTCAATATATTTTTAAACTTTATGATGACTAGATATATGACATTTGAATGGGGGATATGCATTTTTATTATTGTATTTTATTAGTTTCATGAAACCCCTCAACTCTAGAGCACTGGGTAGGGTGATTTTCATACATTCCATAGTTTGAGAAACCCTCAGATATGTTTATTTTATTTAGACAGTTTTTGTAGTGGTATGCTCAGTATTTTCAGTTCAGGTTTATGTAGATTTTTAAGAATACATATAGAAATACAGAGCTTGCTAGTATGAAACTTCTATATAATATTTTGGGATCTGATTTTAAAAATATAATCATTTAAATCCAGTCCTAGTAGCTTTCTTTATGAGTTGTGCTTTACAATTATTTATGAAGATGTATGCTAACTAGCATAATTGGTATTTTTATCCAAGGATGGTGGCAACTTTAGCCTCAACATACATATTAGATGCAAAGCACAGGCTTAAAATAAGACATATTTAGTCATTGCACTTTCCCCTCTCTCTCTTCAAATATACTTTCTTACTGCCACTCGACCTGTGAAACCTGCAGCTTGAATTCTTTTCTTCACACTTGAAAGTGAGACTTGCTTACTTCAACCAGTTTTAAGCTGTGCTCAAAGCTGTTGTCCTATGAGCCACCTGTCATACAAGCTGTTGTATCCTGATTTATTTTGTGGCTTTGGACCTGCAAAACCATTTCTTGAAAGGTGCCTTTTTGTTTAGGAAACTGTACTTACTGACACCTTGTTTTTCTTTGCAATTTTTGTAATGGGAAGAATTCATCTTTTGAGGGTTGTCATGGTCTTTTTTTCTAACTATTATAATAGCAATATACTTTTTCATGCAGTATAATACTATCCAAATAAAGCTAGGAATAAAGCTTATCTTTAATAAATGTTTGGTAGTAACACACTATTTTTCTATACACACACCTTTGAGCCCTTCCTAGTCAAACACCTTGACATATACAATATAACTTTAAACAATTTTATATATTTATGTCAATAATAAACTTTTTTTGCACATTATATACAGTGCCCTCCACTTATATTGGCACCCTTGGTAAATATGAACAAGGAACACTGTGAACATTTGTCTTTAATCTTTAAACTTTTGATCTTTTGTTAAAAAAAATGCACAAAAATACTCAGCTCTCAGGGATATCAAACAATTGCAAACACAACACAAGTTCAGCTAAAAAAATAAAATAAATATCAGTATAATGGAAGGTATAGTTACAACATTAGCCTAGTGTTATGGAAATTCTTCACACAGTAAGGAAAAAATAGAAGACTGTGTTGAAGAATATGCAGATGGTTGTATACTGTATTTAATTTCCTTTTATGTATTTTTTGTTAAATATTTAAATTCAAGAAATGTAATAAAAATATTTAAAAAACATAAAATAAAATAAAAAAATCTTTGTTAAATATATGTGTGCCACAATTATTGCCACCCCTATGAATTCATATGAGAAAAATATATTTTAAGTATATTCTCATCAATGTTTTAATTTTTTTTAGTACACTTGGGTGACTAGGAACAGGAAATTGTTAATTTGAGGTAAAACATAAGCTATATTCCCCTAATTATTCATCTCAATGGGTAAGACCAATGCATATAGCTGTGATGTGCGGCAAAGCATTGAAAATGCCCATTTTCAGCATTAGGGCAATAATTAAGAAGTTCCAGTCAACTGGAAATATTATGAATCAACCTGGAAGAGGATGTGTGTCTGTATTGTCTTAACACACTGTGAGGAGGATGGTTCGAGAGGCCAAAATATCTACAAGTATCACAACTGGAGAATTGCTGGTTAGTTTTGTCTTGGGGTCAGAAAGTCTCCAAAACTACAATCTGACATCACCTACATCACCACCAGTTGTTTGTAAGAGTTTCAAGAAAAAAGCCTCTACTCACATCCAAAAACAAACTCAAGCGTTTTCAGTTTTCCAGACACTACTGAAACTTCAAATGGGATTGGGTTCTATGGGCAGATGGAACCAAAATAGAGCTTTTTGGCAATAAACACCAGAGGTGGGTTTGGTGCACAGAAAGAGGCATCCAAATGCAAAAGTACCTCGTGCCCACGGTTTAATATGGTGGTTGCTCTTTAATGTTTTGGGGATTTTTTTCTGCCAGAAGACCTGGACATTTTGTTAGGATACATGGCATCATAGACTCAAATATCAACAGATATTAAATGAAAACCTGACTACATCTGCCAGCAAGTTTAAAATGGATCATGGTTGGATCTTCCAGCAGGACAATCCAAAACATACATGAAAATAAACACAAAAATTGTTTACTGACCATAAAAAAATCAAGATTCTGCCATGGCCATCTCAGTCCCCTGATTTGAATCACATAGAAAACCTGTGGGGTGAACTGAAGAGGAGAGTCCACCAGCATCAACCTTGAAATTTGAAGGATCCGGATAGATTCTGTATGGAGGAATGGTCTTAGATCCCTTGCCATGTATTCTCTAACCTCATGAGGCATTATAGGAGCAGACTCAGAGCTGTTATCTTGGCAAAGAAATGTAGCACAACGTATTGACTAAAATGTACCAATAATTGTGCCACATATATATTTCACAAATATTATTTTTTTAAACCTGTGTTGTGAATGCAATTATTTGATATTCATGAAAGCAGAGTATTTTTGTGTATTTTTAAACAAAATATTAAAAGTTTAAACAATAAAGACAATTTATACTTTTATTCTAGCTTAGTTTCAGGTCTCTTGTCGAGCTAACTTATTTACATATGTTATGTGTTTTGCTCCAGTGGAACAAATAATAGCTCACAGCTTGAGCTGGACAGATAGCTCAGCATGCTAAGGCACTGTGGCTGAGCTCTGTAGCAACCCAAGAGTTGCAGGTTCGATCCCCGGCAAGGTCCACTCAGCCTTTCATCCTTCTGAGGTCGATAAAATGAGCAGTGCCTTGAGACCCTTATGGGTGATTAGCCGTGCTTTAAATTACCCAATACATACAGAGCTAAACATTCTCTGGTAATTCTTTATAACCATGGACTTGTAATACCAGATTATGCTCTATCAATAGTGCTACACTTGTAATCTGAGCTAGATTGTGGTGGAAAAAGAGACCAGGGGTCCTGAGAGGAGCATCTTATAGTGCAGCTAGAACCTGAATGTTGGCCCTGGAAGATGGTGCCACATAATTTGTGTTACAAATTATGTAGATCTGGAGTGTCAACCAGATATTTATAGAAGTTGTGGGTTGGTTAATTGACAGTCAAAATGAAGACCAGTGAAGGTAATGGTGCAAAAGGGGATGAAATATAAATAGGTGGATATACTGACTTCACATGTGTTTGTGTGTTCTGATCAACAGATGTTCATAAGCAGGAGCTGGAAATGGCTTGGTTTAGTCCTGCTATTGAGACTGCTAAGATGGCAAGCACATTATCTTACTGGTGGTTTGAGGAAGTGCTACCTCCTTTTTTGGGGCAACATTATCCTTACCACCAAGAGGGATGGAGAGGATGGATATACTTGTGGCACAGGGTTTTGGGTTTTGCAAACCTAAGAATAATTAGAAACGGATTCCCAAGAGGACAAAGATGGAATCATCTTTGGTTGGCATTTAAAGAGACATATAATTTGTATGATATGCAAGATAAAGAAACTGTGCAAACAACAGATATTTTCTTTTAATTTAGAATCCTCAATAAAGAATCAACTGTCTTTTCTCCATAATCCAAACCTTCAAACATTGATAAAGTATCCTCTAGTTGGTCAAAAATGGAAGATGGTTCTTCAGAGACACTGCGTTCCATGCTGCCTGATAGCTCTGTTCAGAAGGTGCAATGGTGCTATTCTGTGAGCAGCCAAAGGTGGGAATTTCTGTTTCTGCCAGGAAGGAGAGATGGAATGGATCACTATAGATGGAGAAATTATTTCATCTTGGTGAAGATACCATAGAGAATACCCTCTTCAAGAAATGCTATGACAGGTCTGTGTCCTGCAGTTGAGTGATTGTTTAGGATATATTTGGTATGAGTGTTCCTGAGAGGTTGGCTGGTTCTGTTGGCAGTGATTTGTTGCTTTAAGGTTGCTTAAAAGTCTGTGGGTGCTTGTGGTTAAGTCTCTTCAGAGTTTTTTTCTACTGTGGCAGGTTGGGTTCATATGAGTAGTAGGACAGCAGCAATACGTTGAAGACTTGGTTGTTGCATGAGGGAAATGGTGCCATATTTGAAAGAGACTGATATGGCAGTTGTTAGACTGTTAAGTTGGCTTCTCATGGCAGACATCAAATAAAAAGTCTGAAAGACAGACCACATTACATTATTTGCTTTGTTGCAACTGAATCAGTCTTTCGAGGCCCCAAAATATATTAACATTTACTATGTAGAAAAGGAGGAAGAAAAAAGAAGCAGTACCTCAAGTTAACAATTATTTGTAATCATTCATTTATTATTTATTCCAGTGTAACAGCAATGAAGTTCCTGGAACTTGGCCCTGCTTTGTTATGTCACCCAACAGCATGATGATGTTGTAGACATACAATGAACAATTCCATTAAAAAACCTCTGTGAAGCTGTGATTTAGTGGGACAAATTAATTGTGGGTCTGTAGCGCTTCAATGGGTTTCCCAGACTTTTCAGGGAGGGGCTGAATGGTCTTCCTGACTGGTTGCCTTTGCCCAGCCTTAAAAGTGTTTCTTTTTGTCTACTATGTGGGCCTTCCTGTTCCAGAAATTGTTTTTATAATTTTAAGTGAGGGGGCCATTTTTGAGGGTTTTTTTCAAACCTTTAAATTATAGCTATTTAATCACCTTCTCTGGTAATTTAAAATCAGCAAAATAATCCCCTTAGTGCTTTTAAACAATTCTCAAAAAGATGGTTATGCTGAGAATAATGTTAGACAAAGCATACATTTTTCACTATCTCTATTATATAAAAGGGATATTTGACAACACATGGAATATTATAGGGGGATTTTAAGAATTCATTTTTTTAGCATACCTATATTGTTGGGGAA
Organism: Bombina bombina; assembly: GCF_027579735.1. Taxonomy (NCBI): domain Eukaryota; kingdom Metazoa; phylum Chordata; class Amphibia; order Anura; family Bombinatoridae; genus Bombina; species Bombina bombina. The sequence goes on along the minus strand of NC_069501.1, from coordinate 776,554,007 downwards.
ACCGAAAGACCTTATAACCAAACTACCATCACCTCTCTACACAATGGAGTGCTGCATTCAAGATGGATCCTCTGTTTTAAGATATATGGAAGTGTTTGTCTGTCTGTAAGGTAACCAAACAATCACTATTTATTGACACATCAGCTTCCTCTAGAAAAGATGGAGGGGCTGCTTTAAGAAATAAGGCAGTGTTCCTCTGGCTATAAGGAGATGTTGTGGTAAATACAATCCTTGGTCGGAAAGCTGAACTTTGTGTGTCACATCATCATAATTGCAACAACTTTATTTTATGATAAATAAACTGAAAAACTCATTACTTTACTAGGATGATAAAAAGAATTCAGGATGATTTACTGGTGTGGTTTACTTGTACTCAATCTTAAAAGACCACCCATACACTTTTGTTTGAGCATGGTCTGTTCATGACAGCATATAAGGTCAGTGGGGGCTGGGTTCAGATGCCAATAATGCTGTTTATTTGCCCCAAACAAGTCAAAAGGCAGAAATAACACATGATTGGCTTTTTCACTACCTGTCTCTTGAATGTTCCCCTACAATAGGATATGGCTAATTAGGAAATTTTGGGATACAATCTCTATTTTTTTTCTTTGTACTTCTCACATTTGAATGACTTGGAAGTGATACAGCATATCAGTAAAAAACTGGCTAGAACATATCACGTCTCTATGTAAAAAAGCTCAATATTTTACCACAAAATTCTCTCAGCAATCACATCTCATTGCAAAGGGACTTTAAGCTACCAAGCAATCAGTTTGCTAGTCCTAGGACTTGCAAAAGAGTGTACATCTGGTATATTATTCCCTCCTCAGTTTAAGGAAGTTTTCTATGAAATTTCCCAAGATTTCAGTGAAATCCCATGAGATGACAGTAAAGCAAATTGTTACTTCAGCACTGATGCAGCTGATTGGCTGTTGTTGTCTATTTCTTTTAACATCCAGATTACAGTAAAATGAGTAGCTCTGGATCACAAAGCACATATTCTGGTGAGCTGAAAAAAAGTTGAAGTAAAATATTTTCCTTTTTTATTTAAAGAAGTTCAGGTGATATTTTCTAGCCAGATTTTTACAGGTATGCTGCCTCACTTTCAAGTAATTTAGCCTATGAGTATTATGTTTTTTTAAAGGGACACTAAAGTAAAAACTAAACTTTCATGATTCAGGAAGAGCATTCTCTTTGAGAGACTTTCCAATTTACTTCCATTATCAAACTGTGCATAGTCTTTTGATATGTACATTTTCTGAAACACTAGCTAATACTGAGCATGTGCAAAAATTCAGTGTATATGTATGTGAGTCTCTTACTGGCTGATGGCTGTCACATGATACAAGGGGCCAGCAAATTAAAGTACATTTTAAAATTTCTCGGAAAAGAAAATCTACTGCTCATTTAACATTCAGAGTAAGTGCTATTGCATTGTCTTTTTATTATGCACTTCTATATTTATTGGTCATTTAAAGTTAGTGTTTTGTTAGTGAGATTGTTTAAACAGAAGCATTCTTTGCAAAATCAATCAATGGTAATACTATTTATGCTTCTCTTTATAATTATTTTGAGCAAATATTATAGGCACATTGTAATGTGCCTATAGTTTAAGTTTGTCAGGGCTTTCCATTTCTAATTTGATTTTTCAGACTCCCCTATCTTTGGCCTAGACATTTGGCAGTTATACCTAGAGAGGGAATCACTACAAAACTGGAAGGTTTGAAGTAATTTGATTAAAACATTTTTGATTGAAAAAACAGGGGGTTTAAAGGGACACTAAATCCATTTTTTTTCTTTCATGATTCAGATAGAGCATGCGATGTTAAGCAACTTTCTAATTTACTCTTATTATCAATTTTTCTTTGTTCTCTTGCTATCTTTATTTGAAAAGAAGGCATCTAAGCTAAGGAGCCAGCATTTTTTTGGTTCAGAACCATGGACAGAACTTGTTTATTGGTGCTGTCCAATCAGCAAGGACAACCTAGGTTGTTCACCAAAAATGGGCCAGCATCTAAACTGAGATTCTTGCTTTTCAAATAAACATACCAAGAGAATGAAGAAAATTTGATAATAGGAGTAAATTAGAAAGTTGATTAAAATTGCCTGCTCTATCTGAATCATGAAAAAAAAATTGCGTTCAGTGTCCCTTTAAGTTAAAAATCCTATAAATTTAACATTGGAGATGTTGCTAAATATACAAGCAAAACGGTAAACAAAAAATTTCCCATTTGGGATGCATGCGCAGATTGAAGAGTCACCCACCAGCTGTTTTCTGTGTCTTTCGATCATTGAAACGCCTTACTGTGTATAGGGGTGTACCAAACATTATTTGTTTATATATATACTGTATATTGCTGTATATATATATATATATATATATATATATATATATATATATATATATATATATATATATATATATATATATCAAGGAAAATAGTTACCAGTCCACTAATTTTGACCAAATCATATTATAATATATTATAAAAAAAAAATTGTTGCAGTAAATATGTACTAACTTGCAACCCAGGAACATAATATTATCCTCTATCCCTGCCCCTACTTATTTTAAATGTGTAGTATATTCCATCACAAGCATTAAGGAACACTTTAACCAGTGGCCCATGCTCACTTCCTTTTTCTGTAGAATACTAGTCAGAGCGTCGGACCACTTGCATAACAGTGTGTGATGAAGCTGAATCCTCCTTGCTATCTAAGTGCTTATTTAACCCCTTCTCTCTGTCAAGTCAGAAAAAATATATATTAGAGAGGGAAGGACATGACCCCACACAGTCAAGTTGCCATTCCACCCCAATCACAAAACACACCTCACACATTTAATGGGGTTGAAAGGCCGCAGCTCCTTTTATTAACATAACTCATAAATATAAATATAAATAACATTAACTTTTTTAACCAACCACAGTGCTTGCCCCCACTCTTCGTTCCACAAGCCCCGCCCTACCCAGTGGAGGGGCTACCACTATAAAACCAACCCCCTGCTGTTGAAACAGGAAGTCCCATCCACATCATTACAGGCGTAAGCCTCTACCCTCCAGAGCAAGCACCCCACCACCCCTCACCGGGTGAGGACCACCACCCAGAGCCAAGGCCTTCTTAATCCCCTCTTTCAAAGTGAAATTAAAAAGGTGTAAACCCACTTCATTGAGGTGAATCCCATCTTTTAGGTAGAAGCACTTCCCTGATTCTCCCTCAAACTTGACATGCCTCAAGCCCACACCCCCATCCGTCTCACATACCCGCTCACCATCCTGTTAATCTTCCGTCTGGAAGCCTCCAACCTCCCTGAATCCCACGCTGACCTCCACACCAAACGACTCTCTATCTCAGACCACACTATTATCAAACCCAGAAAGAGTTGCCGTAAGCGCTCCATCCCCCTTTTAATATCCTCCACCAACTCCTTCTGAGACATGAAACCCAGAGAGTTCCCCCCTACATGAATCACCACAATCTGAGGGGGAGGAAACAGTTTAGCGTACTCCACCACCTTTCCAATTAGCTGTCCCCACTTCATACCCCGTACCCCGAACCATTTTATCTCAACTTGTTCTCTAGACAGCCCCAACTGCACTCCATCCTCCTTCACTGCGGCAGCCTTCCTGGCCCAGTAAACGTATGAATGCCCGATCACCCAGCACCTCACTGGACCTACCAAGAGACCAAATAAAGCTGTGTCAGCTGCCGCACCCCTTACTTATGCCCTCATTCCTGGCCTGACATACCCCCAAAACCTTTCAGACCTCCACCTCCCAATCCTCTAAATCACTGCCACATCCAGACCCAACCCGCAGCTGATTCTGAAGGAATGGGACCCAAACTCCATCCCCCCAAGGCCTTCCAGAATACAGCAATAAATTGGAAATGCGACAAGGCGGATCCATCTTCATAAACCAACCGCGGGTCATTCCTCTCTGGGTGCAGACTGAGGTAATGCCGTACTGTTGCCACCGGGCAACACACGCCCCCTATCTCCCTCAAACTGATAAGACATCCTTTCCCTATCTGATCCATTTTGGACCTTCTCAACCACACCTCCACAGCTCCTTCCCCTATGATCACCTCGTCCCTATAAATGCCCCCATCATCCCTCCTATTCCGACCCACTATCTCTGACACCCTGAATGCCCCAAAAAAGGCCAAAATAAACGCTGTCTTAAACAATGCCTCCTCAAACCTTGAACAACACAAACCTTTTAGACGACCCACAACCCTTTCCAAAATCACAAACATCAACGGTCTTCTGCCTTCCAACCTCCTTTTCCCTCGACACAAACCCCTCACCGCCATCCTTACCACAAATACCTTCGTTAGGTCTCCCCTCCCCAACAGCTGGAACCAAAATGCCAATGCTGCCATCCTTTTCCTTATATCAGAAGGCGACAGCCTCTCCTCCCCCCACCTCTTCACCCATGTCAACAAAACCCCTAGCTGGATTCTATTATTTCCCTGCAAATGCCTTCTCCTTTCCAACCCGCACCATTTAGTCCACACATGGGCGTAAGCCCTCCATGTTGCCCCAGCCAAAGATACCTGAACCAGATCCATCACCCTGTGCCACCCAAATCCCACAGGTCCTTCGGGCAGGGTGCCCCTTCCTCTACTGCCTCCGGTACTGCCAATCGAAACCGGTCCCACTAGAAATGGGACAAAGTATCAGCTATAACATTCAGCTTGCCCGGTACATAGATAGTCCTGAAAGATACGTTATTGCACAGGCACTCCAACACAAATGCTCTCAGTAACCTAACCACCAGAGGGGAATTAGCCGTTAGCCTATTTATAGTCATAACCACCCCCAAATTGTCTGAATGAAAGGTGACCCTCTTGTCCATCAAGATGTGGGACCACACCCAAAGTGCAACTACCAGAGGAAAGAACTCTAAGAACGTGAGGTTCTTTGTCAATCCAACCTTCCTCCAGCTGACAGGCCACGCTTCGGCACACCATCTACCCTGCAAGTAGACCCCGAACCCCTGAGCCCTGGAAGCATCCGTGTATAAACACAAGTTGTCTTCAGACTAACCTACCTCATGGATAATCAATTTACCATTGAATTCATCCAGGAACGTAAGCCACACCCTCAAGTCATCCTTCAGCTCCCTTGTCAACCAGCTAAGGGACCTCAACCGTTGCCTCAACCGTTGCCAGTGACAGTCGGCGGCAAAACACCCTGCCTATCGGGATGATCCGACAGATGAAATTTAGCTTCCCCAGCAATGACTGCAGCTGCCGCAACGTGACCTTCCGGGCGGCCATCGCCCCCAATACTGTTTTAAGGTCCACCAGCTTGTCATCAGGGAGCCTGCATTCCATGCGGATTGTATCCAGCTGGATACCCAGGAAACTCAGTGAGGACACCGGGCCCTCCAATTTGTCAGACGTGACCGGGATACCGAAATCGCTCGTCACTTCCCCGAATACCTCTATCAAGTGCTCGCAATCCCCTGAACCTGCCGCTCCAACGAATAAGAAGTCATCAAGGTAGTGTACCACTGAAGATTTCCCAGATTTCAGCCTCACTACCCATTCCACAAATGAACTAAACTTCTCGAAGTACGAGCAGGAGATCGAACAACCCATAGAAAGGCACAGGTCCACAAAAAACGAACCATCAAAACAACAGCCCAGCAAATGGTGGCACCTAGGATGAACCGGCAGTAACCGGAAAGCTGATTCTACATCTGCCTTAGCTAACAACGCCCCAGGCCCAGCCCTTTGCACCAATGCCACCTCTCTATCAAAAGAAGCATAGTTCACAGTTACCAATTCTGGATCGTTGCCATCATTAACCGACAACCCCTTCGGGTGGGAAAGATGATGGATCATGTGAAACTGTCCCGCCCCTTTCTTGGGGACGACCTCCAGCGGAGAAATCCGCAACCCCGATAACGACGGCCCACCAAAGGGCCCCGCCATCCTGCCCACCGCTACTTTCTTAAGCAACTTTTCCCTCACCACTGAAGGAAACTCCCTGGCTGATTTTAGATTACCCCCAAACACCCCCGCTTCTTGCTTTTTAAATGGAATGACAAAACCCAAACTAAACCCCGTCAACAACAACTCGGAATCCACCGTGCACCCCAGCCTACTGGCGTACTCCCTTAGCTAAGGCACCATCCTTTCTACCCTCACCGGGTCAACGCCCGCACTACCCACCTCTCCAGGCTTCCTTGCCTGCCTCGCTTTATTGAAACATGTGGCGAAAGAGTGGATTCCTCCGCACCCTAAGCACTCATGCTTGTACTTGCATGATGCCCAGAATCGACATTGACCTTCATTGAACTGAAAGCAGAGATAACCATCAACGTATTTCCGCTCCTTCCCCCGCTTCCTGCTCCCTGGCCCGCCAACTGAAAGGACTGACCCCCCTAAGAGGTGTCATGATTTCCAGCCAAATGCCCATGTCCCTATCGTCCCATCGCATTTCAGGCCTAACCTCCATACGCTGCCTGAACCTCTCATCATACCGACACCAGGCCGTCCCACCGTATGTTCGATACGCACTTGCAATCTTGTCATAATAACAAAACAGTGCCGACCTTTGTTCCAGGAATTTCTCACTCACCACACTTGCTAGAATGCAGAATGACGTGGACCAATTCGCAAATGTCTTGGGCAGTTTTTTCCAAAGCTTCTTCCTCTCCTTGTCCTCCTTCTTCCCCTTATCCTTATCATCCTCTATTACCTCCAGCACATGATCCAAGGGAAGCAACAACAGAATCTCCAAGAATTCCCTTTTCCAGATCTTCTCCCTCAACTCGCTGGTGAGGTGGATGCCCAATGGTCCCACCGAACACAGACAGGGCCTCCTTAAGGCGTCCTCCGGCACCTTTAATGTCTCTCTGCCATTCCCCACCGTACTTACTGCAGCCCCCATTCTTACTCCTGATTTTGAAATGCATACCAACAAGCTTAAATCCTGCATTTAACCAAATCTAATGGTATGAGTACCACAGCTTATGGTTCCACCAAGACCAAATAGAGTACAGCATTTTTAAAATCCACAAGTACAGCTGACAGATAGGAACATTTGTACACTATAGTTGAAGTGGTGCTCTTTGTTGGGGAAAACATATGTCAACCTTTTAAAAGTACTTTTCTTCATCTAGCCATCTACCCAGATCATTAATGTACAATTTTGAATTCACATAATTATTTTTGTTTGCACATTTACAAATATGCTTCTTTAAAAAGTGATCTCTTAATTTCTTTTTTTTTTATTATGCATGTCACACACTGTTGATTTAGGGGATGCAAGATGCATAAATGTTTCCTCCTGTGAGTGTTTCTGTGGGTGTCTGTGTTTACGTCTTTGTGCTTTGGTTTGTTTCTCTATGAGTGTGTATGTATTTATTTCTGTTGGTATCTCTGTGAGGGTGGGTGTGTATGTCTTTGTGCATTTTCTGTGGGTGTCTGTGAGGGTGTGTGCATATGTCTTTGAGTTTTTTCTATGGGTGTCTCTGTGAGGGTGGGCGTGTGTTTGTCTTTGTGTATTCTCTCTGGATGCCTCTGTGAGGGTGGGTATGTATGTCTGTGTTTTCTGTGGATGTCTCTGTGAGGGTGTGTATTTTCTGTGGGTGTCTCTGTGAGGGTGTGTGTATGTCTTTGTGTGTTTTCTGTGGATGTCTCAGTGAGGGTGTGTATGTATGTCTTTCTGTGTTTTCTGTGGGTGTCTCTGTGTGTGTGTGTGTGTGTGTGTGTGTGTATGTCTTTGTGTGTTTTCTGAGGCTGTCTCTGTTGGTGTTTCCTTGGGTGTATGTGCAAGTTTGAGTTTGTGTGTGTGTGTGTCCATTGTCTGTTCCTTTTTAGGACATTTTGACCTTACTACTGATTATTCACATCTTTCTACAGACTTTGAGACTAATGAGACCTTTCCGGAAGTCACCAATCTACCATTTAACCTTTAAATTATTTAGGCAGTTCAAGGCCCTTCCTTTCAGCCACTGCATGCTGTTGTCATCATTTAGTTGGCATCTTCCTTTACAAAAAGATAATCAGAACTCCATATTTTGTTTTCTAAATCTCCTTTTTTTTACAAAACTATAGTTTACCTCATTACTTGTCAGGTCAATGTAAACAACTGCTAAGTGTCTGTTTGGGTGTCTGTGTCTGAGTTTCTTTGCGTGTTTGCTAGAGTGTCTATATGTGAATCCTTATGTGTGAGTGTGTGTGTGTGTTTCAGTGTATGTTACTACCTTTACAACATTTCCAAGTTTAAATAGACACTTAAGAATAAAGAATTAAGAATTAAAGGTTTTAGTCACTTGGTCAAAAATTTCACATGTCAAAGGAGGGGGGGGGGGGCTGATCAATGGTTAAGTCAGGGGCCCCAAAAATTCTAGTGGCAGCCCTGATGTCTAAGGGAGCCTGTGTCTGTGTGTCTATGGGAGCCTGTGTGTATGTGCAAGTATGTGTCTTTGGAAGCCTGTGTGTGTGTGCACACATAGGTGTGTGTAAATGGGACTCTGTGAGTGTGTGTGCAGGTGTGTGTCTATGGGAGCCTGTTTGTATGTGTGTATTTCTGTAGGTGCCTGTATGTATGCTAGTGACAGTGAGACATGGAAGGTCCAGGAGTTGGAATGTTGCACTGTGAAATTTGTGGGGGGGGGGCACATTTTGGAATTAAAACATGGAAGCCAACCTGTGTAGAAACTAGACCAACTGTAAAGGAGGAGGGGCAAAAAACAAACAAACAGATATTGGCTAATGGAAGCAGGGAGAAGTGAGTGCAAATAAACTGGAGATTAATTATATAACAGTGCATATCTGTGAGTAATCACTAGTAGTTAATTAGCAAAATATGCACTAATTTCATTAACTTGCTTACTCTCTATTTTGTTCTAATTATTTTGCTTAGTCTATTGCACATCCATCTACAGAGTGCTTGGGCTTCTAGTTCATACTTTCCTTATATATCAACAATGTTTAGCCTTTTGTGTCCTTTCACCAAATGGCCCCATCCAAATTTAATATGTGAGATAATATTTAGTTGTCCCTCAGTTATGTATATAAATGTGTGTGCTATGCTAGTGTGTGTATAATATTTATGTATGCTGTGTGTGTTTATGTGTATGTATGTGAATGCTGTGTAGTTTATGTTACTATATGTTTGTGTATGTAGTGAGTTTATGCTGTGTTCTATTTGTATATGTGTGTGTATGCTTTGAATTGGGTTTATGTTGTGTAGTGTGTGTGTATGCTCTGTAATATGTGTATCTGTTTGTGCTGTATAATGTACTGTGTCTGGTGTGTGTATGTGTATTTGTGTTTGATGTATAGTGTACTGTGTCTGGTGATATGTGTGTGTGTATCTGTGTGTGCTTTATAGTGTACTGTGTGTGATGATGTGTGTGTGTGTGTGTTTGTGTGTGCGTGTGTGCTTGTGTGCAATTTATAAACATGAGAAAACTGTGGACACTGGCAGAGTCCTGTTTAGGCATACACAGGTAAGGATTCACAGACACACATAGACAAAGGTAGCAAGACCTACACAAACACATGGATAAGTATGCACATATAAATGTGGGATACACACAGAAGCAGAAATACATGTTTGCACATAGACATAAGTAGACAAATGCATGAAATGATAGACAGAGAGAAAAACATATAGGGATAACATAGGCACACAAAGAACTAGACACACGCGCGTACATACAGGGACAGACAAACAGGTATGCACTGGGATAGACACACACAGTCATACGTATAGGGGCAGACAGACTGACACATAAAAAGGGATTGACACACACATCCAAGCAGGGGAAAAGAGACAAACATACATATACACACATATATACACATTCACATTCACAGGTATTCCTCCACTGGCTCCCTTTATGTATTGTCCATGCTGCTGGCTCCTTAAGAAAGTGATTAAACAGCTGCAGAGCTAGTGGGCCAGTAGGCCAATCTGGCCCTTTAAAACATGCAATGCTACCGGAACAACATGCTTGGATCACAGTTGCATATTGATAGGGTTCAACTATATGGACTTAAAAAAATGTCACCATAGAACACCAGTCAGGTAAAACTATACATCATCAGAGGGGAGAAGCTACTTCTTTTCTGAATGCTATAGATACAGGTAAAAAAAAAATCTCATCAATCTTCTGGATTTTTTTTACAGTCATAAATTGGAAATCTTCATTCAAAAGGCTTATAACATACCTGCTACAATGTCACAATAGACACAATGAGGGGGCTCTGCAATATTCCTTAAACATCAAGCTCACATGCAGCAAAACTGAGGGATGGTAAACTCATGTTAACCCCTTAGTTGTCAGAATAGTTGACATAGCCTTAACCCTAATGCTTTCTCTAGCCTTATATTTAATCCTGACCCCAAACCCTAACTCCAGCTCTAAATCTAACCATATCTCAAAACCTAGCACCAACAAGTTCCAATTTCTTATAATAAATGTAAAATATGCATTTTGCACATCGTATTTCGCAATTTAGATTTAAACTCGGTCGGGTTAGCACACATGAAACATTAGTATTCTTAAAATGCGTTATTGAATTATTACATTTAAAATATAAAAAAAAAAATAATACAAATTATTATTTAAGGGACACTGAACCCATTTTTTTTTTCTTTCATGATTTAGATAGAGCATGAAATTTTAATCAACTTTCTAATTTACTCCTATTTTCAATTTTTCTTCACTCTCTTGCTATCTTTATTTTAAAAGCAGGAATTTAAATCTTAGCAGCCAGCCCATTTTAGGTTCAGCACCATGGATAGAGCTTGCTTATTGGAGGCTTACATTTACCCACCAATAAGCAAGCATAACCCAGGTTCACAATAAAAAATGGGTCGGCTCCTATGCATCACATTTCTGCTTTTTAAACAAAGATAGCAAGAGAACAAAGAAAAAATGATAATAGGAGTAAATTAGAAAGTTGCTTAAAATTGCATGCTCTGTCTGAATCCTGAAAGAAAAAAATTGGGTTTATGTCCTTTTAATTTTTATATATATAATTATATATATATATATATATTACAGTGTGTTTTATACATATTTTTCATTTTTTTAATATCTTATATGTAATATTTCAATAACGAGCCTTAAGATTTTCACGAGCACTAAGAAAGGAAGAGAGAAAGATATATTTATAAAAAAAACACATTATCCTGTAAGTGAAAAACATTAGAATGTTAAAGGGACACTGAACCCAAATTTTTTCTTTTGTGATTGAGATAGAGCATGCAATTTTAAGCAACTTTCTAATTTACTCCTATTATCAAATTGTCTTCATTCTCTTGGTATCTTTATTTGAAATGCAAGAATGTAAGTTTTGATGCCGGCCCATTTTTGGTGAACAAACTGGGTTGTTCTTGCTGATTGGTGGATAAATTCACCCTCCAATAAACAAGTGCTTTCCATAATTCTGAACTAAAAAAAATAGCTTAGATGCCTTCTTTTTTCAAATAAATTAAGCAAGAGAACGAAGAAAAATTAATAATAGGAGTAATTTAGAAAGTTGCTTAAAATTGCATGCTCTATCTGAATCACAAAAGAAAAAATTTGGTTTCAGTGTCCCTTATAATATGTACAGTAAACAGGGGTCAAGTCCAGTGAAAACGCGTAGGAACAGAGTTCCTGCACTATTTTTGTAGGTGGAACTAAGTTCCCCTTAGAAGGAAAATAAAAACTCTTCAGTAAACACTGCTGCTATTCGGTGGGAGGAGCTGGAGCAGTCTGTTTAGAGGGATAGTGAGATCCTCTAGTAATGGGGAGTAACACTTCCTACAATACACTAAATGTAAACCTGTCAGCACTCCTGCTGTGTAAACTCCGCACACTGTGTGGAACACATGGTGCTTGCATTTCTTTGTCGAATGATCTGTGGTTATTTAACTCCCCTCAGCAGAAAAATGATTATTGCACCTTAAGGGGGTGAAACTCTGTGACAGATAGATGGGGTTTCCCATTTAGCTTCGTAATAACACATGAGGAACAAACGTATGTCTATAAAGGCATTCAGGACCTGGAGTTAATTTCAAAGGGCCTGAGCCTTGCTCTGACTCCACCACATCAACTGGACTCTCCTATTAAAGGATCTGTGATCCCGCAGGAGGAAGTACCTCAGAAAGATCAAAAGGCACAGTGGCACAAGGTCCACACTAAAAAAACATAAGGACAGCCTATGAATCTAATCTGGAAGAGATGTGACATTGCCCAGCCGCTATGTATCGGAGATATCATGATGTATTGATGCTGCAACCTTGTCTAATACCTTTCAAAGACTTAGGTCTCTATGTATGAAGCCGTCTACTTTCCTGCATTCGCCGGCCCAATACGCTCGCCTACCATTGCCGCCGCGGACCTGAATACGTTTGCCAAAGTTATCAAGAAAGCTATCAAGAAGCCGCGCACCAAGTACAGGGCGAGGAGCAGCGGACTGTTGTTAACAGTTATCGATCTATGGACTGTGATGGTGGTGGACTTCCGGTAGGAGGGGCTAAGTGCACAGACGCATGTGGAGAATGCTGTCTGTCCCTGGAGGCCTGAACAGACGCCGCAGCATCGAGTGCCTATAGGTGGGCCCAACAAACCCAGCCCAGGACCCACAGAAGCCGGAACGAAGATCGGCAACTACCTGAAATTAGCCTGAAGTCAGCCTGTTGCAGGCCGGAAGATCTAGCTGAAGAGGTAGATAACCGACCTCCGGGAGATACACGCTAGCCGCTAAGACCCACGAAGGGAGTGGCGAGATTAGCCTGAAGTCAGCCTGTTGCAGGCCGGAAGATCTAGCTGAAGAGGTAGATAACCGACCTCCGGGAGATACACGCTAGCCGCTAAGACCCACGAAGGGAGTGGCGAGCAGTAGTAGCGGCGAAGATCGCTCAGACACCAGGCTCCTGCCCCTGGAAAAAGGTGACTTGGCTCACCGGCTCAGGAAAGGTCCTTGGGGAACCTGAGTGTAACATCTATTTTGCTTACCGATAAGTCCTAACGGCAAAAGGAGCACCACAGGAGGACAGAGCTTGCTGTTCAGAAGATCTATAGCGGCTGAAACTACCCTACAAATAAGATAAGTGAAAATGTATTAACTATTAAAAAACGGAACCTGCCTATATCTTTTTTAACTTGCTTGGAAACTGGGTATAGAGGGGGGGAGGGTCAGGTGTATATCCTTATCTAAGCCACAAAGGGGATCCTGCCTTTTCTTTCCCCCCCCCCTGACCCACAGAGAACAAGGGGAGGAAAAAGAAGTAAAAAAAGAAGGGAAAAAGAAAAAAAAGGGGAATTTTTTTTAAGCACTCCCTAAAGACTGGGATATAATATTTCTTGGAAAAAGACTTTGAACGTGGCCCATTGGGGAATAATAGAGGAAATAAAAAGGCGAAAGAAAGAAATAGCTTACTAAGGCCTAGATTTAGAGTTCGGCGGTAGCCGTCAAAACCAGCGTTAGAGGCTCCTAACGCTGGTTTTGGCCGCCCGCTGGTATTTGGAGTCAGTGATTAAAGGGTCTAACGCTCACTTTACAGCCGCGACTTTTCCATACCGCAGATCCCCCTACGCCATTTGCGTAGCCTATCTTTTCAATGGGATCTTTCTAACGCTGGTATTTAGAGTCGTTTCTGCAGTGAGCGTTAGAGCTCTAACGACAAGATTCCAGCCGCCTGAAAAAAGCAGGAGTTAAGAGCTTTCTGGCTAACGCCGGTTTATAAAGCTCTTAACTACTGTACCCTAAAGTACACTAACACCCATAAACTACCTATGTACCCCTAAACCGAGGTCCCCCCACATCGCCGCCACTCGATTAAAATTTTTAACCCCTAATCTGCCGACCGCCACCTACGTTATACTTATGTACCCCTAATCTGCTGCCCCTAACCCCGCCGACCCCTATATTATATTTATTAACCCCTAACTTGCCCCCCACAACGTCGCCGCAAGCTACTTAAAATAATTAACCCCTAATCTTCCGACCGCAAAGCGCCGCCACCTACGTTATCCCTATGTACCCCTAATCTTCTGCCCCTAACATCGCCGACCCCTATGTTATATTTATTAACCCCTAATCTGCCCCCCACAACGTCGCCGACACCTACCTACACTTATTAACCCCTAATCTGCCGAGCGGACCTGAGCGCTACTATAATAAATGTATTAACCCCTAATCCGCCTCACTAACCCTATCATAAATAGTATTAACCCCTAATCTGCCCTCCCTAACATCGCCGACACCTACCTTCAATTATTAACCCCTAATCTGACGACCGGAGCTCACCGCTATTCTAATAAATGTATTAACCCCTAAAGCTAAGTCTAACCCTAACACTAACACCCCCCTAAGTTAAATATAATTTTTATCTAACGAAATAAATTAACTCTTATTAAATAAATGATTCCTATTTAAAGCTAAATACTTACCTGTAAAATAAATCCTAATATAGCTACAATATAAATTACATTTATATTATAGCTATTTTAGGATTAATATTTATTTTACAGGTAACTTTGTATTTATTTTAACCAGGTACAATAGCTATTAAATAGTTAAGAACTATTTAATAGTTACCTAGTTAAAATAATTACAAATTTACCTGTAAAATAAATCCTAACCTAAGATATAATTAAACCTAACACTACCCTATCAATAAAATAATTAAATAAACTACCTACAATTACCTACAATTAACCTAACACTACACTATCAATAAATTAATTAAACACAATTGCTACAAATAAATACAATTAAATAAACTATCTAAAGTACAAAAAATAAAAAAGAACTAAGTTACAGAAAATAAAAAAATATTTACAAACATAAGAAAAATCTTACAACAATTTTAAACTAATTACACCTACTCTAAGCCCCCTAATAAAATAACAAAGACCCCCAAAATAAAAAATTCCCTACCCTATTCTAAAATACAAAAATTACAAGCTCTTTTACCTTACCAGCCCTGAACAGGGCCCTTTGCGGGGCATGCCCCAAGAATTTCAGCTCTTTTGCCTGTAAAAAAAAACATACAATACCCCCCCCCCAACATTACAACCCACCACCCACATACCCCTAATCTAACCCAAACCCCCTTAAATAAACCTAACACTAATCCCCTGAAGATCTTCCTACCTTGTCTTCACCATCCAGGTATCACCGATCCGTCCTGGCTCCAAGATCTTCATCCAACCCAAGCGGGGGTTGGCGATCCATAATCCGGTGCTCCAAAGTCTTCCTCCTATCCGGCAAGAAGAGGACATCCGGACCGGCAAACATCTTCTCCAAGCGGCATCTTCTATGTTCTTCCATCCGATGACGACCGGCTCCATCTTGAAGACCTCCAGCGCGGATCCATCCTCTTCTTCCGACGACTAGACGACGAATGACGGTTCCTTTAAGGGACGTCATCCAAGATGGCGTCCCTCGAATTCCGATTGGCTGATAGGATTCTATCAGCCAATCGGAATTAAGGTAGGAATTTTCTGATTGGCTGATGGAATCAGCCAATCAGAATCAAGTTCAATCCGATTGGCTGATCCAATCAGCCAATCAGATTGAGCTCGCATTCTATTGGCTGTTCCGATCAGCCAATAGAATGCGAGCTCAATCTGATTGGCTGATTGGATCAGCCAATCGGATTGAACTTGATTCTGATTGGCTGATTCCATCAGCCAATCAGAAAATTCCTACCTTAATTCCGATTGGCTGATAGAATCCTATCAGCCAATCGGAATTCGAGGGACGCCATCTTGGATGACGTCCCTTAAAGGAACCGTCATTCGTCGTCTAGTCGTCGGAAGAAGAGGATGGATCCGCGCTGGAGGTCTTCAAGATGGAGCCGGTCGTCATCGGATGGAAGAACATAGAAGATGCCGCTTGGAGAAGATGTTTGCCGGTCCGGATGTCCTCTTCTTGTCGGATAGGAGGAAGACTTTGGAGCACCGGATTATGGATCGCCAACCCCCGCTTGGGTTGGATGAAGATCTTGGAGCCAGGACGGATCGGTGATACCTGGATGGTGAAGACAAGGTAGGAAGATCTTCAGGGGATTAGTGTTAGGTTTATTTAAGGGGGTTTGGGTTAGATTAGGGGTATGTGGGTGGTGGGTTGTAATGTTGGGGGGGGGGTATTGTATGTTTTTTTTTACAGGCAAAAGAGCTGAAATTCTTGGGGCATGCCCCGCAAAGGGCCCTGTTCAGGGCTGGTAAGGTAAAAGAGCTTGTAATTTTTGTATTTTAGAATAGGGTAGGGAATTTTTTATTTTGGGGGTCTTTGTTATTTTATTAGGGGGCTTAGAGTAGGTGTAATTAGTTTAAAATTGTTGTAAGATTTTTCTTATGTTTGTAAATATTTTTTTATTTTATGTAACTTAGTTCTTTTTTATTTTTTGTACTTTAGATAGTTTATTTAATTGTATTTATTTGTAGCAATTGTGTTTAATTAATTTATTGATAGTGTAGTGTTAGGTTAATTGTAGGTAATTGTAGGTAGTTTATTTAATTATTTTATTGATAGGGTAGTGTTAGGTTTAATTATATCTTAGGTTAGGATTTATTTTACAGGTAAATTTGTAATTATTTTAACTAGGTAACTATTAAATAGTTCTTAACTATTTAATAGCTATTGTACCTGGTTAAAATAAATACAAAGTTACCTGTAAAATAAATATTAATCCTAAAATAGCTATAATATAAATGTAATTTATATTGTAGCTATATTAGGATTTATTTTACAGGTAAGTATTTAGCTTTAAATAGGAATCATTTATTTAATAAGAGTTAATTTATTTCGTTAGATAAAAATTATATTTAACTTAGGGGGGTGTTAGTGTTAGGGTTAGACTTAGCTTTAGGGGTTAATACATTTATTAGAATAGCGGTGAGCTCCGGTCGGCAGATTAGGGGTTAATAATTGAAGGTAGGTGTCGGCGATGTTAGGGAGGGCAGATTAGGGGTTAATACTATTTATGATAGGGTTAGTGAGGCGGATTAGGGGTTAATAACTTTATTATAGTAGCGCTCAGGTCCGCTCGGCAGATTAGGGGTTAATAAGTGTAGGTAGGTGTCGGCGACGTTGTGGGGGGCAGATTAGGGGTTAATAAATATAACATAGGGGTCGGCGATGTTAGGGCAGCAGATTAGGGGTACATAGGGATAACGTAGGTGGCGGCGGTTTACGGAGCGGCAGATTAGGGGTTAAAAGTGTAATGCAGGGGTCAGCGATAGCGGGGGCGGCAGATTAGGGGTTAATAAGTGTAAGGCTAGGGGTGTTTAGACTCGGGGTACATGTTAGAGTGTTAGGTGCAGACGTAGGAAGTGTTTCCCCATAGGAAACAATGGGGCTGCGTTAGGAGCTGAACGCTGCTTTTTTGCAGGTGTTAGGTTTTTTTTCAGCTCAAACAGCCCCATTGTTTCCTATGGGAGAATCGTGCACGAGCACGTTTTTGAGGCCAGCCGCGTCCGTAAGCAACTCTGGTATCGAGAGTTGCATTTGCGCTAAATATGCTCTACGCTCCTTTTTTGGAGCCTAACGCAGCATTTGTTTGAACTCTCGATACCAGAGTTAAATTTATGGTGCGGCCAGAAAAAAACCTGCGGAGCGTTAACAGCCCTTTTACCGCCAAACTCCAAATCTAGCCGTAATAAACCCCTAGTAAAATTGAGAACTAAGGGGGGATTGTCCAAAGCAAGTCTATTGCTGGGACAAAAAATTATTGTACTAAACAAGCTGAAGAGTACGGTTCTTTTTTCTGGGAATAAAAATACTTGCAAATTTTAAAAAGAGCTCAAAAAGTTGAATTGAAGAGGCATTGATCAGTAGGAGTAAGATATACTCTTTTGCAAGCATATACATCAAAGGACTGTAAAAGATATGTATATGAATGGACTTTAAAGGACTCTTAAGTTCTGATACGAAATGGATAGGGGGTAATTTCAGTATTATAAGTACCCTCCCCGTGGTATCTATGGGATCTTAAGAGGGTTTATATGATAATATTAACGGAACAAATGTGTGATAAACCTGTGATAACATATAGAAATTGTTAACCCTGAAATAGAGAAACGGTTGATATACTATATATACTGATTAAGCAAAGATTGCAAATTTAATTGGTATGCTGTGGGGAAGGTTACATATGAATTTCTGAGCTCTGAGCTCCCGGATTCAGGAGTAACTAAAAACACTATATATACTACCTGCATAACTTTTACACTGAGGGGTAAAGCCTAGTATAAATTATATGTAATAAATTCCAAGTCTCCCTACCAGTCAGAATTAAGATGATAAGTAGAAACCCCTAGAAAGTTATAGTTCTTTTATAATCAGCAATATAATCTTGGTATAAGGGCTAACCTTAGAAGGAAGTACATTACATCTATCGTTTATACGACATTGCAAAAGAGCTTGTTGGATAATACATTATAGGGGTAAGAGTGCCGCAAGGGGGCGGTAATATATATGAATGGTACACATGTTTTTATAATCGGTCAGACATAGGAGTAGTGAATATACTACATATACTGCTTGTATAGTTTGTACACTATAGGGGAAAAACATAGCACAGATTGTTTGTGGTAAAATCTTAAGTTCTCCTCTAAGACAGAAGTAAAATTCAAGTTTTCCCTTAAGTTAGAACTAAGACCTCAGCAGAATCCTTAGAAATGTAAGCTTGGTTTAACATAAGAAAATAAGGCTCTGATATGTAGTAAAAGTTAAAACTGATATAGGCTCTGGTGCCTATAATACATTGCTGGATTAAAGGGATATAATATTATAAAAGGAGTTGACTGAAAAACAATCTTGGAGGTTGGATAAAGGCGAGGCAAAATATTCCTAGAATCACCTATATTAGGAACTAATACAAAATTGCTGAATTAAAAGCTCTGAAAATCACAGTTTGAGAAGAGGTGATAGAAATAGAATAACACACATGAAGCGTAGGGGTAGGATATAGTCGAGTTATAAGCAATACACTCACAGGCTTAATGAAATTAAAAAGAGTGACCAAAGGTCCTGAAAATTTGTGGTATTTAAATTGTACATTGTATTTATAATCTTTTTGCACAGTGGGGCAGAAGGGAAAATTTTAAGTCTCCTAAACAGCACATTATATTAATATACTGAAAAGGTATTAATTAATCACTCATAGATTTAATATAGGGCACTAGATAAAGGGTGGAATAGGGAAATTTTAGGATACACACAGAGTACCGATTATTCAGTATTCTTCACTAGTTAATACAATTTTTCTATTTTTGTCTCTCTCTTGTTTCAAACACATATAAGGAAAAATATCTAAATAAAAGTAAAACCACTTCACCAAACATGTCCTCTAGAAGTAAGAATCAGGAAAGAAAGGGGAGTAGAATCTCATTAGAACCCCATGGGGGAGCAGTGGAAACAAGTCCTATTCAGAACTCGAATAATGAAGAGTTAATCAAACAACTTGATGCATTATTTACACCCAAGTTTGATTTGATACAAAATAACATATCTTCACTAGCACTTGAGATAAAACAGTTTGCAACCTGACTGACCCATGCAGAGCAAAGAATTTCAGATATCGAAGATGGGGCTATACGGAGGGAACAGGCTTTTCACATCATGTCCACCCAGATTGAAAACATGAAAAATAAAATAGAGGATATAGAAAACAGGGCCAGGAGAAATAATTTGCGCCTTATTGGCTTAATGGAAGAAATACAAGAGAAAGATCTTAAAAGATTTGTAGAGGTTGAGCTAATGAGATTACTAAATATCAGTGTGGAAGAACAGGATATAGTGATTGAACGTATCCACAGAATAGGTACAGAAAGGAATGAAGAGGGGAGGAATAAAGGTAGCAGACCGGTTATTATGAAACTCCTAAATTTCCAGGGAAAGCTCAAAATTATGAATGCCTATCGAAAGGCAAATGGCGAGATTAATTATAAGGGACGGAAAATCTTACTGTTTAATGACTTTTCATATGAAACCTCAAATAAAAGGCGTACATTAGCCCCAATTTGCACGAAACTAATACAGGAGGGATATCGAGCTAGGCTTATGTATCCAGCTAGACTCAGCATACAAACTAAGGAAGGAAGTAAAATTTTCACTGAAATTAACGAAGTTAATAAGTTCTTAGAAAATCATAGTGATAGCCTGGAGAAATAGTAAGGCCTGTGTAGATATGATAGGCTACCACACTATAACTATGGCTATAGATTCAAGTAATTTGATTGTATTTTTATATTGGAGTGATGTTTATAATTTTACGTTTTTAGAAAAGTTCAAAATGTATGGAATTAAAGCTGGGGTAGGGGCACTGGGTTTACCTTTTTTTTTTTTTTTTCTCCCCTCTCAAGGAGTGGTGTACTGGTTATCTCATATATTCTTAAGTAGTTGGTAAAATGAGTCTCAAAATTGTATAGTGGAATGTAGGTGGGATTACATCCCTTATCAAACGTAAAGCCATTCTAAGATATGCAAAAAAACTGGGAGCTCAAATATTATTATTACAGGAAACACATTTGAAGGAAGAAGAGGCAGTTAAATTAAAAGGAGGTTGGGTTAAAGAAGTTATATATACTGTAGGACATCAAAGGAAAAAAGGTGTTGCCATCCTCTTTAGTAAATCATTAGAATATAAAATAGATAATCTAATTCGGGATGAGGAAGGTAGGTACATTATAATGGAGGTAGTAACGGGGGATAAAAAATATGTTATATGTAATGTATACGGCCCAAATGAAGAAGATATAGGGTTCTGGCAAAAGTTGAGGGATAAATTACTTAAATATCCAGGAAACGTCTTAATCATAGGAGGGGATTTTAATATTGCCCCTAATAGTGTGTTGTATAGATGCAGAGAAAGTATGGCTCAGGCAATAGGGGGGAAGATGATAGACAAAACTACAACAGCTAGAAGAAAGAGAGAATCTAATACCATAAAGAAATTTCAACAGGATCTGAAAGTATTAGATAGCTATAGAATTATGCACCCAGATGACAGGGAGTTCACATGCTTTTCGAAATCTAAAAAAACCTTATCTAGGATAGATTATTTTCTTGTTTCAGAGAAATTATTCGGTGCTGTCCGAGAAACATATATAGACATGATAACAATCTCCGATCACGCCCCCATTAAGGATAGGCAGACTAACCAGTTTTTTTTTCCCGAAATATCTAATAAAAAACACCAAATTTATAAATTTTTTAAAAGAGAAATGGGCTGATTATAAACGGTTCAATGAAGGCTCCTTTGATAAAACAAATATATCCTGGAATGCCGTGAAAGCATTCCAGGATAAGATTAAAAAAGCATTCCAGGATAAGATTAAAAAAAAAAATGAATTTATATAGACAACAGGTAAACTAATTGTTTAATTAACAAATATTCTAACTATATTCAGGAAAAAAAATACTACCAATTGGCAGAAATATATACAGGCTAAAAAAAACAGAGATAACTATCTATTACAAAATGAAATCCATGAGAATATCAAGTCCTGTACTCAATTCTACAGATAAGGGAACAAGGTATGTAGTTTCTTAGCACAAATAGACAAAAATCATAAAACCAAGAACTTTATAAGTAAAATTAAAGATAAAGATCAAATATGGACAAATACTGGGGATATACAAAAAGTTTTTCTTGAGCACTTTACTGAACGTTATTCAGCACAATCCATAAATTTAGATGTGAAGGAAAAATTCTGGGATTCATTAATAAAACCGCGGCTAGAGAGCAATCAGTTAACAAGTATTAATGAACCTATTACGGAGAAAGAAATAAGTCAAACAATTAAAACAATGGCGAATAACAAAGCAGCTGGACCAGATGGTCTTCCATCTGACTTTTACAAAATACTTAATGATGAAATAACTCCAACGTTAACTATTATGCTGAATAAGTTCTGGAATGGCCAGTTGAAACCATTAGAAGATTTTAATGAATCTACAATAATTGTAATATCTAAACCAGGAAAAGATCCACAGTCAATTGATTCGTATAGGCCCATTTCACTCCTGAACATTGACTTTAAGGTATTAACTAGTATATTAGCTAAAAGGAAACAGGCCTCAGTTGATACAGTAATACATTCTGACCAAACAGGTTACATGAAGGGAAGATCCTCTAACACTATTTTGAGGAAGGTTTTTTTTTTTAACAATTATAGACCAATGGTATAATAACAATCACTAGATGCAAGTAAGGCCTTCGATTCAGTCACATGGGACCATCTTATTACTTCCCTTAAAAAATTTGGCTATGAAGGAAATTGTCTTAACATGATTGAAATGCTGTACAGAGAATCCAGGGCAACAATTGTTATAAATAACAACAAAACATCCTATTTCCCTCTTTTAAGAGGGACAAGACAGGGCTGCCCCTTGTCCCCCTTAATTTTTAATATTGCTTTAGAACCTTTATTGATTGCTTTAAGGAAAAATATACAAGGAATAGATGTAGGAGGCAAGAATGTCCAACTAGCTGTATATGCGGACGATCTTCTGGTATTCTCTAGAAACTCTAGTGTAAGTTTTGACCAAATATGTCGGATTATAGAAAACTATGGCTCCTTCTCAGGTTATTGCATTAATAGGAGTAAATCCGAAGTTCTATGGTTACAAAAAAATCAGACATCCGAAATTAAGACATTCAGGGAGGTGAGTTAACATATGACATACCTGGGGATTAAGATATCTAACAACCCTATGGATTGGTATTCTCTAAATATCGGTAAAGGAGTCAGACAATGTTCTGAAACGCTTAAAAGATGGGCCTCGCTGCCACACTCTGGCAAAATAAATTTGCTTAAGATGATTGCATTCCCAAGGCTACTATATCTGTTCCAGAATGTACCCTTTCTAATTAAAAAACAGGAGATTAAGATAATTAAATCTGCGATTAAAGAATATATATGGATGGGTAAGAAGCCCAGAATTAGTTATCAGAAACTAGTACTTAGAAAAGAATTTCTAGGTCTAGGACTTCCTAATATAGAAATATATAATCTGGTGGCGGTTACGAAGATTGTCCTAGACTGGCTTTTGGAGAGTAACCATTTCTCTCTCCTAGATATAGAAAATGGCCTGATAAAACCCTTGTATTTAAAAATTATTCTTCACTTAGAGATTAAAAATCTCCCACCCTATGTTAAAAAAATAGATTTCTTCAAAGATACAGTAGTGGCATGGCATAGGACATGTAAACTATTAGGTCTAAAACCCTTCGCAAAACAATTTCTATCTATTGAAGGAAACTTAGGCCTAGATTTAGAGTTGGGCGGTAGCCGTGAAAACCAGCGTCCTAACGCTGGTTTTTACCGCCCGCTGGTATTTGGAGTCAGTCAGGAAAGGGACTAACGCTCACTTTGCAGCCGCGACTTTTCCATACCGCAGATCCCCCTACGCCATTTGCGTATCCTATCTTTTCAATGGGATCTTTCTAACGCCGGTATTTAGAGTCGTGGCTGAAGTGAGCGTTAGAAATCTAACGACAAAACTCCAACCGCAGAAAAAAGTCAGTAGTTAAGAGCTTTCTGGGCTAACGCCGGTTTATAAAGCTCTTAACTACTGTGCTCTAAAGTACACTAACACCCATAAACTACCTATGCACCCCTAAACCGAGCCCCCCCCCCACATCGCCGCCACTTTATTAAACATTTTTAACCTCTAATCTGCCGCTCCATACACCGCCGCAACCTACGATATCCCTATGAACCTCGAATCTGCTGTCCCTAACACCGCCGACCCCTATATTATATTTATTAACCCCTAATCTGCCGCCTCCAACGTCACCGCCACCTACCTACAATAATTAACCCCTAATCTGCCGACTGGATGTATTAACCCCTAATCCGCCTCACTCCCGCCTCAATAACCCTATAATAAATAGTATTAACCCCTAATCTGCCCTCCCTAACATCGCCGACACCTAACTTCAAGTATTAACCCCTAATCTGCCGACCGGAGCTCACCGCTACTCTAATAAATTTTTTAACCCCTAAAGCTAAGTCTAACCCTAACACTAACACCCCCCTAAGTTAAATATAATTTAAATCTAACGAAATAAATTAACTCTTATTAAATAAATTAATCCTATTTAAAGCTAAATACTTACCTGTAAAATAAACCCTAATATAGCTACAATGTAAATTATAATTATATTGTAGCTATTTTATGATTAATATTTATTTTACAGGCAACTTTGTATTTATTTTAACCAGGTACAATAGCTATTAAATAGTTAATAACTATTTAATAGTTACCTAGTTCAAATAATTACAAAATTACCTGTAAAATAAATCCTAACCTAAGTTACAATTAAACCTAACACTACACTATCAATAAATTAATTAAATACAATACCTACAATTATCTACAATTAAACCTAACACTACACTATCAATAAATTAATTAAATACAATACCTACAAATAACTACAATTAAATAAACTAACTAAAGTACAAAAAATAAAAAAGAACTAAGTTACAAAAAATAAAAAAATATTTACAAACAGAAAAATATTACAACCATTTTAAACTAATTACACCTACTCTAAGCCCCCTAATAAAATAACAAAGACCCTCAAAATAAAAAAATGCCCTACCCTATTCTAAATTAAAAAAGTTCAAAGCTCTTTTACCTTACCAGCCCTGAAAAGGGCCATTTGCGAGTAGGTGTAATTAGTTTAAAATTGTTGTAATATTTTTCTAATGTTTGTAAATATTTTTTTATTTTTTGTAACTTAGTTCTTTTTTATTTTTTGTACTTTAGTTAGTTTATTTAATTGTAGTTATTTGTAGGTATTGTATTTAATTAATTTATTGATAGTGTAGTGTTAGGTTTAATTGTAACTTAGGTTAGGATTTATTTTACAGGTAATTTTGTAATTATTTTAACTTAGGGGGGTGTTAGTGTTAGGTTTAGACTTAGCTTTAGTGGTTAAAAAATTTCTTAGAGTAGCGGTGAGCTCCGGTCGGCAGATTAGGGGTTAATACTTGAAGTTAGGTGTCGGCGATGTTAGGGAGAGCAGATTAGGGGTTAATACTATTTATTATAGGGTTATTGAGGCGGGAGTGAGGTGGATTAGGGGTTAATACATTTATTATAGTAGCGGTGAGATCCGGTCGGCAGATTAGGGGTTAATTATTATAGATAGGTAGCGGCGACATTGGGGACGGCATATTAGGGGTTAATAAATATAATATAGGGGTCGGCGGTGTTAGGGGCAGCAGATTAGGGGTACATAGGGATAACGTAGCTTGCGGCGGTGTACGGAGTGGCAGATTAGGGGTTAATAATAATATGCAGGGGTCAGCGATAGCAGGGTCGGCAGATTAGAGATTAATAAGTGTAAGGTTAGGGGTGTTTAGACTCGGGGTACATGTTAGGGTGTTAGGTGCAGTCGTAGGAAGTGTTTCCCCATAGGAAACAATGTAGCTGCGTTAGGAGCTGAACGCTGCTTTTTTGCACGTGTTAGGTTTTTTTTCAGCTCAAACAGCCCCATTGTTTCCTATGGGGAAATCGTGCACAAGCACGTTTTTGAAGCTGGCCGCGTCCGTAAGCAACGCTGGTATCGAGAGTTGCAGTTACGGTAAATATGCTCTACGCTCCCTTTTTTGGAGCCTAACGCAGCCCTTCTGTGAACTCTAAATACCAGCACCCCTTTGGCTGCAGAACTCTAAATCTAGCGGTTAGGGTCTTATATCCAAAAAGTTTGTAAACTGGAGAGAGAATGGGCTATCCAAAATTATACAGTTAGTTAAAAGCAGTCAAGACACAGTGAAGGTTGAAGAATTTGAAGTAATTAAAAATAAGTATTTGTTGTCTGATAAACATTTTTTTCCTTTTTTACAAATCAGACATTACTGCCTGAAATTAATTTGCCTACAAGGGAATAATTGGGAATTTACAGCGTTAATCCCGGTTCTTAACCTTATTAAACAAGGTAAATATTCTATCTCACTCCTTTATAACTTAATAAACAATAGAAATCATAAACAGTATATAGAAACAGACGTCTCCAAATGGAGAGACGCATATTTTGAGAATCTTAGTACGCAAATAATACTGAGTGTGGAGAGGGTAGAAGAGGCATTGTTAGCTATTCCCATGCGAGAGCAACACATCAAGATAATGTGGATGGTATATATTACACCTGAAAAAATTGGCAAGTGGGGTGGGACAGGAGATAGGATACTATGTATGAAATGTAGACAACAAAGTACAAATCTGATACATAGCTTCTGGCTCTGTCCCAAAATAAAAAGATTCTGGGGGAAAGTAAATTACTGGTTAGGTAAGATATGAGACCCAAATTATATTACAAGCAGATCAGATTATTTTTTTTCATTACAAGAAAGAACATGTACCGATAAGAAAATTTATAACATTAGTAATTCTAATAGGAAGGAATCTTATATTAAAAGGGTGGAAGAATGCTAAACCTCCAGCTCTGGCGACTTTAAGGGAAAGTATTCACCATCAATTCTTGATAGAACTAAAAGATACTCTGTTTCATATTGAAACCAATATTGCCCGTTTTTTTGATAAATGGGGGAAGTGGGTTAAAATCCAAGACATAGAGGAACAAAAACGAATAATTAAAAATTTAGAAAATACAGGATATATAGAAAACTGTAGACTCAGAGGAGAATGGCTCTTTGAGTAGGATAGTTGACCTCTTTGAGGGGAGAGGGGAATGGCGTATCCCTTTTTTTTTTTTCTGTTTTTCAAGGTTTACCGGGTAAACCGGGCTGCTTATATACTACCTGGCACAAAAGTTATACTATGAATTGGGCACACTACATATAGAAGTTTGGAGTAGCGCAATCAACTACTCCTGTGGTTACAAATAGAGTTGGTTTTTGTTGTATGTTAAAACTGGAAAGGAGGGATGGGATTATCAATTTACTTTGGATGGCAAATTACGAAAGACACTATATCAAGAGAAATATACTTTATGTTAGAACCAGAATTGATGGAACTAATGTAGCAGATATGATGACATGTATGTATGTAATTCTGTTGGATTCTTTATTTTGTAATTATTTTTGAGATCTCTTTGTATCTGATATAGAAAACCAATAAACCTTTCTTTTAAAAAAAAAAAAAAAAAGAGTCATCGATCTCTCTGCTCATCGAGGGATGCCGTCCCTTAAAGGAACCTTCATTTGTCGGGTAGTCGTTGGGCCAGAAGGATGTTCCGCATCAGATGTCTGCAAGATGGAGCCGCAGTGGGATGAAGATAGAAGACACCGCTTGGATGAAGACTTCTACCGGATGGAGGACCTCTTCTTGCCCCGCTTGGATGAAGACTTCTACCGGATGGAGGACCTCTTCTTGCCCCGCTTGGATGAAGACTTCTACCGGATGGATGACCTCTTCTTGCTCCGCTTGGATGAAGAATTCGGTTTGGCTGGGTGAAGACGACTCAAGGTAGGGAGATCTTCAGGGGGGTTAGTGTTAGGTTTTTTTAAGGGGGGTTTGGGTGGGTTAGAGTAGGGGTTTGTGGGTGGTGGGTTTTAATGTTGGGGGGGGTTGTATTTTTTTTACAGGTAAAAGAGCTGATTACTTTGGGGCAATGCCGCTCAAAAAGCCCTTTTAAGGGCTGGTAAAAGAGCTGATTACTTTGTAATTTAGAATACGGTAGGGCATTTTTTTATTTTGGGGGTCTTTATTATTTTATTAGGGGGCTTACATTAGGTGTAATTAGTTTAAACTTCTTGTAATTCTTTTTTATTTTCTGTAATTTAGTGTTTGGTTTTTTTTGTACTATAGTTTAGTTTATTTAATTTAATTTTAGGTAATTGTAGTTAATTTATTTAATTAATTTAATGATAGTATAGTGTTAGGTTTAATTGTAACTTATGTTAGGATTTATTTTACAGGTAATTTTGTAAGTATTTTAGCTAGGTAGTTATTAAATAGTTAATAACTATTTAATAACTATTGTACCTGGTTAAAATAAATACAAAGTTGCCTGTAAAATAAAAATAAATCCTAAAATAGCTACAATGTAACTATTAGTTATATTGTAGCTACCTTAGGGTTTATTTTATAGGTAAGTATTTAGTTTTAAATAGGAATAATTTAGTTAATAATAGTAATTTTTATTTAGATTTATTTAAATAATATTTAAGTTAGGGGGGTGTTAGGGTTAGGGTTAGACTTGGGTTCAGGGGTTAATAAGTTTATTATAGTGTCGGCGGTGTAGGGGGGGCAGGATAGGGGTTAATAAGTTTAAGATAGGTGGTGGTGGTATAGGGGGGCAGGATAGGGGTTAATACATTTAATATAGGTGGCGGCAGATTAGGGGTTAATAGGTATAATGTAGGTGGCGGTGGGGTCCGGGAGCGGCGGTTTAGGGGTTAATATATTTATTATAGTTGCGGCGGGGTCTAGGAGCAGCGATTTAGGGTTTAATATATTTATTATAGTTGCGGCTGGGTCTGGGAGTGGCGGTTTAGGGGTTAATAAGTATAAAGTAGGTGGCGGCAGTGTAGGGGGACCAGGGTGTTAGGTGCAGACACTTCCCATAGGAATCAATGGGATATCAGGCAGCAGCGAACATGAGCTCTCGCTGCTGTCAGACTCCCATTAATTCCTATGGGATCTGCTGTCTCTAGGGCGGCAGATTGAAAACCAGGTACCCTGGCCCCGAATAGTGGCGAGCGTACCTGGTAGGTATTTGATAACTACCAAAAGTAGTCAGATTGTGCCAAACTTGCGTTCGGAACATCTGTAGTGACGTAACCATCAATCTGTGTCGGACTGAGTCCGGCGGATCGTAGGTTACATCACTAAATTCTACTTTTGCCGGGCTGTAAGGCTTGATAACTAAGGCAAATCAGCCTCGCCACAAATACGCTGCGGAATTCCAGCATATTTGTGGTTGACGGCTTGATAACTAGAGGCCTTTGTCTATATTGATGCCTATAATTAAGAGGATCCGAGAACATCTTCTTTAATGAGTGCTAGATGTAGATTGTATTGTCAGCATCAAGATAAGTCTTAGTAAAAATGAGCCTTTAAGAGACTTTGTTTACCCAAAATTGTTAGGGGTGGGTGAAATTATTTTATATGGCAATAATGCTAATTTTCTTGTCTTTTTTCCTTCCATATGCTTTGTTTATATATTTAAATAAGCCTTGCCGGTACTATTGTGCCCTACTATTCAATCTTCTTTATCTATATGCTATAATACTTGATTTTGGGTCCAGGATCCCTGCAGACCCCTATTTTCTTTAGAGGGATGGGTAATCTCTTTGAATTTTTTTTTTCTAATTTTTTTTATCAATTTAAATGTTATTGCTATTTACTTAGGGTTTTTTTGTATGTACAGTGTGTGTCTTTGCTCTATTATAAATGCTACACCTCAGAAGTCATTGGCTTTCTAAAAGTAAATCTCCTCAATAAGAATTAGTTCTACGACCTCAATTCTATGGTATTACACCTGATTCACTCCTTTATAAAGCCGAATAAAGCTTTGTTGAACATTATCACTATTAACACCAAGGGGCTTAATAACCCAAACAAAAAGAGTTTAGCTTCAAAATAATTTAAAGATAACAAGGGTGACTTAATTTTTCTGCAGGAAACCCATTTCCTCCATAATAAGGAACCTAAAACTTTCTTATGTAACTTTGGAAATGCGTATTATGCCTCTAATAGAATTAAAACCAATGGTGTAGGCATACTAATTAAATGTGGTATTCCATTTACATTAATTTATTCAGTTAAAGACCACAAAGGTAGATTTTTTATTCT
Source organism: Bombina bombina (assembly GCF_027579735.1). Lineage (NCBI taxonomy): Eukaryota > Metazoa > Chordata > Amphibia > Anura > Bombinatoridae > Bombina > Bombina bombina. The sequence continues at coordinate 776,524,259 of NC_069501.1, read as the reverse complement.
TGTATTCAAACTTTACAATCAAATGGTGATTCTGGCATGTGTCTATGCCCCGAACTGTAAGCAAAATAGTTTTTTTTAAATGATTTGTAAACTCTGTTTTAGAGGTAAAAAAGGGACTGCTTCTTATGGGTCGAGACTTTAATGTTTCTTTAAACCCAATGTTAGATAATTCCACTTCACATAGAGTGATAGGTAGAGTTAAGCAATCAATAAAAGACTTAGCAATTCATAATGTTTGGAGAATACTCCACACTAATGACCATCAATATACATTTTTCGCTTTTTTACAAAGTAAAAAAATAAAATTATATATATATATATATATAAAATAAAAAATACAGAATAAAAAGCAATAATAAAAAAGCTAATGCAATTAGCTTTTTTATTATTGCTTTTTATTCTGTATTTATATATATATATATATATATATATATATATATATATATATATATATATATATATATATATATATATATATATATATATACTTTTTATTCTTATTTTGTTCATTTTTGTTATGATCTTTTACAACCAGAAGCAAATATTTATATAACTGTACTCACTTTTGTAATTGTATTAACTTTACAAAATTACTTTGTTGGTCAAAATAATATCTTTCTATAAAGATTTCCTCTGACCCAAATAGCTGTAAGTGATTATCCTGCATACATTATTGCAATTTAGTTATAACCTATACAAGCTACTGATAGTGGCTATTATCTAGTACCTTACACATATCGTACTCCAGCCCCCCCCCCCCCCCCGTGTGCGGTGCTCCTTCACTTAACATATATTCCTTTTACTCTTGGAAGTTAGACAATGATCTTTTAGATCACCCTCTATATGTAGAAAAAATTGGGCAGGTAATGCAGGAATATATTTCAATTAATGTGGACACAGTTTCAAATTTTAGATTAATTTGGGAGGGACATAAAGGGACATTAAGGGGAGAAAAACAGAAGCAGAATGCTCTCCAAACAGCCCTTGACTCTCTTGTTGCCATAGAAAACCGACTCCTCAAACATCCGACAGATTAACCATTTAAAACAAAGCTGCAGGATCAGAGAGATATTTTGAACAGTCTTTTGGATAAAGATTGCAAACGTTTGGCATTAAGACTACGTCAGACATACTATGAAGGAGATAATAAATGTAGCAGAATCTTTGCACATAAACTTAAGCTTAAGATTAGTCAATCATATATTATGTCTATCAAAAAAACAAGATAATTCTATAGCTTACTTAACAAAATATATAACTGAAGCATTTTGTACTTATTATGATTCATTATATAACTTGCAAAAATATTCAGGCAAACAAGAACCAATTAAAGATGCTACTAAAAGTAATCTCATTGATTTTTTTCTACATGATATTGAAATATCAAAGATTAGCTCAGAACAATGGTCTACTCTCAATAGCCCTTTCACAAGGGAAGAGATATAGTCAGTAATAAAAAATTACATTAGGATAAGGCACCTGTCCTAGACGATTTTACTAATTACTACTATAAGAAATATGCTACTATCCTATCCCCACATTTATTAACTCTTTTTAATTCAATTACTGACTCTAATCCTTTCCTAAGTGAATCACTATCAGCACATATCACTCTTATCCCTAAGAAAGGTAAAGAAACATCTAGAGTAGAAAATTACAGACCAATTTCCTTGTTGAACACAGATATAAAAAATCTATGCTAAGCTACTTGGAAATAGACTGAATGTCTTGCTTCCAAGTCTAATCCATGCACATCAAGTCGGCTTTGTGTTATCAAGAGAGGCAAGGGATAATACTGTCCGTGCTGTCAACCTAATAGATTACGCTTCTACTCATTGTATACCATCAGCAATTTTGCTTAACATGGGCTTGGGATCTGTGTTTGTAGCTAGGGTGTTTGCTATGTACTCATCTGCTAATGCGCAAATTAGAATAAATGGTTGTCTCTCCGCTCCATTTACTATTTCTAATGGAACTAGGCAAGGATGCCCCCTGTCTCCAATTTTGTTTGTTCAATTGAGATATTAGCACTAAAGATTCGCACTCTCCAAGGCGTGGCAAGCCTTCAAATTAATAATTACCCTCATAAGATTTCCCTCTATGCGGATGATGTTTTATTCTATTTAACCAACCCAAGGCAATCTATTCCTATAGAAGAATTTGGGAAGGTTTCAAATCTCCTTATAAATAAATATAAATCCGAATTTTTAAATATTACTTTATCAATTATTGAAATGCAACTAGTTCAAAACCTCTGTTCGTGTAGATGGCAAACAAGATTATTAAAATATTTGGAGGTTTATCTAGCACCTACAATAGATGAGACGTTTACTGCCAACTATAATGCTTTACAGTCCTCCATTCTTGGCACCTTGTGCTACTGAAAGAGCAAACATATGACATGGTTGGGAAGAATAAATGCCTTTAAAATAATTATCCTTCCTAAAAATCTTTATTTATTTCAAACACTTCCAATCCCATTACCTCCCTCCTACTTATCGTCTTCACAAACTAGATATTGCATGTTCTCTCCCCATCTAGAGTTGTATGTTGGACACCAGGGGCCTTGGATACCTTACCCTTTATGCATATAACACAAGAAACCTTTACAGTATGGGGGAAAGCATCGTAGAATACCCTAATATTCCCTCTAAATAATCCCCATTGACCTCTTTATTAAACAACAAAGATTTCCCCCTGGGTATCGGTATTTCAGGGAGAATGAAGGAAGTAACAGATAGACCGCTCTTGGTGTGTCACTTGGGCACAGAAACATCCATACGGGCAAAATCCGAATTGGTTGCTGAGGACTTTCTGTTGTTTAATAATTGGTTTTTTTATCACCAATGTTATACATATGTGTACTCTCACCTGCAAAAACAGAATATGCTCAGGACACTGACTCTATATGCCACAGAACTGCACCTTCGAGACATATCCTCTCCCTCATTTATTTGTTATTAAAAAAAATTAAGAACAATACTATATTGACAGATGGAATGATGAATGAGGTACAGATATTTCTTATATTGATTCTTTAGAGATCTTTCAATCTGTGAAGAAATCTTCTGTTTCCAGTAAATACTTGGAACTAAACCTCAAGATTTTTCACAGATGGTATATGACTCTGGCACGCTGTGGAAAAATCTATAGGCTTGAGCCGTCGTGTGTGAGATGTTGGAGGTGTAGTGGCCCGGTTGCCCATATGGCACACATGTGGTGTCAATGCCCTAGAATTATGCCTATGTGGTCTACAATATCATTGGAAACTTTAAAATCAATAGGGATACCACTGTTATTAGATCCTTGCCTTTGGTTATTTAATAAAATACCGGAAAGAATATCTAATGTGCAAAGTAAACTTGTGACTATAGCAAGCAACCGTTTTAAGATTCTTGGGGTCGATCCGATAAAAATCCAATATTTGCGCAGGTTTGGTATCCTATATACGGCGTAACCTAGAAGTTACGCGCGTATATTTCTGCCGTCGCCCGTAGTTTTTTGGGCCATAGGCAGGTATACCAAACCCGCGCAGTTTGGTATCCAATATACAGCGTAAGGACTTACGTGGCGAAAATGGAGAAATCTTACTCCATTTTCACCTCGACACAAAAAGCAGCCGTAAGAAGCCTTACGCTGACTATTGGAGCCCCGCAACTCTCTAAACTAGCTGCTAAATAAACCTAACACCTAACGCATGCGCAATGTCTATCTACCTGTCAACCGCGATCCCTCGCCGAAATCCCTAATAAAATATTTAACCCCTAAACAGCCGCCATCTACATAAACTAACCGCCTACTGTGAGCCCCTAAAACCGCTGCCATCTACCTTATCTATCCCCTAATCTGACCCCTTACACTGCCGCCACCTATATAAAAAATATTAACCCCTAATCGAATCCCCCTATACCGCCGCCAGCTATATTAATATTATTAACCCCTAATCTAATCCCCCTAAAATAATTATCTCTATTACCAGCCCTTAAAAGGGCCTTTTGCGTGGCATTGCCCCAAAGTAACAGCTCTTTTGCCAGCCCTTAAAAGGGCTTTTGGCGGGGCTTTGTCGCAAAGTAAACTGCTCTTTTGCCTACAATCTACATCCCCCTACACCGCGGCCACCTATAATAAATGTATTAACCCCTAATCTAATCCCCCTACACCGCCGCCAGCTATAATAAATGTATTAACCCCAATCTAATCCCATTACACTGCCGCCAGCTATATTAACTATATTAACCCTAATTATATTAGGTTTAATATAGTTAATATCGTTATTATATTATATATATATAAAGTATAATAACCCTATCTAACTCTAACATCCCTAACTAAACTCTTATTAAAATAAATCTAATATTAATATTATTAATTAAAATATTCCTATTTAAATCCAAATGCTTACCTATAAAATAAACCCTAAGATAGCTACAATATAATTAATAATTACATTGTAGCTATGTTAGGGTTTATATTTATTTTACAGGTAAATTGTTAATTATTTTAACTAGGTATAATAGCTATTAAATAGTTATGAACTATTTAATAGCTACCTAGTTAAAATAATTACCCAATTACCTGTAAAATAAATCCTAACCTAAGTTACAAATACACCTACACTATCAATAAATTAAATAAACTACAAATATCTATCTAAAAATACAATTAAATAAACTAAACTAAATTACAAAAAACAAACAAACACTAAATTACAAAAAATAAAAAAAAGATTACAAGATTTTTAAGCTAAATACACCTATTCTAAGCCCCCTAATAAAATAATAAACCCCCAAAATAAAAAAAATTCCCTACCCTATTCTAAATTAAAAATAGTTCAAAGCTCTTTTACCTTACCAGCCCTTAAAAGGGCCTTTTGTGGGGGCATGCCCCAAAGAAAACTGCTCTTTTGCCTGAAAAAAAAAAACACAATACCACCCCCCAACATTACAACCCACCACCCACATACCCCTAATCTAACCCAAACCCCCCTTAAATAAACCTAACACTACCCCCCTGAAGATCTCCCTACCTTGTATTCACCCCGCCGGGCAGAACTCTTCATCCGATCCGGGCGATGTCCATCCAAGCGGCAAAGAAGAAATCTTCATCCCGGCGATGTTTTTCTCCAAGCGGCAGCAAAGTCTTCATCCATCCGCCAGCATCTTCCTTCAAGCGGCATCTTGAATCTTCTCTCCACCGACGCGGAGCATCCATCCCGGCCAACGACTGAACGACGAATGAGGTACCTTTAAATGACGTCATTCAAGATGGCGTCCATCGAATTCCGATTGGCTGATAGGATTCAGCCAATCGGATTGAACTTGAATCTGATTGGCTGATTCAATCAGCCAATCAGATTTTTCTACCTTAATTCCGATTGGCTGATAGAATCCTATCAGCCAATCGGAATTCGACGGACGCCATCTTGGATGACGTCATTTAAAGGTACCTCATTCGTCGTTCAGTCGTCGGCCGGGATGGATGCTCCGCGTCGGTGGAGAGAAGATTCAAGATGCCGCTTGAAGGAAGATGCTGGCGGATGGATGAAGACTTTGCTGCCGCTTGGAGAAAAACATCGCCGGGATGAAGATTTCTTCTTTGCCGCTTGGATGGACATCGCCCGGATCGGATGAAGAGTTCTGCCCGGCAGGGTGAATACAAGGTAGGGAGATCTTCAGGGGGTTAGTGTTAGGTTTATTTAAGGGGGGTTTGGGTTAGATTAGGGGTATGTGGGTGGTGCGTTGTAATGTTGGGGGGTGGTATTGTGTTTTTTTTTTCAGGCAAAAGAGCAGATTTCTTTGGGGCATGCCCCCACAAAAGGCCCTTTTAAGGGCTGGTAAGGTAAAAGAGCTTTGAACTATTTTTAATTTAGAATAGGGTAGGGAATTTTTTTTTATTTTGGGGGTTTATTATTTTATTAGGGGGCTTAGAATAGGTGTAATTAGCTTAAAAATCTTGTAATTTTTTTTTTATTTTTTGTAATTTAGTGTTTGTTTTTTTTTGTAATTTAGTTTAGTTTATTTAATTGTATTTTTAGATAGATATTTGTAGTTTATTTAATTTATTGATAGTGTAGGTGTATTTGTAACTTAGGTTAGGATTTATTTTACAGGTAATTGGGTAATTATTTTAACTAGGTAGCTATTAAATAGTTCATAACTATTTAATAGCTATTATACCTAGTTAAAATAATTAACAATTTACCTGTAAAATAAATATAAACCCTAACATAGCTACAATGTAATTATTAATTATCTTAGGGTTTATTTTATAGGTAAGTATTTAGATTTAAATAGGAATATTTTAATTAATAATATTAATATTAGATTTATTTTAATAAGAGTTTAGTTAGGGATGTTAGAGTTAGATAGGGTTATTATACTTTATATATATATATATATATATAATATAATAACGATATTAACTATATTAACCCTAATATAATTAGGGTTAATATAGTTAATATACCGTATTGTCCCGAGTATAGGCCGCACCTGATTATAAGCCGCACCCTTAAAGTTTGGAGCCATTTTAAAGAAATTACATTACACAGGCTGCCAATATCCACTCTGATAAAAAAAAAGAAGAAACTCAAAGTAGAATACAGTATACTGTAAAAATGATTCTTTATTCCATGTTGCTTGAAAAAAACAGGATACAAAAAAAAGGAAGACGTTTTTTAAACTAGTATTCCTTTTTTATCCTGTTTTTTAACGTACCATGGAATAAAGAATCATTTACCAGTACTTGGGGACTTGACTTTACGGTATTTGATTTTATTTTTACTGTATTTTGTTTTACCGGTATTACCGTATTAATCCTTAATAAGGGCCATTTCAGTGATCATAAAAATATTGGTATACCATACATGTGTAGTTATACAATCTACCATCACTGTTATTGAAAGAAATCCTCCACAAAGTTTCCCTGTGCGGCACACTCTCCTTTCACTCTGCCCCCTGCAAAAATCCTCACAATGTAATCCACATCCAACACTGATGCAAAAATCACGAGTTACACACACCTAGTCACACGCTGGTAATGCAAGTGTTGATCTTGGGACCCACCTTATGACATTCAAGACTCGAATACCTCACCCACGGCATTCATAAGCGCTCCAAGCGGTGGTGAAGATGAGACGGTGAGGGATCCCTACAGCGCGCCGGCGTGTGTACAGCCAAGTTCCGTGTGTGTTTGACATCACAGTGGGGGGCGGGCAGACGGGATACTCTGTAAAGAGCCAACTGCTTCAAATTGTGTAACACCCCGAGTATAGGCTGCATCCCTAATTTAAAGGCTTGCATTAGGGGAAAAAAGTGCGGCCTATACTCGGGACAATACGGTATATAATATAATAACTAGATTAACTATATTAACCCTAATATAATTAGGGTTAATATAGTTAATATAGCTGGCGGCGGTGTAGGGGGATTAGATTAGGGGTTAATACATTTATTATAGGTGGCTGGGGTGTAGGGGGATGTAGATTGTAGGCAAAAGAGCAGTTTACTTTGTGACAAAGCCCCGCCAAAAGCTCTTTTAAGGGCTGGCAAAAGAGCTGAATTCTTTGGGGCATGCCCTGCAAAAAGCCCTTTTAAGGGCTGGCAAAAGAGCTGTTACTTTGGGGCAATGCCACGCAAAAAGCCCTTTTCAGGGCTATTTGTAGGGTTAGACTTAGGTTTAGTGGTAGGGATAGTTTAGTATTTTAGGTGTTAAATAATTTAATATAGATGGCGGCGGGGTAGGGGGATTAGATTAGGGGTTAATAATTTTAAAATAGATAGCGGCGGGGTAGGGGCTCACTTTAGGGGGTAGGTAAGGTAGATGTCGGCGGGGTAGGGGCTCACTTTAAGGGGTAGGTAAGGTAGATGGTGGCGGTGTTAGGGGCTCACTTTAGGGGGTTATAGATTTAATATAGCTGGCGGCGGTTTAGGGGTTAATAACTTTATTAGGTAGCGGTGGTTTAGGGGTTAATACATTTTTATTGTTAGGATAGTGAGGGGGGATAGCGGATAGAGGGTTAGACATGTCGGGCTATGTTAGGGAGGCGTGTTAGACAGTGCGGGTGATTTAGACTTAAGTCAGGTTTTGTAGGCGCCGGCAGTTTATAACGTGCCGCAAGTCACTGGCCACGCCAGAAATTTGTACTTGCGCAGATTTCTGGACATCGCTGGTTTATCTGACTTACGGCACGTTAGCATCTGACGGCGCCTTATATGGGATAGCTCGAGTTGCGAGCTGAAACTGCGGGCGACGCGGGTTCCCTCGCTTGCGCTGCAAACTACGATCTATATTGGATCGCGCCCCTTATTGCTAGGCACTGGAAAGATACTGATGCCCCATCTATTGCTAATTGGCTGCAAGAGTGATTTTATATAAAACATCATTGTTTAGATACATATCAACTGATAACAACTACTTGGGAGGAGTATTTGTCCTCCAGATTTAAAATCTTATAGACCTAGTTTGTTTAAGGAGATCTTTCTAATTTCTAACAGCTAGATTTAGAGTTTTGCGGCCAAAGGTGTGCGTTAGCTACACGTGTTTTTTCCCCCCCGCAACTTTTAAACAACGCTGGTATTTAGAGTTCTCTGAAGGGCTGCGTTAGGCTCCAAAAATGGAGCGTAGAGCATAATTTTCCGCCACTTCAACTCTCAATACCAGCGTTGCTTACGGACGCGGCCAGCTTCAAAAACGTGCTCGTGCACGATTTCCCCATAGGAAACAATGGGGCACTTTGAGCTGGAAAAAAACCTAACACCTGCAAAAAAGCAGCGTTCAGCTCCTAACGCAGCCCCATTGTTTCCTATGGGGAAACACTTCCTAAGTCTGCACCTAACACCCTAACATGTACCCCGAGTCTAAACACCCCTAACCTTACACTTATTAACCCCTAATCTGCGACCCCCGCTATCGCTGACCCCTGCATTTTATTATTAACCCCTAATCTGCCGCTCCGTACACCGCCGCAACCTGCATTATAGCTATGTACCCCTAATCTGCTGCCCCTAACATCGCCGACCCCTATATTATATTTATTAACCCCTAATCTGCCCCCCTTAACGTCGCCGCTACCTACCTACAATTATTAACCCCTAATCTGCCAACCGGACCTCACTGCTACTATAATAAATGTATTAATCCCTAAAGCTGTCTAACCCTAACCCTAACACCCCCCCTAAGTTAAATATAATTTAAATCTAACGAAATAAAATAAATCTTATCTTATTAAATAAATTATTCCTATTTAAAGCTAAATACTTACCTGTAAAATAAACCCTAATATAGCTACAATATAACGAATAATTATATTGTAGCTATTTTAGGATTTATATTTATTTTACAGGCAACTTTGTATTTATTTTAACTAGGTACAATAGCTATTAAATAGTTAATAACTATTTAATAGCTAGCTAGTTAAAATAATTACAAAATTACCTGTAAAATAAATCCTAACCTAAGTTACAATTAAACCTAACACTACACTATCAATAAATTAATTAAATAAACTACCTACAATTATCTACAATTAAATCAACTAAACTAAATTACAAAAAAAACAAACACTAAATTACAAAAAATAAAAAAAGATTACAAGAATTTTAAACTAATTACACCTACTCTAAGCCCCCTAAAAAATAACAAAGCCCCCCAAAATAAAAAAATACCCTACCCTATTCTAAAATAAAAAGTTAACAGCTTTTTTACCTTACCAGCCCTTAAAAGGGCCTTTTGCGGGGCATGCCCCAAATTAACAGCTCTTTTGCATTTTAAAAAAACATACAATACCCCCCCCCAACATTACAACCACCCACATACCCCTAATCTAACCCAAACCCCCCTTAAAAAACCTAACACTAAGCCCCTGAAATCTCCCTACCTTATCTTCACCACGCCGGGTATCACCGATCCGTCCAGAAGAATGCAGCCAATAGAATGCAAGCTCAATCTGATTGGCTGATTGGATCAGCCAATCCGATTGAACTTGAATCTGATTGGCTGATTCGATCAGCCAATCAGATTTTTCCTACCTTAATTCCGATTGGCTAATAGAATCCTATTAGCCAATCGGAATTCGAGGGACGCCATCTTGGATGACGTCCCTTAAAGGAACCTTCATTCGTCGTTCAGTCGCCGGAAGAAGAGGATGGATCCGCGTCGGCTGCTTCAAGATGGTCCCGCTCCGCGCCGGATGGATGAAGATAGAAGACGCCGCCTAGATGAAGATGTCTACCGGTTCCGATGTCCTCTTCTTGCCGGATAGAATGAAGACTTCCGAGCCTCTTCTGGACCTCTTCTTGCCAGATAGGATGAAGACTTCGGACCCTCTTCTGGACGGATCGGTGATACCCGGCGTGGTGAAGATAAGGTAGGGAGATCTTCAGGGGCTTAGTGTTAGGTTTTTTAAGGGGGGTTTGGGTTAGATTAGGGGTATGTGGGTGGTGGGTTGTAATGTTGGGGGGGGTATTGTATGTTTTTTTAAAATGCAAAAGAGCTGTTTACTTTGGGGCATGCCCCACAAAAGGCCCTTTTAAGGGCTGGTAAGGTAAAAGAGCTGTTAACTTTTTATTTTAGAATAGGGTAGGGCATTTTTTATTTTGGGGGGCTTTGTTATTTTTTTAGGGGGCTTAGAGTAGGTGTAATTAGCTTAAAATTCTTGTAATCTTTTTTTATTTTTTGTAATTTAGTGGGTTTTTTTTTGTAATTTAGTTTAGTTGATTTAATTGTAAATAATTGTAGGTAGTTTATTTAATTAATTTATTGATAGTGTAGTGTTAGGTTATTTGTAACTTAGGTTAGGATTTATTTTACAGGTAATTTTGTATTTATTTTAACTAGGTAGCTATTAAATAGTTATTAACTATTTAATAGCTATTGTACCTAGTTAAAATAAATACAAAGTTGCCTGTAAAATAAATATAAATCCTAAAATAGCTACAATATAATTATTCGTTATATTGTAGCTATATTAGGGTTTATTTTACAGGTAAGTATTTAGCTTTAAATAGGAATAATTTATTTAATAAGATTTATTTTATTTCGTTAGATTTAAATTATATTTCATTTAGGGGGGTTTTAGGGTTAGGGTTAGACTTAGCTTTAGGGGTTAATACATTTATTATAGTAGCGGTGAGGTCCGGTCGGCAGATTAGGGGTTAATAAGTGTAGGTAGGTAGCGGCGACATTGGGGGGGCAGATTAGGGGTTAATAAATATTATGTAGGTGTCGGCGGTGTTAGGGGCAGCAGATTAGGGGTTCATATGGATAATGTAGGTTGCGGCGGTGTGCGGTCGGCAGATTAGGGGTTAAAAAATTTAATTATAGTGGCGGCGATGTGGGGGGACCTCGGTTTAGGGGTACATAGGTAGTTTATCGGTGTTAGTGTACTTTAGAGCACAGTAGTTAAGAGCTTTATGAAACGGCATTAGCCCATAAAGCTCTTAACTCCTGAGTTTTTTCTTCGGCTGGAGTTTTGTCGTTAGGGTTCTAACGCTCACTTCAGCCAAGACTCTAAATACCAGCGTTAGGAAGATCCCATTGAAAAGATAGGATACGCGATTGGCGTAAAGGGATCTGCGGTATGGAAAAGTCACGGCTGGAAAGTTAGCGTTAGACCCTTTCCTGACTGACTCTAAATACTAGCGGGCGGCCAAAACCAGCATTAGGACCCCTTAACGCTGGTTTTGACGGCTAACGCAGAACTCTAAATCTAGGCGTTTGGTAGTAAGCTTTCGTCCAAAAACAACCACCCGCTTTTGAACAACATATTAGGGGTAACAACTACAAGCTTAGTGATGAAGATAAGAGAAAATATTAGTATGAAGTGATTTTATATGAATGAGTTTTCATATGAACATGAAAATTTAGACACACACTGTACTGTTATGTTATGATTTAATATGCTTTAATATATATTAATTTCAGAAGAATGCTTATATGGTATAAAAGTGCATGTACGTACAGTAGCTTTATTAATATGGTATGTATTAAACGTTGTACATGTTTCAATAAAGATATAAAAAAAAAGAAACTCTGTGACAGAGGAGGTGTCTCAGGCCCAAAGGCAACCATTCAACCCTTAAATGGATTTAATTTGCTTTCATTAACCAAAGTGTATAGATTATAAACATATAAACACAACGTGCGTGTGTGTGTGTCAATAATTGTGGGGGGGGGGGGGGGGTGGAAGTCTTGGTGAATTCCCAAATTATTTTTGTAGAACTTGACCCCTGACAGTAAATGTACAGTAAAACACATAAATACATATTTATACATGTGTATTTGTGTTAAAGGGAAACTTAAGTAAAAATTAAACTTTTTTATTGAGGTAGAGCATGCAATTTTAAACAACATTCCAATTAGCTTCCATTAACAAAGAGCCATTATTTAACGCTCTCGCTCTCTCGCTAACTCCACTAGAAGTAAGCTTTTTGCGCACATTGGGTAATGCTCGTATTACAAGTTGAAAGTAAAACATTTTCACTTGCACGCTAACCTGGTGCGTCAGTAACAAAAGTGGTAAAAAAACCTACTCGTGTGCAAACCAGATCACATATTCTCAAGTGTGCTAACCCGTCATGAAAATATAAATATTTCACATTCCAAGCAGAATGTTCTATTTATTCATAAAAACATATTTCTACATATATTTGATAATATTTTGGTACAATATATGTCTATACCTATGTATGTATGTATGTATATATATATATATATATATATATATATATAATTATGATTTTAAAGATATATACAAATAGGAATATCTATTTATAGACACTTAGAACACATTCCCCTATGTGAAGAACAATGGAATGTGAAATATTTACAGTAAATACATAGTTAAAAACTTTATCAAATATAAATATTGCATAAATGTTTTTTCACGTTTTCATCTACTTGATATACTACAGGAAAGTTCTTCTTTGTGAAAAACATTACTGGGCTAAAAAGCTGCACCCAAGTGGTAAATCGCCATAGAACAGGCTAACAATAGTATTGAGCCAGTTGTTCGTTCCTGTGAGTGTGCTTCTCTGTGTGTGTATATATATATATATATATATATATATATACATACAGTATATATATATATATATATATATATATATATATATATATATATATATATATATACAGTATATATATATATATATATACATGTATATATATATATATAGTATATATATATATATATATATATATATATATATATACATGTGTGTATATATATATATATATACATGTATATATATATATGTATATATATATACATGTATATGTATCTCAATGTTAAAGTTCTTTGCCTGCCTTTTCTAACACCTGAGACCTCACATCTTTGAGCCCTTATAACTTTTCTGTGCATTTTTTTAAATAATTGTTAACTAGATAGTGTTATAATGAGTGTAACTGTACTTTTAAATGTATTTGTGATGTTTTGTGATACTTTTTCAGCGAAACAGTTAACCAGAGCTCTGAAGACGCATTATCAAAATGTGCAGTCTTTTTATAGTTACACTTTTTGAGTGACTACCTCATACTGAGCATGTGCAAGAATTAACAGAATATACATACACTTTAACATTTGTCAGAAAAAAAAACCTACTACTCACTTGAAGTTCAGACAAGGGGGTCAATTTATTAAATGCCAGACGGACATGATTCACTGTAGCTAAATGCATACGCTGACGGCATTTAACATTGGATAAGCATTTCTTGTGAAATGCTTGTGCAATACCTCCCCCTTCACATTTGCGTCCAATCAAGCCGCTAGCAGGGGGTGTCAATTATCCCGATTGGATCGGATTGGGATGATTGCCATCCGCCACCTAAAAGGTGGTGGAGAAGTTAAGGAGCAGCAGTCTTACCGCTGCTTCTTAACTTCAGTTTCCGGTGGCATCCACTGCTTGCTAAATCTGCCCCAAAGGCCCGATGATCAAAAGTGCAGCAAAAGTGGCAATGTATAGTAAAGGATTCCTTTGGAAAATATAGCACCAAGCCTAACAACTATACCTATGTACCCATAAACCGACAGAACCTACCACTGCAAACTAACCCTACACTACTTAGCCCCTAAACCGCCAATAGCCCACCTCAATAAACCTTAATAAAGAGCTGTAATTTATTTATGGCACTGCTTTACCAAATGCCCTTCTAAGGGAAATGCCCAACCAAATTCTCTTTTCAGGGCTTTTTTTTTCTTTTTATAGGATAGGGTTATTTTTTAGTTTAGGGTTATTTTTAGATAGGAGTTATGTTTATTATAGGGGGTTGTAGTGGTTATGTCAAAAATAGCTAGTGTAAGTATAGGTTTTTTTGTTTTTGTTTTTAAAGGAGGCCATAGTTTTAGTATAGGTATAACTGTGGGGGGTTTATTTTTTTTCCCTTGTAATGTGTAATGTTAGGCTTTTTATTTTTTTGTAAATTTAGTGTTTGTTATTTTATATTTTTAAATATTATATATTTTTTTGCCAATCTGTAAAATGGAATATAAGTACTATGCAATTCCCACCATTACAAATATTTTATGACATAGGTTTGTTTTCCTCCAATACTTTTTTCAGCACTTATTAACAAGATTTATTAGTACTTTCACAAGAGATACCTGGCATTCCAAACTGTTTGTGGGACTTTAGAGTGAAGCATTTGGTTGTGATTTTAGGTGCCTCCTCTGCCACTCCCCATTTGCATCAAAAAGTATTCCCCATTCACATCTCATCCATGCAGCTAACAACTTAATATGAGGGACAAATTGTTTCTCATCTCTCCTAACTGGCTGATTCATGACCTCTCTGGTATTGTCGAAAATGAAATTACATTGTATTATAGGTTGAAAAAAGAATCAAGTCTATAAAGTTAAACCTTTCAAACAAATGAATATTCTTTGTTCAGTGAGCGTAATGGTATGGTGCCCTATGGTGCCATATCCAATGTAATATTTAATCCAAAGCATTGTTCATTTAAAAGCTCAGAAGTGTGCACATGTCTGGAGCACTATATAGCAGCAGTGTGCAAGAATGTTATCCATTAGCACTAGATGCCAGTCTATTTATTGCTATGTAGTGCTATAGACATCTACCTAGGTATCTTTTCAAAAACTAATAGATCTATGTTGTGCGGTACATAGCCCATCATACCGCATAATGTAGAGCTCCAGCAGTCTCGGTTGTCAAGTGACAGCCAAGAGCTGCTGTTCCTGAGCTGCAAGCATCTGTCTTCATATGGAAATGGAGAACGATCTGTGCTCCATTACCATATGAAGGCAGATTGCCAGATCATTACAGACAGTGACACAGTCTGTGTCACTTTCTGTAGCGTTCTTCATTGGTGCTGGCAGGAGGTGTGGGAGGGAATGCAGAAGGAGGGTGGGCGACCCAGTGGTGGAGAGAGTGGGAGGGTCCCTACACTGCACAAAAAAATATTTTGAAGGGAGAGGGACTATATAAAAAGTTTGTGATGGGGGTGGGTGGGAGCCCCATAATTAACTATCTTGGAGAGGGTGGGGATGAGGGGACTACTAAACTCCAGAAAATATTTTTTTTTTTACATAAATTGGGTACTGACAGACAGGTGCCAGTACCAAAGATGGCCACTACTAGTGGGAGGGGGAGGGTTAGAGAGCTGTTTGGGAGGGATCAGGGAGGTTGGAGGTATCAGGTAGGAGGGCAACACCTACATTACTATACTATTTCCCTTACCAGCTAACTGATTACCCCTTTCATAACTGGAATTTCAGAAGTGTGGTGTGCAGATGCAATCAGCAGCCTTCTAATTACCAAAAACCAGTGGCAAAGCCATGTATGTCAGCTATTTTTTAACAAAGGGGATACCAGAGAAGATTTTACAATCATTTGTGTTATGATTGCACAAGTGGTATGTAAATACTTTCAATGAGAAACCCAAAGTTTGGGAAAAAAGTTAACTATTTATTTTATATGATCACATCTGGTGGTGAAATGGTGGCATGAAAAATACCAAAATGGGTCTAGATTAACACCTTGGCATCTATTTATCAAGCTGTCAACTTACCTGCATTCGACGGCACCAATACGCTCACCTAAGATCGCCTAACATTGCTGCCGCAGACCTGAATACGCTCTCCAAAGTTACCAAAAAAGCTGTCAAAAAGCTGTGCACCAAGTACGGGGTGATGAGCAGCGGACTGTTGTTAACTAACAGTCACCGATCTCACTGCTCTTTGGCTTTTTCCCAGCTTTATTGGTATACTGTCCCCCCTAAACCGCCGCTCCCGGAGCCCACCGTAACTCTAATAAATGTATTAACCCCTAAACCACCACTCCGGACCCCGCCGCAACTAAATAAAGTGTTTAATCCCTAAACTGCCGCTCCCGGAGTCCACCGCCACCTACATTATATTTATTAACCCCTAATCTTCCCCCCCTACACCGCCGCCACCTACATTATATTTATTAACCCCAAATCTGCCCACCCCTACACCAATGCCACCTACATTATATTTATTAACCCCTAATCGGCCTCCCCCTACACCACCGCCACCTACATTATATTTATTAACCCCTAATCTGCCCCCCCTACACTGCCGCCACTATATTAAATTTATTAACCCCTAAACCTAAGTCTAACCCTAACCCTAACACCCCCTAACTTAAATATAATTTAAATAAATCTAATTAAATATTCCTAGCATTAAATAAATTATTCCTATTTAAAACTAAATACCTACCTATAAAATAGACCCTAAGCTAGCTACAATATAACTAATAGTTACATTGTAGCTAGCTTAGGGTTTATTTTTATTTTACAGGCATATTTGTATTTATTTTAACTAGGTAGAATAGTTACTAAATAGTTATTAACTATTTAATAACTACCTAGCTAAAATAAATACAGTTGCCTGTAAAATAAAACCTAACCTAGGTTACAATTACACCTAACACTACACTATAATTAAATTAATTCCCCAAATTAACTACAATTAAATAAAATTATCTAAAGTGCAAAAAAACCCCCACTAAATTACAGAAAATAATAAAACAATTACAAGATTTTTAAACTAATTACACCTAATCTAATCCCCCTAACAAAATAAAAAAGCCCCCCAAAATAAAAAAAGCCCTACCCTACACTAAATTACAAATAGCCCTTAAAAGGGCCTTTTGCGGGGCATTGCCCCAAAGTAATCAGCTCATTTACCTGTAAAAAAAAATTACAAACCCCCCCAACATTAAAACCCAGCACCCACACAACCAACCCTACTCTAAAACCCACCCAATCCCCCCTTAAAAACACTAACCCCTTGAAGATCACCCTACCATGAGACATCTTCACCCAACCGGGCCAAAGTCCTCAACGAAGCCGGGCGAAGTGGTCCTCCAGGCGGGCAGAAGTCTTCATCCAAGCCGGGCAGAAGAGGTCCTCCAGAAGGGCAGAAGTCTTCATCCAGACGGCATCTTCTATATTCATCCATCCGGCGTGGAGCTGGTCCATCTTCAAGACATCCGAAGCAGAGCATCCTCTTCATCCGGATACTTCTTGAACAATGACCGGTCCTTTAAGTGACGTCATCCAAGATGGCGTCCCTTCAATTCCAATTGGCTGATAGAATTCTATCAGTCAATTGGAATTAAGGTAGGAAAAATCCTGTTGGTTGATGCAATCAGCCAATAGGATTGAACTTCAATCCTATTGGCTGATCCAATCAGCCAATAGGATTGAGCTTGCATTCTGTTGGCTGTTCCAATAGTTTGTGTGTGCTTAACCAAAAAAAAACCCTTGTTGTACCATTTAATACCCCCAAAAAGTTACAATCACTTGTGTGACTAAAAGGTTGAGGGGGATGGGTGGTTCAAGGCTGCCAAGCCCTGCAAGTCCATATAATTTGTGCACCTCAATTATTAATTTAACACATAACTGGCAGTCACCAAAAATGAATTCAACATACAAGTTGTACAGCAAAATAATTAATGTTTAATGGTTGTTGGTAATATGCAAGAAATGGGCAAAGCAACAAAAAATACTTAATAACCCATATCTTCAATAATACTGTGTTGCTGGTTCTAAATAGCATACAAGCTCTTAACATTGTAATGTTTATATTTAGAGCATCAAGATGATAACTCTTAAAGATAAAGCAAATGCATTAACTAAAATTACAGATATTTTAAACTCTATAAAATAAACAAGAGCTGTTTAAGAACCTGTTTTTAAAAAAATAAAATAAAATTGTAACCGTTCCCCAGTCACATAAATGGACATTGTGTAACACACCATAGCACCATCTATTGGTTGAAAGTTCCTTGACATGTGTAACACAGCTTCATCTATTGGTAGAAGGTTCATCATCAAAATTTGTACTGGGAAAATAGACTAATTTGCATATACTTTGCATAGAGTGACAATTCAATATATTGTTGTAAGTTTTATCAGTTATCCGTCTCCTGAATCCCACTTGCTTTCGTTAAAGTTACATTTTTATTATTATGTTGTTTTCTATATGTTTTTTATATATTTATATATTATGGTTTATGTGGCATGTCACCCTAAGTTAAATGGGGTGTTGTTAGAGTCTAGTACAGAGTGAAATAAAACATGTGGAGTAGCTCCTTTTGAAACTGGTTGTTTATCCTGGTTCTTTCATTATTTCCTGTAGCAGACTTAAGACCTGTCGTTTGGTTACAGTAACCAAACTTATAAAACTGCAGTGTGGCTATTGTAATAATGTCTGAAAAAGTACACATTAAATGAATGCATATTTGAATGTTATATAATAAATTTGATGGAACAGCATTTTAATATGCTGTGTTGTGTACAAATGTGCCATCATGAGGTACAAAAGACTTGTCACTGGGGCAGTACCCGTAAAAAGGCCATATTTGCACCATTTTTTAAGGGTACATTATGGTACCATAGCACTGAGGTCCAATCTCGTCACCAAAGGTACATATTTGCCTTTGAAAGGTACAATCTGCAAGGGTACCAATATGTAGTTATGTTAAAGGGTACAGTGGGTGTACCTTTGAGGGTACTGCCCCAGTGACAAGCTGTTGTACCCCTAAAGGTACAATTTTTGCACATTTTTTCTGACAGTGTATGCAGATGTGGATTAGAAAAGTAATACATTTATTTATTATGCATCAGATTATGATAGTGTCCTGATCCAATTGTATTGCTTGTAGCTTTGCTAATTGTGCACAGCTGTGTCCCTTCCTATTCTTACAAATTGGCTAACAAAGACAAATACTTCAATAGTATTTCTTGCCTGACTTTTTCTAGACAATTGTAGTAAATAGAAAAAAAACACGATTGAACAAATATCATGTATTCCTGTATTCTTGGAGGCAAAAACACATTGGGCCAGATTAGGAGTGGTGCGCTAACAATTACGCAGGAAGGGTTTAATATGGGTATTTGCACACATTGGGTGTAACACTCATATTAAAAGTTGAATAGTAAATGTGATCACTTGAGCGCAATGGATGTTAGGATAGCGCAAGTTAGGATAGCGCTCCTCAGAGCTCTGATTAACTATTTTGTGAAACAAAAAAGTGTCACAAAACAAATCAAAAATACATTACAAAGTACAGTTTCAATCATAATTTCCCTATCTAATAAAAATAATTACAAAAAATTGCACAAAAAAGTTATAAAGGCTCAAAGATATGAGGTCTCAGGTGTCAGAAAAAAAGCAGGCAAAGGGCTTTAACATAGAGTTACATATATACATAAGTGCATTAGTGCCTTTTGCAGTCCAGTAAATGAAAACATGTTAAAGCATATTTATGCAATATTCATATTAAATAAAGTGGGGGAAAAATGGGAAAGTTGCACTAATGCAAAATATCTCATAGGGAGCGCTTCCTAACTAATACTAACACATTAATAAAAACATGTAACAACCAAATTCAAAGCAAACAAAAAGTCTATAAAATCCAAAATAAAAGGCAGCTCTCTGTCAAAGGACGGTCGAATCCTGGTAAACGATAATCTGTAGAAAGAAAACAGAGGCGCCACAAAGGCCTAGTACCACCGAACCATGTAATAATACAAATGAGACCAATGGTTACTCACAGGCGTGATGCACCCAATGGTGCTATTGGGACAGGCTGGAACTTCACAGTGACTCCTCTCTCTCTGTTCACTTTTTTTGTAATGCAATGTTTTTATGCATTGAATAAATAGCCATGTTTTTACCATTATTCATGGACTGAGTCTACCTAAGTATTTGATCTCTATTTCATGTGCTCCTTTGATCCCGGGCACCGGTTATAGAATAATAAGTTTCCGGATGGATTTCCTGTCTGCGGGAGCAAGCACACAGTGTAAAGCACGCTTGAGGGTAAGAAATTGAGTGGGGTCTAAGGAATAAAGCACGTACCAACACAGGAGACTGATCTGGAACTTTACAGTAGTCCAGCTCACTGAATAAAACCAACTGAAGTTCAGAGCAAGGGAAAAACCACAATAGGACAGATTCAAATCTGCAGCGATATCGCCACCATCAGAACCCAGTCTCTCCCCCTAGCATACAAATAGGTGTGTTGGTATACAGCCAATCAAAGGTTAGAAGAGGCTGGGTCCAAAATGGAGCTGAGAGCGCTCTTTGGCTGAAAAAACCTTGCATACCCCATGTCACCACTCTACCCGATAAACATAGCCCCTTAATGGATAGAGCCTGTATCTTTAAAAAATCTGGGCGGGCGGGCAGGCTGACAGGAACGATTGTGTACTTCTTAATCAAATAAATAGCATGCCTATGCTAGAACCTTTCTGCTGGATGTATCACTACATAAGCACCACCTCTTGCCCCAAATCCAATGGTGACAACTCTGCACCAAAGGGTAGATATTCCCACAATACCGGACATTGATCCTTGAAAATACTACCAAGGTGTCACCACCGGCTGTGCCATAGGGGGGACTCATGATGTTTACACATGGTTATATTAAAAAAGACAAAACCAATAAGTAAAAAAGTGTCGTTGGCACACCCCATATAAATGGGGAAATCAAACAATAATATGATTATCTGATAAGTGGGTGTGTATATATAGTCAAATGTAAAATAGACCAGCAAGATATGACTAGACAATCTAATGTATAATTATGTGTTTATTATACACCACTGTCACATTATATACCAATAGGATTGTAATTTATACTACAGTTTAGAGTACAACCATAACATTTTGTCATGATATATACATGGTTTTTTTTTTAGTCTATAAAAAATATAGGACTTGCTCAGAAGTGGAAGTCTGAAAATACTAATCTTGGGGGCTGGCAAATCTAAGGGGGAGGGGGGGGTGTTATGTGATATATGTACTACCAAAAACCCATAATAAATATGGAACTAAACTGAACTATGGGTGTAAATCCAGACCCGTGCATAAATAAATAAGATGTAAGAATATATAAAATAGGATACTTAGTGTATTCATTTAAATAAGTTGTGAGTGTTGTGAATTATAATAATAATAATGATAATATTAAAACTAGACAAAGAGTTGTCCTATAGTGACAATTGTGTGTGAGAGGTGAACAGAAGAAATTCACCTAAGTGAATAATGTAAATTCGAATAAATATAAACTAATATAAATGTGGTGAGAACATACTAATTGTCACATGATAATCTTGCACATATCAAAACATGGATATGTATATATATGTGTATATATATATATATATATATATATATATATATATATATATATATATATATATATATATATATATACAGGGAGTGCAGAATTATTAGGCAAGTTGTATTTTTGAGGATTAATTTTTATTATTGAACAACAACCATGTTCTCAATGAACCCAAAAAACTCATTAATATCAAAGCTGAATATTTTTGGAAGTAGTTTTTAGTTTGTTTTTAATTTTAGCTATTTTAGGGGGATATCTGTGTGTGCAGGTGATTATTACTGTGCATAATTATTAGGCAACCTAACAAAAAACAAATATATACCCATTTCAATTATTTATTTTTACCAGTGAAACCAATATAACATCTCAACATTCACAAATATACATTTCTGACATTCAAAAACAAAACAAAAACAAATCAGTGACCAATATAGCCACCTTTCTTTGCAAGGACACTCAAAAGCCTGCCATCCATGGATTCTGTCAGTGTTTTGATCTGTTCACCATCAACATTGCGTGCAGCAGCAACCACAGCCTCCCAGACACTGTTCAGAGAGGTGTACTGTTTTCCCTCCTTGTAAATCGCACATTTGATGATGGACCACAGGTTCTCAATGGGGTTCAGATCAGGTGAACAAGGAGGCCATGTCATTAGATTTTCTTCTTTTATACCCTTTCTTGCCAGCCACGCTGTGGAGTACTTGGACGCGTGTGATGGAGCATTGTCCTGCATGAAAATCATGTTTTTCTTGAAGGATGCAGACTTCTTCCTGTACCACTGCTTGAAGAAGATGTCTTCCAGAAACTGGCAGTAGGACTGGGAGTTGAGCTTGACTCCATCCTCAACCCGAAAAGGCCCCACAAGCTCATCTTTGATGATACCAGCCCAAACCAGTACTCCACCTCCACCTTGCTGGCATCTGCCCTTTACCAATCCAGCCACGGGCCCATCCATCTGGCCCATCAAGACTCACTCTCATTTCATCAGTCCATAAAACCTTAGAAAAATCAGTCTTGAGATATTTCTTGGCCCAGTCTTGACGTTTCAGCTTGTGTATCTTGTTCAGTGGTGGTCGTCTTTCAGCCTTTCTTACCTTGGCCATGTCTCTGAGTGTTGCACACCTTGTGCTTTTGGGCACTCCAGTGATGTCGCAGTTCTGAAATATGGCCAAACTGGTGGCAAGTGGCATCTTGGCAGCTGCACGTTTGACTTTTCTCAGTTCATGGGCAGTTATTTTGCACCTTGGTTTTTCCACACGCTTCTTGCGACCCTGTTGACTATTTTGAATGAAATGCTTGATTGTTCGATGATCACGCTTCAGAAGCTTTGCAATTTTGAGAGTGCTGCATCACTCTGCAAGATATCTCACTATTTTTTACTTTTCTGAGCCTGTCAAGTCCTTCTTTTGACCCATTTTGCCAAAGGAAAGGAAGTTGCCTAATAATTATGCACACCTGATATAGGGTGTTGATGTCATTAGACCACACCCCTTCTCATTACAGAGATGCACATCACCTAATATGCTTAATTGGTAGTAGGCTTTCGAGCCTATACAGCTTGGAGTAAGACAACATGCATAAAGAGGATGATGTGGTCAAAATACTAATTTGCCTAATAATTCTGCACTCCCTGTATATATATACCTGTATATATATATATATATATATATATATATGCACATAAGGCATCAATTCTCATTGAGGCCATCAGGTTGGGGTGTTTTTAGTTTAGTAATCCAATAGGATTCTTTCTTTCTGAGGGTCATAAATGCATCACTATGTGATCTAGGGATGAGTTTAATAGGTATAATGCTCATGAGATTTTTTTTTGGCCTTTATGGGAGTGTACACAGTGTATTGATACACTATGGGCTTTAGAATTGATTTTAATGTTGTATGCATGTTCACCCCATCTGTTTTTCACCTTACGGCAGGTGCGGCCAATATATTGAACCCCACATTTGCAGCTCAAACATTATATTACAAATGAGGATTCACAGGTCATAAAACCTTTGATGTTAAATGTTTCACCAGTAATGTGTGATGATAAAGTTGATGCTCTATGTGTAATGGAACTACACATGCCACAGCATTTCCTGCAGCACTTGAAAATGTTGTTTCTGAGGAAACTGTCCCCTAGGGGTTTGGTGTGTGATATAGTAACTCTGTATTTGTCCAATACCACTTTGCTAGGTGCCAAAGTGGTTTTAAGAGTAGGAGCTTTTCTATATACCAACTTGGGTTTGGGACTAAGTATATTCTTCATCAGGTATCTGGTATTCACATTTGTTAATATGCTTTTATCATTGGAAAGAGCTAATAGTAGGGTGTCTATTGAACTTTCTGTTTCCGAGTTGCCCTACCCACCTCTGTCCCTTCAGTCTTCTTTCAGCAAGCTAGATAACTTGCTGAAAACTGAGCACAGACATTGGTGGGGTTTGGACACAAAATCAAATCCCTAGAGGACTCAGAATGTTCGAAAATTGTTCTTTTAAAAACAATTAAGAAGTGCTTAAAGAATGGGAAAATGCTCTTAATACATGTTCCATGACACTTATAGACATTTTAATTAAACATAGGCAGTCCCTTGTAGATTCAGTAGGACTAGAGATAGATACCCTACAAAAAGATCTGGATACCCAGAAACTGTTACTTCAAATTGAGAGTATGAGGATCAGTACATACAAAAAAGCTGATGAATATCAACAACAAATTATCAAAAATAAAACAAAAAGATGTAGAGAGATAATGAGGATTATTGTAAAATACAGGTGTACACTTACAATCGTAAAAGTAGACCTAATAATCCTAATTCATTTAATACTGGAACCAGAAACACTAGATTAAATTTGAATGAAGGTTGGCAGTTAGTAGGGAATAGGAACAGTAACAATAATAATCTGCCTTATACTCCCTCTATTAGACAACATCAAGAAACTACTCCATCCTCCCTTCCTTCCAACAATTGTCACCAATTCCCTAACAGGTCACACCATGAGTACACTTCACACACTGATTCCCGATATGTAGACAACATAACAAAATAGAAGCGCCACATGGCCCATTATTGTTTGATACAATAGTAACTTTTGTGTATAATGGATACACTCACATTAGGTGAAGCACCCCTAGTGGTGCAGATGGAGCAGGCCAGGGTCTATTTCAGTCACCCAGCAGAATGACCTCCGGTAGATGTTCAGTAATCTGTAGGTGATGTAAACAGAAAACAAGGGTGCCAATATGGCCTAGTATTTTTAAACAGGAGAGGTGTAATATGGTAAAATTTACACTCACATTTGGTGAAGCACCTCCCTTGGTGCAAAAGAAGTGAACTGAGATCAAACAGTCACCCAGTAGACTGATACTAGGCAAGCAGGAACTCCCAACAATCCAGGAAATGTAATAGTTAAAAAATGGAAGATGTATGGCAGCAAGTGGTAAGTATAAAAAACTTACTTTATTAAAAAGAATAATAAAATACTAGCAACGCGTTTCTCAGCCAACCAGTGGTAATGAACACTTGCTATATATACCATACATTCAGCTAAACAATAAGCAACACCTGAAGTGGGTGTTACCTAATTAGACCAGTGATAATGATTAACCTATCCAAAATAAACAAAGTGTAACATACTAACATCATCATAGCTATACAAAACAATGATATAAAATATTCACATTCATAAGACATCATCAGGTGTGTACCAATAAATTGTGACCAAAGTGGATGTTTGTATAACTCTCTCATGGTGTATATAGCTATCTGATAGTTTGTATAACCTCATCTTGGCATTTCTCATTAATATCATTAGAAGACATTTAAAATGATGTGTTGAGGAATCTCCATCATTTATAAAGGAGTATAAAGTATCTTATACATTTATTAAGGAGTGTAAAGTATCCACTATTTGTTTGATCTATTCTTCATGCTAAAACGCCATGCACAGATGTCAGGTGTAAACATGGTGTTTTTTTCCTTACTTGCGTATTTTAACCACTGAGGACAATTTTCAATCATTGGATATTCCCTGTATCCAAATTTGAGTAACGAAAAAAGCACCAAGTGATCACTTCACCGTATTTTTAATGTTAAAACAGCTCTATAGCGTCACATAAATGTGCATGTGTTGTCAGAGTACGTGAAGCCTCCTTTACGTGTCATCCACTAATTGGTTCGATCTGTCACACCCACAATTACTACTCAAAATTCTATTGGGTTGGGCCGTAACCTCTGTGGAGATAAGTAATAAAAATAGGTGGGGCCATATATATGGTAAACTAAGTTAACACATACTAGTCTACAAATTGTGAAGTGATCAGCAAATGGCTGTAAATATCAGAAACTACAGAGTGATCCCTACGAAGATATCTTGGTGTGTGTATCGCTATTATGGACCGCAATGCGAAGCAATGTAATGCAATAAATAACTATAAACTGTTTAATAAGGCATGTAACAATATCAATGTTATATATGTTACAGAATAAATCGAATCATATTATCGACAATATTATTAAACAATACTAGGCCATATTGGCACCCTTGTTCTCTGTTCACATCACCTACAGATTACTGAACATCTACCGGAGGTCAGTCTGCTGGGGGACTGAAATAGACCCCAGCCTGCTCCATCTGCACCATTAGGGGTGCTTCACCTAATGTGAGTGTATCCATTATACACAAAAGTTACTATTGTATCAAACAATATTTGGCCATGTGGCGCTTCTGTCTTTTTATGTTGTCTACAGATCAATGATCCTGGATCGTGGTCTTGATCCTCACACAGACAGCTGCCTTGACCTGAATAAATTACCATTTTTGGTGATACCTCATTATATATGGGACATTATTATTATTGCTTTTGATATTGAGATACTTTAATATTACGACAGTATTTTATTTAATTTAATTGAACCTGTATAATTTGCTCAGTTGTACTTGTTTGTGCTCATTGAGACATTATGGTACAATATATATTGTGAGACACATGGTATCTAGTTCTCCAATAGAATATAGGTAAAGATATTCACTGTTTCTCATATTGACACTCTGATTTATAGTCATATAGCACACATATTTGTATCTGATATACCAAGGGCGCCCTTATACATTTATTTTTGTCTATAATTCCTGATATGTTAATCATTATCAAATGAATTTATGAATAGAATTTCTATTGCACCACCCCCCTAATCACCACAAGGGCAGAGGACAATACAATTGGTCTGTAGGTACTCGAGATACTGACCAGAGAACACGGGCAACATTTGAACACACCAATAGGTAGCAAGCACTACAAACTGATGATAATGAGCCCAAAATAAATGTCAACATTACACCTTCCCAACAACATTTTTATAGGGGGGCCAATTACCACCAGGACCCACCAGTTTGGCAAGCCCCAGTGGGACTATCATTACCCCAATGATTAAAAAGACCATTCGGAAGCAGGGAACAGGAGGAAAGTCCCTCTCCCGCAAAATGGACAAATTACAAAGATTAAAGAAAGGCATATTCAACCTTTCTACGCACCGATTATCGGATGATGATAAGGGTCCTAGGGAGGGGTCTTTCTTTTAGCCCTTCCAATCATTTTAACATCTATGAAATATGTGTGGATGTCAATAGTTACATTAGAAAACTGTCACTCCAAAAATATTTTGTGGATAAAAAAATAAAAAATGATTAGCTCAGACTAATAACAACTGATCTAATGGACAAACATGTTATTGAGGGATGTTTAACATATGAACCCCATACTTTAATTGAAGATCTATTTGATGAATAAATCCTTGCCAACCTTAAGTTAAAATCCACTTTTGTTCCCCCTAAAACTAATAACAATCACATTGATATTTTTGCCAATTTAGTTTCGGAAGATTTGGAGAAACTATAAAAAACATGAAAAAATTACGATATACATGGTTAGGTCGCATTTCGTTTCTTAAAATGACTATCCTTCCCAAGATACTCTATTACTTTAGATGCCTGCCTCTAAACTTCCCTAAGAAACTGCTTTGTGGACTCCAATCTCTGTGTCTAAAATATGTATGGGGACCTTCTCGACCCCGTATAGCTTCAAAAATACTACAGAAACAGTTTGAGCAAGACGGTGTTGCCATGCCCAATATACAGGGATATTATGAGGCTGCCAGATTATCCCACATATCTGCTTGGGCAGAGAGAGGGGAACCTCAGAGGTGGAGAAATGCGGAATCCTCGGAATTACCCCTTGGAATGAGACTAGAGGACCTCCTCTGGATCCCATTTTATCGCTTAGATACTCTAGGAATCGGTAATCCCATCATAAGAGATAACTTAAAAGTACCATTAGACATCTTGCCGAAATAGCGCCACATCCGTCTCCAATACATTCCATCCCTAGCTTACTGGCAGTCCTTCCAGACATGCATTCTTCACAATGGAAAACATGGAATATACAGATTGTTGCTCAGCTTTACTTTTCAGGTAAAATTATACCTCCACGGAGACTAGATTCTCTAATACAGGATCCACCCCCTTGGGCTATGTTTGAATACACCAGGTTATACAACTTCTTACTGTCATGGGGCTTCCCTAAAGATGACAGCAGACCCTTGACTACATGGGAAAAACTATCGCCT
Organism: Bombina bombina; assembly: GCF_027579735.1. NCBI lineage: Eukaryota > Metazoa > Chordata > Amphibia > Anura > Bombinatoridae > Bombina > Bombina bombina. The sequence continues at coordinate 776,496,017 of NC_069501.1, read as the reverse complement.
AGATTTAGAGTTCTGCGGAGGCCGTCAAAAGCAGCGTTAAGGGCTCATAATGCTGCTTTTTACCGCCCGCTGGTATTTAGAGTTAGCCAGGAAAGGGTCTAACACTCACTTCCAAGCCGTGACTTTTCCATACCGCAGATCCCCTTACGCCAATTGCGTATCCTATCTTTTGAATGGGATCTTCCTAACGCCGGTATTGAGAGTCTTGGCTGAAGTGAGCAGTAGACCCTCTACCGACAAAAGTCAGTAGTTAAGAGCTTTCTGGGCTAACGCCGGTTCATAAAGCTCTTAACTACTGTGCTCTAAAGTACACTAACACCCATAAACTACCTATGTACCCCTAAACCGAGGCCCCCCCACATTGTCACCACTATAATAATTTTTTTTAACCCCTAATCTGCCGACCGCACATCGACGCCACTTACATTATCCCTATGAACCCCTAATATGCTGCCCCTAACATTGCCGACACCTACATAATATTTATTAACCCCTAATCTGCCCCCCCCCCCACATTGCTGCTACCTAACTACACTTATTAACCCCTAATCTGCCGACCGGACCTCGCCGCCACTCTAATAAAGTTATTAACCCCTAAACTGCGGCACTCCCACCGCGCAAACCATATAATAAATAGTATTAACCCCTAATCTGCCCTCCCTAACATCACTGCCACCTAACTTCAAGTATTAACCCCTAATCTGCCAACCGGACCTCACCGCTACTCTAATAAATGTATTAACCCCTAAAGCTAAGTCTAACCCTAACCCTAACACTCCCCTAAGTTAAATATAATTTTATTCTAACAAAATAAATTAAATATTATTAACTAAAGTATTCTTATTTAAAGCTAAATACTTACCTGTAAAATAAACCCTAATATAGCTACAATATAATGAATAATTATATTGTAGCTATTTTAGGATTTATATTTATTTTACAGGCAACTTTGTATTTATTTTAACTAGGTACAATAGCTATTAAATAGTTATTTACTATTTAATAGCTACTTAGTTAAAATAATTACAAAATTACCTGTAAAATAAATCCTAACCTAAGTTACAATTAAACCTAACACTACACTATCAATAAATTAATTAAATAAATTAACTACAATTACATACAATTAAATAAACTAAACTAAATTACCAAAAAAAACAAACACTAAATTACAAAAAATAAAAAAAATTACAAGAATTTTAAGCTAATTACACCTACTCTAAGCCCCCTAATAAAATAACAAAGCCCCCCAAAATAAAAAAAATTCCCTACCCTAATCTAAATTAAAAAAGTTAACAGCTCTATTACCTTACCAGCCCTTAAAAGGGCTTTTTGCGGGGCATGCCCCAAAGAAATCAGCTCTTTTGCCTGTAAAAAAAAACACAATACCACCCCCCTACATTACAACCCACCACCCACATACCCCTACTCTAACCCAAACCCCCTTAAATAAACTTAACACTACCCCCCTGAAGATCTCCCTACCCCCTACCTTGAGTCGTCTTCACCCAACCGGGCACCGATGGACCAAAAGAAGACATCCGGAGGGGCAGAAGTCTTCATCCTATCCAGGCAGAAGAGGACATCTGGACCGGCAGACATCTTCATCCAAGCGGCATCTTCTATCTTCATCCATCCGACGAGGAGCGGTTCCATCTTCAAGACCTCCGGCGCGGAACATCCTTCTTGACCGACGACTAGACCACGAATGAAGGTTGCTTTAAGTGACATCATCCAAGATGGCGTCCCTCGAATTCCAGTTGGCTGATAGGATTTAAGGTAGGAAAAATCTGATTGGCTGATTTAATTGTATGTAATTGTAGTTAATTTATTTAATTAATTTATTGTGTAGTGTTAGGTTTAATTGTAACTTAGGTTAGGATTTATTTTACAGGTAATTTTGTAATTATTTTAACTAGGTAGCTATTAAATAGTAAATAACTATTTAATAGCTATTGTACCTAGTTAAAATAAATAAAATGTTGCCTGTAAAATAAATATAAATCCTAAAATAGCTACAATATAATTATTCGTTATATTGTAGCTATATTAGGGTTTATTTTACAGGTAAGTATTTAGCTTTAAATAGGAATACTTTTGTTAATATTTGATTTATTTCGTTAGAATAAAATTATATTTAACTTAGGGGGGTGTTAGGGTTAGACTTAGCTTTAGGGGTTAATACATTTATTAGAGTAGCGGCGAGGTCCGGTCGTCAGATTAGGGGTTAATACTTGAAGTTAGGTGGCGGCGATGTTAGGGAGGGCAGATTAGGGGTTAATACTATTTATTATAGGGTTTGCGAGGCGGGAGTGCGGCGGTTTAGCGGTTAATAACTTTATTAGAGTGGCGGCGAGGTCCGGTCGGCAGATTAGGGATTTAATAAGTGTAGGTAAGGTAGCAGCGACGTTGGGGGGGCAGATTAGGGGTTAATAAATATTATGTAGGTGTCGGCGATGTTAGGGGCAGCAGATTAGGGGTACATAGGTATAATGTAGGTTGCGGCGGTGTCCGGAGCGGCAGATTAGGGGTTAATAGTATAATGCAGGGGTCAGCGATAGCGGGGGCGGACGATTAGGGGTTAATAAGTGTAAGGTTAGGGGTGTTTAGACTCGGGGTACATGTTAGGGTGTTAGGTGCAGACTTAGAAACTGTTTCCCCATAGGAAACAATGGGGCTGCGTTAGGAGCTTAATGCTGTATTTTTTCAGCCCAAACTGCCCCATTGTTTCCTATGGGGGAATCGTGCACGAGCACGTTTTTCCAGCTAGCCGCTACTGTAAGCAACGCTGGTATTGAGAGTTGAAGTGGTGGTAAATATGCCTGTACGCTCCCTTTTTGGAGCCTAACGCAGTCCTTCAGAGAACTCTCAATACCAGCGTTGTTTAGAAGCAGCGCTAGAAAAAAAAGACGCGTAGCTAACGCACCCCTTTGGCTGCAAAACTCTAAATCTAGGTGTATGGAAATTAAAAACAAAACTCCCCAAAACTATATCCACACATTACAATTTGATCCAGAAATCTACCAATTCTGACAGAATCTGGCAACTTAAAGCTTGGGAATATGACCTATCTAGGACTATCACTGATAAAGACTTACACAGAGCTATAACATTAACTAGGAAAACTTTACACTGTGCAAACACCATTGAAACACATATGAAAATTCTTCTCAGGTGGTACTATACGCCTGTTAGACTATCACAGATGTTCCCACTCTCTTTTCCCATGTGCTGGCGCAATTGTGGTGAAAGAGGAACTGATCTGCATGTTTGGTGGAGCTGCCCAGCTCTGGAATCATGCTGGAATAAAGTATTTCACTTATGTAAAGAAGTAGGACTGTCAATGCCACCCAAACCGGAGACTGCTCTTTTTCATATCTTCCCAAACACCACCCCTACTTTGAGGTCTAAACTGGTCATCTTTTTCTTTGCCGCTATGAAATTCACCATAGCAAGAGCGTGGAAACAAACATTACCCCCAGACATTATAGATGTAGTTGCTACCATTAAATATTTTGCCGAAATAGAAAGAAGCTTCTATTTGAGAATGGATAGGCAAGACCTGTATTGGGCTATATGGGAACCATGGTTTCGTTACCAGGACAACCCTAAGTAAACAAGCTGTATCTTATCTTGTCCTTTTTGCCTTCTACACAGAACAGATCTTAACTTACCCTCATTTTACCTAACCTAACCCTTCCACCCTCCCTCCCCCCCTCCCCCCCCTCTCCACTTCAGGATGTAACCTTCTCCCTCTTCCCCTCCCCCCCTCCTGACCCTTATCCCGCCTGGATAATTTAAAAGATTTGAGCTCATTCCTAGAGGTTTGCATAGTATTTACTACAATGTACAGGCTGATTCTAGTAATTATTACTATATTTATGTTCCGTCAAATTTATGCAATTTGTATATTCTGAATTATCTTAAGTGATTTGGTTCTTATCATATCATAAGTAATGCAGTTATCTTTTAAGGAATACCTTAGGGGCCCATATGTGACAGCTATTTGATGAATGTTTGTACTATAAAACTACTTGCCCTGATGTTCCAATATGATCTGTAACTTACCTCTACTATTACTCTGAGATATGTGTAATCTTTAGTTGAAGGGCCACTGTAAGTAAATATTTTCTATGCCTGTTACTAACTACCCCAAATACGCTTTTTATCAATAGCATTTCATTAACATATCTCTACCGTATATCAGAATTCTTAACTGCAAATGTAATTGTTTTCCAAACCCACTCCGTGGGTATCCGTTTACAATACCTAGGTTTCAAAATGGCGCTTTAAACATAAAGTTATTGGTTTAAGTATTTTGAACATGCAGTGCTGAAAATAGTGGGCAGGATAACGTGACATCATCGGCGAATAAAAGATATAACTTTTAGAACGTTATGAAACTTCGTTTTGGAGAAAATATAGGTCAGTAGGTTTTAATTACTGTTTATTAACTTTAATATGTTAGTTGTTTAGCTTAAAAATTATAACAGAAAGTAATCCTTTAATATTCAAACCTAATATTTGTTGTTGTGCTGTTATTAACCTTATTTGATATATCTTCAATAAAAACTATTTTGGAAAAAAAATAAAGAAAAATTACGATATAAAACAATCTTAGTTCTGGGAAACATAAAGCCCTAGCCTGCCTTACTGGTCAATCGAATCTGGTCATTAGGCAGGTGGATAAGGGTGAAGGAGTGGTATTGCAGGATATGCAGGATTACATCACCAAAGCTAATAGAATCCTGAATGATAAGGAATACTATCAAACACTATGTGGTTATCCCAACTTAAAATTTCAAAAAAAGCTACAACATATTTTGCAGTTAGTGCTAGATCAAGGGATTATAACCAGGCAAAAAAGGGATTTCTGTTTCCCAAGTACCCTAGCACTGCCTTTTACTATCACCTCCCCATGATCCTATGGGGTTTTTCAGACATAGAGCACTTTCGGCTCCATTTGGACCCAGCCTCTTCTAACCTTTGATTGGTTTTATACCAACACACCTTCTTGTATGCTAGTTAGAGAGACTGGGGTCTGATGGTGGCGATATTGCTGTAGATTTGAATCTGTCCTATTGTGGTTTTAAGTAAGTGCGTTACACATGCAATCGTAATTCTTTTGTTTGCTCATAGATAATACTGTTGATCACTTTGTTTTAAAAAACATTCATTGTTTTATTTTGTTATGATGAATCGAGCTGTGAACATATCATTATTTAAGGGGTGTCTATATATTATTATATACTTGTCTGTGTTTTTGAGCATTATTGTTTATTTTTGTTACCATGTAAACCAAACAAAATGAAGTTAGTATATAATAAAAATATTGATTTTTTCTGGGGATTTCGGGCATATCCCGTTTTTTTGCAGTGGAGTTCAGTCTGCTGGGTGGCTGTGAAGTCCCAGTCTGCCTGTATTGCACCTGGAGGTGCTATCCATCTTGTAAGTGCAATCATTCCTTACAACTTTGCTTTTGTCAAACTGTACTGGGCCATGGTTGTCTGCTTTTCATCCCTACATAGGTGTTGGTGGTTATCTTCCTGGAATTCCCTTGCTCTGAACTTCAGTTGGTTTCATTCAGTGAGCTGGACTACTTTGACGTTCCAGCCTGTCCCAATAGCACCATTTGGTGCATCAGGTCTGTGAGTAACCATTTGTCTCATTTATATTATTATTTGGTTCAGTAGTACTAGGCCATTGTGGCGCCTCTTTTTTCTTTCTACAGATATTTAATAAAGTGTTATACTGTGTATTTACTGTAAATATTTTACATTTCAATGTTCTGCACTTAGGGGAATATGTTCTAATTATTCATAAATATATATATATATATATATATATATATCTTTATCTTTATATATCTATACCTATATATACTCATCTATAGATATAGGTATAGCTATATATTCTACAAAATAAAACATCAGCTCTATTTAGAAATATATATTTATGAATAAATAGAATATATTCTTCTATGTGAAGAACATCCTATAATATAAAAGGCCAAGTGTGTTTGTCCGAAGCTGTCATACGCAGTAGAGACAGCACGAGGACAAACACACCTGGCCTTACCTGACATGCTGCTGTTTGCGGCGAAAGTGGGTGTGTCCAGGTGGGAGTGTGGGTGTGACCGGATGTGGGTGTGACAGGGCGTGGACGGGCGCAGTCGGCGCAAGAGAGATGGGAGAGAAATAGAATGAGAGGGGGAGAGACAAAAAGAGATAGGAAAGAGCTAAATAGAGGGGGAAGAGCAGAAGAGAGGGGAAAGTGCAGAAGAGAGGGGGGAGAGAGAGCAAAACAGAGGGGAAAGAGCAAAAGAGAGGGGAAAGAGCAAAAGAGAGGGAAGAGAGAGAAAAAGAGAGGGGGAGAGAGAGCAAAAGAGAGGGGGGAGAGAGAGCAAAAGAGAGGGGGCAGAGAGAGCAATCGAGAGGGGGAGAGCGAGAAAAAAAGAGGGGGAGAAAGAGAAAAAGAGAGGGGGGAGGGCGAGCAAAAGAGAGGGGGGAGAGAGAACAATAGAGAGGGGGAGAGAGCAAAAGAGAGGGGAGAGAGACAGATAAAAGAGAGGGAGGAGAGCGAGCAAAAGAGAGGGGGGAGAGAGAGAGCAAAAGAGAGGCGGGAGAGAGAGAGAGCAAAAAAAAGGGATGGAGAGAAAGAGCAAAAGATAGGGATGGAGAGAGAGAGAGAGCAAAAAAAGGAAAGAGAGACAGAGCAAAAGAGAGGGGGGGAGAGAGTGCAAAAGAGAGGGAGGGAGAGAGAGAGAGCGCAAAATAAAGGGGGAGAGAAAGAGCTCAAAAGAGATGAGGAGAGAGAGATCACAAAAGAGAGGGGAGAGAGTGCAAAAGAGAGGGGGAGAGAGAGCGCAAAACAGAGGGGAGAGAGAGCGCATAAAAGGGGGGAGAGAGAGCATGCAAAAAGAGAGAGTGCAAAATAAAAGGGGAGAGAGAGCAAAAGAGAAGGGGGAGAGAAAGCAAAAGAGAGGGGGAGAGAGGGAGCAAAAGAGAGGGGGGAGAGAGGGAGCAAAGAGAGGGGGGAGAGAGAGAGCAAAAGAGAGGTGGAGCGATAGAGAGCACAAAATAGATGGGGAGAGAGTGTAAAAGAGAGGGGGAGAGAGCACAAAAGAGAGGGGGAGAGAGAGAGCAAAATAGAGGGGGGAGAGAGAGAAAAAAAGAGAGGCAGGAGAGAGAGAACAAAAGAGAGGGATGGAGAGAAAGAGCAAAAGAGAGGATTGGAGAGAGAGAGAGCAAAAAAAAAAGGAGAGAGAGAGAGCAAAAGAGAGGGGGGAGAGAGAGAGAGCAAAAGAGAGGGGGGAGAGAGAGAGTGCAAAAGAGAGGGGGGAGAGAGAGCGCAAAAGAAATGGGGGGAGAGAGAGAGCGAAGGGGAGAGAGAACGCAAAAGAGTGGGGGAGAGAGAGAGCGCAAAAGAGAGGGGGAGAGAGAGCATGCAAAAGAGAGAGAGAACGCAAAAGTGAGGGGGGAGAGAGCGTAAAATAGAGGGGGAGAGAGAGCACAAAAGAGAGGGGGAGAGAGAGCAAAAGAGAGGGGGGAGAGAAAGCAAAAGAGAGGGGGAGAGAGGGAGCAAAAGAGAGGGGGGAGAGAGGGAGCAAAAGAGAGGGGGAGTGAGAGAGAGCGCAAAAGAGAGGGGGAGAGAGCGCAAAAGAGAGGGGGAGAGAGCACAAAAGAGAGGGGGGGAGAGAGAGCAAAAGAGAGGGGGAGAGAGAGAGCAAAATAGAGGGGAAGAAAGAGAGCAAAAGAGAGGGGGGAGAGAGAGAGCAAAAGAGAGGTGGAGTGAGAGAAAGCGCAAAAGAGAGGGGGAGAAAGCGCAAAAGAGAGCGGGAGAGAGCACAAAAGAGAGGGGGTGAGAGCACAAAAGAGAGGGGGAGAGAGAGATCAAGGGGTGGGACCACTGTACGGCCAAAAATGGCCCGTGTGAACGGGCTTTAGGACTAGTTGGAATATAAAAGATTAATATTTTCATGTTGGGTTAGTGCACTTGAAAATATTTTTACACTTTTTTTGCTCTATTGACTTCTATGGGGGAATACGGTAACGCGATATTCAAAGTTCTATTATTTTCACACATCAGGTTAGCACTAGTGAAAACTATTTACTTTCAACTTGTATTAAGCGCGCTGCCAGATGCAAGAGTGGGAGAATTAAACACTGCTCCACTTATAATTTGGTCCATTACTTGCTTACTGAAAAGGAACTTATATTTTCTTGGTATCACTATCCATTTTCTCGATAATTTTCAACAGGTTTTTAAGACTGAATACAAGAGGGGGGAATACGATCGGGCTGATTGACACCCCCTGCAGGGGTGGTATTGCACCAGCAGTTTACAAGAACTGCTGGTGCAATGATAAATGCCAACAGCGTATGTATCCGCTATATCGGATCATGTCCGTCCGCACATTAATAAATGGACCCCCATTGACTTCAGAGTACAAAGAAGTAATCAGTCTTAGGTTATTTAATAAATTTCAATACTTTCCGTATTGTCTGTGGAGTTATACAGGAACCAGCACTAGTTGGCTAAAAAATAAGTTTGTAAAAAGCACTGAGATAAGGGGACTTAGCTACAAGGTAATCACAGAGGTAAAAAGTGTATTAATATAACAGTGTTGGTTATGAAAAACTGGGAAATGGGTAATAAAGAGATTATCTGTCTTTTTAAACAATAAATCATTTTGGGTATTCTGCCCTTTTAAGATTCTAATTTACTCTGATTACATATACCACCTAAAACACTGTCTTCTTTAAACAATAATTGTCATATGCTAAAGCTCTTACCATCCCCACTGGGTTCCCTTAATATGAAGGTTAAAATACAAATTTCTTTCCTAAGATATGGAGAGTCCACAACGTCATTCAGTTAAAAGTGGGAGTATAACTCCTGGCCAGCAGGAGGAGGCAAAGAGCACCACAGAAAGGCTGTTAAATATCACTCCTCTACCCATAATCCACTTTCATTCTCTTTGTCTCTGTCAATGGAGGAGGTGAATTTTGTTGTCTGAAGGAAATTGGATTTCTTTTTTGCGGCAAGCAAGATTTTGGGTTTAGCTGTAGTCCACATTAATCTGTGGAGGAGAGTAGTGTTGGCATTTACGCAGTTAGGAAGTTGTGAGGTGGTGCTTACTTTGTTTCCTAACATATTGCTGCCCTAGTTATAGAAAGCCAGAGTTTGCTTACTCTGTTCTTTCTTTTTCTACAGGTCTCTGTGAGGAGTATGTGTCCTTTCAGACCTGGTAAGATGTCGTCCTGCCTGACAGCTAGATTGCAGGTAAGTGCTTTTCTTTTACAAGATATGACGAGTCCACGGATTTCATTCTTACTTGTGGGATTTAACCTCCTGTCAGCAGGAAGTGGCAAAGAGCACCACAGCAGAGCTGTATATATAGCCCCTCCCTCCCCCTCCAGTCTTTCTCTTTGCCTGTGTTAGTGATAGGAAGAGGTAAAGTGAGGTGTTAGTTTAGATTCTTCAATCAAGAGTTTATTATTTTTTTTATGTAGTGCCTCTGAGTGCTTCTTTGTTTTGGGGTGTAGCCTAGACCAGATCACTCTCTTCCATATTAAAAGAGAAGCCTCTGGTGGCTTTAGAGCGATGGGAACTTGTGGGACATATTCATCACTGCGCCTCCCATGTTTGGATTTGCTACCCCTACCAAGGAAACCTGAGATACGTTTACTCAGGATTTCCTTCTTCATTTCAGGGCCATGTGAGGAAAAGTTTCAGAAGACCTCACACACCTGAAGACTGCCTTACTGTCTGGAGGAGATGAGGTAAGTGCTAACTTTATTCTGGGGGTGAGAGAGTGTCAGAAAGAAGTTGGACACTCTGTTTACTGCCTTCATCTATTTTTATTACCTTACAGGGATAAAGGGCCCCCTTAGAACTTCAGGAGATGCTGTAGGACAGTTACGGGCATAGTCTGAGTTCTTTCTGTATGCTATAAGTAAGGAAGCCATGCATTGAACGAGCCCTATATATATCACAGAGCCTTCTCTGTTAGAACTAACAAGTGCATTCAGTGTACAATACATGGGGTTGTTATATGTATCTTCTGGTTTTTATGTTTAAACAGGATTCTGTTCTTGCAATACCGGACAGATAGCTCCAGTGGTTTAATACGGCTTATCGGGAGTTTTCACATTGCTGGGCTAGATAAGGGTACTTTTTATTTAGCCGACAGGATATGGCCACATTCACAACCTATGCTGGTGTTAGTGTGTGGGAATCCGTTGTTTTACTTTATATTTCGGATTCGACTTTGTTATATTCCCTGTAGACCATTTTTTATGTTAGAAATGGCGACTGGGAGGAGATACTGATGACGCGGAGTTGGGTTTGGCCAACATCTCGACTGTGGCTTACATCAATCATCAGGGAGGAACAAGGAGTTCCTTAGCGATGACAGAAGTATCCAAGATAATTTGGTGGGCGGAGGCTCACTCTTGTTATCTGTAATCTACATCCCAGGAGTGGACAATTGGGAAGCAGATTTTTTGAGCAGACAGATGTTTCATCCGGGGGAATGGGAACTCCATCCATAGGTTTTTGCCACCCTGATTCTCAGATGGGGCAGGCCGGAGCTGGATCTCATGGCATCTCATCAGAATGCCAAGCTCCGGAGATACGGATCCAGGTCCAGGGATCCTCAGGCCGAACTGATAGATAAAAATTCCAAAAGAGTTGTGAGAGGTGAATGCAGGCAGCACAACTTTGGTAAAAAGTAAAAATAAGTTTTATTCAATCATTTAAAATTGATACAAGCACAGATACAAGTGTTACCCAAACACACAGGGTAAAAAGACTGCCTTCCGACGCGTTTCCTGCTCAAACTGAGCACTTCATCAGGGATGGCAGGTGTCTCCCTTCCAAACTATTTATTGGAGTTGAACGACTTAACCCTTTATGTACTAAATTCAAGAATTAAATGTTAAGTTCATCTTTTCAACAAATGTTGTTACTGAACAAGGATGAAATGTCTTCAACTTCAACAAATCTCACCATTTTCCAACATAAATGTTACATTAGTTACTACAATATTTACATTAATTTACATTAACTTTCCAATTTGTTTGCAATTTAAACAATAGGGGAAGTTGCTGTGCAGGAAGAAAGTACTTCTCAATGTGTTGAACCACTTCTAAGTGAATAGTACCCTCTAAGAGAAATATTTATGACCTATAAATGTATTGGTTTGTTTGTGTAGCCGTATTATTTAATAACAAATTATAAATGCGAACTGTTTTTGTTCATATATTAAGTTTCGCTATATATAAATTCACAAACCTACCCAAAACACATCTCACAAAATATACAGTTTCACAGTGTCTAAATTCAGGTGAATCATATTACCTTGATACATCAAATAACAGAATGAGTTAGTAGTGATGTTAATCGATTTATATAGATTTTAAGTTTAGATGTAAAGATAACTTGTATATTTATTTCACTGGGAGCTAGCTCTATGATTACCTTTGTTGCATAGAATAATAGAATAAATTAATAGTGATGTTAATCGATTTATATAGATTGTAAGTTTAGATGTAAAGATAACTTGTGTATTTATTTCACTGGGAGCTAGCTCTATGTCTCTATAATATGTATAAGTCACCACATATAGAGAATAAGACTTCCTATATATTAATGATATAATTGATCATACATATAGTAGGAGGCAAAAAAACAAATAGCAAATAGTATTATAAACAAATATGCAGGTTAAGGAAAATTGAGATAGACTATCTGAATAAAATCTTTCTATTGCTGTAATATATATACACTTTTTCATTATAATTAATTAATTGCCAGTGTGTAGCTGCAAATCCCAGATTTTATTCATTCCATTGGGAAATCCAGTTCTTAACTTGTGAATCCAAAAGGCCTCTTTTTTATTTAGTTTTGCTAGTCTATCTCCTACAGATATTCTATTTGGCATAAGAAAAAGAGAAAAAATAACTGATCCTCACTCTTGTCATAAACAAAATAAACTTTAATCCATATTGCTTAAAATTGGAGACAAAAAACAGGACAAAAACGCAGCCAAGCTGAAACGTCTGACCGGTTTCGGTCACACAGGACCGTAATCATAGACATAATTATGCACACATGTAACTACCCTTAAAAAGGGTTAAAAACACAATGATTGGTTAATAACAAATGCCACGTAATAAACACCTTCAAACACCTAAATGTAATGCTGAAAAATAAGATGAGAACCTATAGACAATCTTAACTTATACATAAACCTAAGATTCGTGAAAAAGTAAATATTCAATAACAAAAATATCATTAGCACTTAATGGCTTACTAAACAGTACAGATTTAATGTGCCTAAAAAAGAAAAAAAGACATTATAATACAACAGTTCAGTTTGTCAAAATGAAATAGACACAGTAGGTTATATTTACATTGGATAGTCAACCTAACCTATATTGAAAGCTACAAAACTAAATAATAAATTGTCCTCTTATAGACTAAATTTAACTGCTATAATAAGCACACTCAGAGAGAGTATGCATTCAGCATATGATAGTAAATACCAAATCGTAGCCTACAACCTAAAGATAATAGTAAGGTCAGAAATACTCCATATAACTAAACAAAAATCCTAAATAATAATATTACACAGTATAATGTCATGTAGCACAATAGATACCATATTATTCACAGTACTGGAAAAAGTACTAATGTGGAGTTCAAATTCAACCAGTATAATAATAATCAAGGGCTCTTTTTATTTTAAACTTGAATGTTAAATACAGATGGTAACTAACTTATCTGTGCCAAAAATTTAGAATGTCATGTTCAGAATTGAAACCCACTGGCACCAAGCAATTTAGCTTAAATATCCAGTAAGTTTCCTGTCTACACAGGGATGACAGTCTATCCCCTCCCCTAGGGGACTTGGGAATTTGCTCTATCGCTTGCCACTTGAAAGTTGCTACATCACCATAATGAATATCCAAAAAATGCCTGGAAAGAGCCGAGCACGGTTTTTCACCAGAAATATAGGATAAATGCTCCCTGATTCTTGTACCAACATCCCTAGTAGTTCTTCCTACATAGGATTTCGAACAGCATGTACACTGTATAAGATAGACTATGTAAGTACTCCTACAATTGATGCATCCCTTAGTATTAAATGTCTCACCAGACTGGCTAGATACTGGCTCTTTCAACAGACTTGGAGACAGTATGTTTCCCAGCGTGGCAGCTCGTCTCGCTACAAACATACAGCCATTCTCAACCTTGTCCCTCAATTTCTTGTCACCCATCAGTATCGGGAGATTTTTTGCAATAATATTACAAACATCTCCGTACTGATTAGAAAACTGGGTGACAAATTTAGGTTTGGCACTAGTAGATAGAAGCTTTCTATTTCTTGAAGGATCTCTGAGCAAAGATGCCCTATCCATTTTCTTTACTTCAGATTGGGCCTTATATACAACCTCTCGTGGATAGCCTCTTTGCCTGAGTCTCTTGCTCAAGTCCCTACTCTCCTCCTGGAAATCACATTGCTGGGTACAATTGCGTCGCACCCTCATAAATTGGCCTTTGGCTATACCGTCAAAGACATGCTTCGGGTGACTGCTCTTAGCGTGTAACACAGTGTTACCAGCAATGGGTTTCCTATAGAGAGAAGAAACAACCTTGTTTGCATCAGGGATACCCTTGAGGGTGATATCCAAAAAGCAGATATCCGTTTTGTTCCACTCAAAGGTGAACTGGATGCCAACTTCATTGGTGTTCAGATATTCCACATACCTCATGGCAGAAACATAATCACCTGACCAGATCAAAAGCAGGTCATCTATGTAGAGTACATATTTGATAACCTGGTCAGAGGGGTTCACACCACTACCTCCATAGACGTGGGCCCTCTCCCACCACCCCATAAAGAGGTTGGCGTAAGAGGGGGCAAATTTAGCCCCCATAGCGGTCCCACGCCTCTGGAGGTAGTAACGACCCTGAAACATGAAAAAATTGTGTTCAAGCAAAAATTTAACAGACCCCACAATGAACTCCTTCATTCTATCCGAAAGATCCGTATAAAGATCTAAATAGAATTCAATTGCCCTCAAGCCATGTGTATGAGGGATAGACGAGTACAGGGAAACAACATCAATCGTCAACCAACTATATTCCTCTCTCCAGGCCACATCCTCCATCACACACATGGCCTGAGTGGTATCCCTGATGTAGCTAGGTAGCCTTTTCACCATGGGTTGAAGAAAATGATCTACCCACTTGGATAGTGGCTCAAGTAGGGAGCCAATACCGGCCACAAGTCTATTTGGCACTCTGTCTATGATTTGTAATTGAAACATTTTAAGTATCTCTTCTTGCATGTTTTTGTTATAATTAGTTCCATGTCTACAGGGAGTGCAGAATTATTAGGCAAATGAGTATTTTGACCACATCATCCTCTTTATGCATGTTGTCTTACTCCAAGCTGTATAGGCTCGAAAGCCTACTACCAATTAAGCATATTAGGTGATGTGCATCTCTGTAATGAGAAGGGGTGTGGTCTAATGACATCAACACCCTATATCAGGTGTGCATAATTATTAGGCAACTTCCTTTCCTTTGGCAAAATGGGTCAAAAGAAGGACTTGACAGGCTCAGAGAAGTCAAAAATAGTGAGATATCTTGCAGAGGGATGCAGCACTCTTAAAATTGCAAAGCTTCTGAAGCGTGATCATCGAACAATCAAGCGTTTCATTCAAAATAGTCAACAGGGTCGCAAGAAGCGTGTGGAAAAACCAAGGCGCAAAATAACTGCCCATGAACTGAGAAAAGTCAAGCGTGCAGCTGCCAAGATGCCACTTGCCACCAGTTTGGCCATATTTCAGAGCTGCAACATCACTGGAGTGCCCAAAAGCAAAAGGTGTTCAATACTCAGAGACATGGCCAAGGTAAGAAAGGCTGAAAGACGACCACCACTGAACAAGACACACAAGCTGAAACGTCAAGACTGGGCCAAGAAATATCTCAAGACTGATTTTTCTAAGGTTTTATGGACTGATGAAATGAGAGTGAGTCTTGATGGGCCAGATGGATGGGCCCGTGGCTGGATTGGTAAAGGGCAGAGAGCTCCAGTCCGACTCAGACGCCAGCAAGGTGGAGGTGGAGTACTGGTTTGGGCTGGTATCATCAAAGATGAGCTTGTGGGGCCTTTTCGGGTTGAGGATGGAGTCAAGCTCAACTCCCAGTCCTACTGCCAGTTTCTGGAAGACACCTTCTTCAAGCAGTGGTACAGGAAGAAGTCTACATCCTTCAAGAAAAACATGATTTTCATGCAGGACAATGCTCCATCACACGCGTCCAAGTACTCCACAGCGTGGCTGGCAAGAAAGGGTATAAAAGAAGAAAATCTAATGACATGGCCTCCTTGTTCACCTGATCTGAACCCCATTGAGAACCTGTGGTCCATCATCAAATGTGAGATTTACAAGGAGGGAAAACAGTACACCTCTCTGAACAGTGTCTGGGAGGCTGTGGTTGCTGCTGCACGCAATGTTGATGGTGAACAGATCAAAACACTGACAGAATCCATGGATGGCAGGCTTTTGAGTGTCCTTGCAAAGAAAGGTGGCTATATTGGTCACTGATTTGTTTTTGTTTTATTTTTGAATGTCAGAAATGTATATTTGTGAATGTTGAGATGTTATATTGGTTTCACTGGTAAAAATAAATAATTGAAATGGGTATATATTTGTTTTTTGTTAAGTTGCCTAATAATTATGAACAGTAATAGTCACCTGCACACACAGATATCCCCCTAAAATAGCTATAACTAAAACCAAACTAAAAACTACTTCCAAAACTATTCAGCTTTGATATTAATGAGTTTTTTGGGTTCATTGAGAAAATGGTTGTTGTTCAATAATAAAATTAATCCTCAAAAATACAACTTGCCTAATAATTCTGCACTCCCTGTATGTGTTGCAAAGTGTCTAGCTGGAGTCTTAGGTTCCTTTGCCTCAATAGACAATAGATGCTCACGTATTCGTTCTTTTACAGCCCTTATTGTTCGTCCTGTATATTGCTTGCCACATTTTCTACATGAAATTAAATATACTGCATAATCTGACTGACAATCAAAATGATGTTCAATGGAAAATTCTTGTGAGGTAGTATGTGATATGAATATTTCACCCTTTTTCACGTAATGACAACTTTTACAAGGTCTACCACCACATTTAAATGTACCTCTTTTAGGATTTAGCCAGGTCTCTCTATCTCTACTATGTACATTGGAATCTGAAAAGTTTCTATTTACAAATTGGCCTATGGTTTTTGCTCTCCTCGAAATAAATTTTACACCATCCACAGAGATGTTTTCAAGTGATGATTCTTTTTCCAATATTGGCAAGTATTTCTTCACTATATTACATATTTTAGGATATTGATTACTGTATTGTGTGGAAAATACTATTTTATTTTCAGAGTTAAAGCTCTTACTTTTGTCTTTCAACAATTCTTCTCTATCCATTAGGCGTACTTCTCTAAGTGTATGTTCTAGCTGATTCTTATTATACCCTCTATTTATGAGGCGCTTCTTAAGCTGTTCTGCATGTGTGTTGTAGTCATCTGTGTTGCTACAATTTCGACGTAAGCGCATAAAGTGACCTTTGGGTATTGCCCCTTTGAGATGTCTTGGATGGTTTGATTCTGCCCTGAGAATTGTGTTACCTGCTATGTCTTTTCTATAAGTTTCCATACTCACAGTCATATTAGTTTTATCAATATTAATTTTGAGATCAAGGAAGTTAATACTATCTTTGGCATAGCTCCAGGTAAACTTAAGGTTCATGCTATTGTAGTTTAAGGTCTTAACGAAATTTTCTATCAGTTCGACACTACCACTCCATATAATGAGCACATCGTCAATAAATCTTGTGTAGAATTTAATGTGATGCTTGTACTCATTTAACTCTCCAAAGATTTTAAACAATTCAAAGTAACTTAAATAAATATTCACATATGAGGAGGCAAATTTTGCCCCCATGGCTGTTCCTCACTTTTGTAGGTACATTTTACCTTCAAATACAAAATAATCATGTGTCAACAGATAGGTCACAACTTCTGTGAGGTAACTTATGAAGACAGTGTCATAGTTAGTGTAGAGTTTTAAAATTTCTTCCAAGGCTAATACTCCCTGCTGATGTGGTATACATGAGTATAAAGATACTACATCTATAGTTAGGAGGATATCAGTGTCACTCAGTGCGAAACCTTCTAATTTTCTAAGCAGTTCTTTGCTGTCTCTAAGGTAACCAGGCATATTGACTACCACTGGTTGTAAGTGGCCGTCAACCCATTCCCCTAGTCTCTCTCCCAAGGTGCCTATGGTGGAAATTATTGGTCTTCCCGGTGGTCTTGTGGGGTGTTTATGAATTTTTGACAAGTGTTTAAATGTTGATATTACTGGAGTTTTTATGAATAGGGAATCAACTATTTTTTCATCAAATATGCCTAGTTTTCTGCCCTCTTCCAACAACAGATCTAGTTCTTCAATAAATTTTGCAGTGGGGTTAAACGTAAGAGCTCTATATGTCTCTGTGTCACTTAACTGTGACATTGCTTCATTTACATAAGCAGTTCTATCAAGGATTACAATCGAACCACCTTTATCAGAATTAGTGATCACAATGTGTTCGTTTTTTTGTATATTTTTTAAGGCCAACCTCTCTTTGGCAGTAAGATTGTCTTTCTTTCTACTTTTACTAAATTCTAGGTGGTGCAGTTTAGTGAGCTCCTGTTCTACTATTGTGTGGAATATATCTATATTCTCACCTCTTGATTGTGAGGGATAGAAATGTTTATTGGCAAATTTTACATCACTTTTAGGTATTATCAAATTTGCATCACTATTGCGAATACTATCTCTCTGGAGAGTTACTAGATCTGTTACATCACATAGATCATTAAAGCTTAAAGTTTCTACATCATTAGAAATTGAAGTAAAAGGGATAGTCTGCATACTAATGGGTTGTGTACTCTCATTATTGGTATCTGCTATATGACAAAAGTGCTTTTTAAGTGTCACCTTTCTCATAAACTTATTCAAATCAATCAACGTGTCAAATAGGTTAAAGTCACTGGTTGGTGCATAGCCAAGTCCCTTTGATAGAACCTTGTATTGGTCAGCATTTAGTTCCACTTTTGACAAATTGATTATGCTTTGTTCTTCTGTGACTTCCCGTTTTTTGGCCCCTTGGTCGATCTACTTGGGTATCTCGGTGTTGACATTCTTTGTTCCGATGCTTGTCCCATCGGGAGGATATATATCTGAATACACACACGCTACTAAAAGGATACCACATCTGTGATGAATATATGCTAGTGGATGCCGTTTTTTTCAATAATAATACATTATTAAATTGATTATACAAACATACCATTGTGTTGCACCACTGGAGTTTACCTAATAACATAGTGCTTGCTGATTATTATTGTCTTGGAACATTACGAAACCACTGTCATTACATATTCCATGGGACCCATTGCTGTTGCTGTTTAGAGTCTGGTGTATGAGTGTTGGTTGTTCGAACTGATAGATGCCTTGGCAGTGCCTTGGTCGATCAACCTAGCTTATGTGTTTCCACCGTTTGCTCTCCTTCCCCGGGTAATTTCTCGGATCAAACAGGAGAGGGCTTCAGTAATTCTAATCGCGCCTGCATGGCCTCGCAGGACTTGGTATGCCGATCTAGTTGACATGTCCTCTTTGCCGCCGTGGAAGCTTCCATTGAGGCAGGACCTTCTCATTCAGGGACCCTTCCAACATCTGAATCTAGTTTCTCTGGAGCTGACTGCTTGTAGATTGAACGCTTGATTTTATCTAAGCGAGGGTTCTCTGATTTGGTCATTGATACTTTGATTCAGGCATGTAAGCCTGTAACTAGAAAGATCTACCATAAGATATGGCGTAAATATCTTTATTTATGCGAATCCTAGGGCTAATCATGGAGTAGAGTTAGGATTCCCAGGATTTTATCTTTTCTCGAAGAAGGATTGGAGAAAGGGTTATCAGCAAGTTCCTTAAAGGGACAAGTCTCTGCTTTGTCGATTTTATTACACAAACGTTTGGCAGATGTTCCAGACGTTCAGTCTTATTGTAAGGCTCTGACCAGAATCAAGCCTGTGTTTAGACCAATTGCTCCACCCTATAGTTTGAGTTTAGTTCTTACTGTTCTTCAAGGGGTTCCGTTTGAACCCATGCATTCCATAGATATTAAGTTGTTATCTTGGAAGGTTTTATTTTTGGTTGCTATTTCTTCTGCTCGTAGAGTTTCTGAGCTTTCAGCATTACAATGTGACTCGCCTTATCTTATTTTCCATTCTGATAAGGTAGTTTTACATACCAAACCTGGTTTCCTTCCTAAGGTTGTTTCAAACAAGAACATTAATCAGGAAATTGTTGTTCCTTCATTGTGTCCTAATCCTTCTTCTAAGAAGGAGTGTCTGTTGCATAACTTGGACGTGGTCCGTGCCCTGAAGTTTTACTTGCAGGCAACTAAGGAATTTCGTCAATCATCTTCTTTATTTGTTGTTTTTTTCTGGAAAGCGTAGGGGCCAGAAAGCTACGGCTACCTCTCTTTCTTTTTGGCTGAAGAGTATCATCCGTCTGGCATATGAGACTGCTGGACAGCAGCCTCCTGAAAGAATTACGGCTCATTCTACTGGGGCTGTGGCTTCCTCTTGGGCATTTGAAAACGATGCTTCTGTTGAACAGATTTGCAAGGCTGTATCTTGGTCATCTCTTCATACTTTTTCCAAATTTTATAAATTTGATACTTTTACTTCATCTGAGGATGGTTTTGGGAGAAAGGTTCTTCAAGCAGTGGTGCCTTCCGTTTAGGTTCCTGTCTTGTCCCTCCCTTTCATTTGTGTCCTATACTTTTGGTATTGTATCCCACAAGTAAGGATGCAATCTGTGGACTCGTCATATCTTGTAAAAGAAAAGGAAATTTATGCTTACCTGATAAATTTATTTATTTTACAATATGATGAGTCCACGGCCCACCCTGTCATTTCTTAACCCCTTAATGACCACAATGTACCCTGTATGTCACTGGTCATTAAGGGTTTTTTCAGGACATAATAGCACAAGTCTAGCAAGAACACGCTATCAATGCCCTCCCTCCAGCAGGCTTTGTGGAATAGAGCAGTCTCAATGCTGGTGGCAAGACCGCGCTATAAAACAATCAAGTCCCAAAAAAAGGCCAGTGACATACAGGGTACGTCGCTGGTCCTTAAGGGGTTAATACAGGTCTTATTTTTGTTAAACTTCAGTCACCTCTGCACCTTTGGCTTTTCCTTTCTCTTCCTAAGCTTCGGTCGAATGACTGGAGGGGGAGGGGAAGGGAGGAGCTATATATATACAGCTCTGCTGTGGTGCTCTTTGCCACTTCCTGCTGGCAGGAGGTTAAATCCCACAAGTAAGGATGAAATCTGTGGACTCGTCATATCGTAAAAGAAATAAATTTATCAGGTAAGCATAAATTTCCTTTTTTGTCTTCTAGGTTTGGAGAGGTGCACTTAAATAATTTGGACAGCAATTTTATGTGGGACATATTTATATCCTTTATATAGGGTTCCTTTGGCAGGCTACAGAACACTGTGTTTGTGACTTTATAGGGAGACTAAAGGGTTTATGCTTTTTGTGGGAACTTGCATATCCCTTTTTATTGGAGATAATGTTCTCTTTATTTTTCTGGGCTATGTTTCTCAAGAGGAGGGAAAAACAATCTGTTTTTTATTTTTTTATTTTGTTTGGTAACGCAGTGAGGCTGTTGGAGGTTTTCTAGGAGACTCAAGAGGAAGTCTCTGTTTGTGAATAACTGTCAGTCTCTGTAACGCGTGCTTTTGGGGGCAGTTTCCTGTCAAGTAAAGTCATGTGACTTCCGTTTTTTCCGCATTTCCTCTAAGCTCTGCTCTTTTATTGCCGGACAGTGTTTATAACGGCTGGAGAGAGTTAGGTAAGGCATCTCAGTTAGGCTGAGGTGTAGCGGTGCTCGCTCTAAGTATTTTTGTTACCTTAAAGTGTCAGTATCAAATTTATTTTTGTTTTTTTGGACATGGATCAAGATTCTGTATCTTTAGATAAATGTTTGTTATGCCTTAAAGGGACAGTCAAGTCCAAAAAATACTTTCATGATTTAAATAGGGAATGTAATTTTAAACAACTTTCCAGTTTACTTTAATCACAAATGTTGCTTTGTTCTCTTGGTATTCTTAGACCACTAGAGGACATTAGTTAATGTGTTTCATATAGATAACACGGAGCTTATGCACATGAAGTTACCCTGGAGTGAGCACTGATTGGCTAAAATGCATGTCTGTCAAAAGAACTGAAATAAGGGGGCGAATTGCAGAGCCATAGATACAAGGTAATCACAGAGGTAAAAAGTGTTTTTCTATAACATTGTTATGAAAAACTGGGAAATGGGTAATAAAAGGATTATCTTTCTTTTTAAACAACAAAAATTTTGGTGTTTACTGTCCCTTTAAGGAACAAATTGTTTTGCCTATGCAATTCTGTGCTGCATGCTAAGCCAGAACTCTTGATTGTAAAGATAGTTTGTTGCCTTCTGAGCCCAATGTCTCTCAGGATGTTGCTGTTCAGGCTATGCCACACCTTTCTCCTCAAGCATCCCAAGCTTCAAGGGTGTCACATGC
The DNA here is from genome assembly GCF_027579735.1 of Bombina bombina. NCBI lineage: Eukaryota > Metazoa > Chordata > Amphibia > Anura > Bombinatoridae > Bombina > Bombina bombina. Next base: position 776,474,321 of record NC_069501.1, on the reverse strand, counting down.
AGTGCCCTGCAGTTCCTCTCAGCCTCCTGGAGGTGTATATTTGCCTGTTGATTTTTCTGCACAGATATCTTCTTCGGTATCTGCAGCATTATCTGCTTTTCCTGTATTGGGAAAACGCAAGAGGAAAACTAAACATTTGTCAGATAGTGAGGTGTCTTTTTCAGCTGCTGCTATGCAGGTTGACCTTCCTCATAACCCTAAGGGGGACGTTACCTCAGTAGCTTCTGAGGGTGAAATTTCAGATTCTGACAGTGTAAATCCTTTGTCTGAGGTTGAAGAAGTAAACTACAGGTTTAAACTTGAACATCTTCATGTATTGTTAAAGGAGGTATTGGCTACTCTGGACGACTCCGACTGTCCTGTCGTGGTTAACCCTAAAAATAGTAAGTAAGCTTAAAAATGTTTATGATGTTCCTTCTTCAGTGGAAGTATTTCCTGTTCCGGACCGTGTGACAGAGATTATATAACATGAATGGGAGAAGCCAGGGATACCTTTCTCCCCGTTTTCAGTCTTTAAAAAGATGCTTCCTGTTGCTGACTCCTTTAAGGATTCATCATGCACAGTGCCTAAAGTAGAAAGGGCTATTTCTTCTTTGGCTAAAAGAACTACGATTCCTATAGAGGATAGTTGCTCTTTTAAGGATCCAATGGACAAGAAGCTGGAGGCTTATTTGAAAAAGATGTATGTTCATCAGGGTCCTCAATGGCAACCTGCAGTTTGTATTGCCACAGTAACTAGTGCAGCATCTTATTAGTGCAATGCCTTGTCTGAGTCTATTTTAGAAGATACTCTGTTGGAGGAAATTCAGGATAGGATTAAGGCTCTTAAACTAGCCAATTCCTTTATTTCTGATGCTAATATGCAAGTTATTAAATTAGGGGACAAGATGTCTGGTTTCTATGTTTTGGCCCTCAGGGCATTGTGGCTAAAATCATGGTCCACTGATGTTACCTCCAAGACTAAGCTTTTGGCCCTTCCTAACAATGGTAAGACTTTGTTTGGACCTGATCTGCCAGAAATAATTTCTGATATTGCGGGTTAAAAAGGATCTGTTCTACCGCAAGATAAGAAGAACTAATTTAAGGGACATCAAAATAAGTTTTGTTCCTTTCGTAAATTCAGAGTTCAAAAGTCTTCATTTTTTGCTTCCAAGCAGGAGCAATCTAAGTCTTCTTGGAGACCTAGTCAGTCTTGGAACAAGGGTGAAGCAATCACAGCTGATTCTAAGTCAGCATGAAGGGTCAGCCCCGGTCTTGGATTGGATCAAGTGGGGGGCAGACTTTCCCTATTTTGTCAGGTGTGGTTATGAGATGTCCCAGATCCTTGGGCTGTGGCATAGTACATGATAGAATTCAAATCCTTCCCTCCCAGAGTCAGATTTTTCCTCTCACGATTATCTGCAGATTAGGTAAAAATAGAGGCATTCTTGAATTGTGTTCAGGTGTTTTTTTCTCTGAGAGTGATTGTTCCAGTTTCAGTAGAGGGACAGGGTCTAGGATTCTATTCAAATCTATTTGTGGTTCCCAAAAAAGTGGGAACTTTTTGACCCATCTTAGACCTCATTTTTCTCAGGGTGCCGTCCTTCAAAATGGAGACCATTCGGTCCATTCTTCCTTTTGTACAAAAGGGTCAGTTCATGACAACTATAGACTTGAAGGACGCATAGCTTCATGTTGCCATTCACAGGGATAATCACAAATTCCTGAGATTCACTTTTCTAGACAAACACTTTCAGTTTGTGGCTCTTCCGATTAGCCTTACCACAGCTCCCAGAATTTTTTTAAAGGTTCTGGGGGTCTCTTGGCAGCGATCAGGTCTCAGGAAATTGCAGTAGCGCCATATTTGGACGATATATTGTCTGCCATCCACATTCCTGGAGTGGACAACTGGGAAGTGGATTTCCTGAGCAGACAGAATTTTCATCCCTGGGGGTGGGCTCTCCAACCGGAGGTGTTCTCCAGGTTAACCCTCAAATGGGAGATGCCGGAGTTGGATCTGATGGCATCTCTGCAGAATGCCAAGCTTCCAAGGTACGGTTCAAGGTCAAGAGATCCGCAGGCAGCTCTGCTTGATTCTCTGGCAGTTCCTTGGGTGTTCGGTGTAGCATACCTGTTTCCTCCATTTGCTCTCAAGTCATTGCTCGTATCAAACAGGAGAGAGCATCAGTAATTCTAATAGCTCCTGCATGGCCTTGACAATTCTGGTATGCAAACCTAGTTATGATGTCATATCTTCTTGGAGGTTACCTCTGAGGAAGGACCTTCAAATTTAGGGTCCATTCCTCCATCCAAATCTTGTTTCTCTGAAGTTGACTGCTTGGAGATTGAACGCCTCTCCAAGAGGGTCTGTTCATGACGACTATAGACTTGAAGGACGCATATCTTCATGTTCCCACAGCTCCCAGAATTTTATTGCAGGTTTTGGGGGCTCTCTTGGCAGTGATCAGGTCTTGGGGAATTGCAGTGGCACCAAACTTGGATGATATATTGTTTCAGGCATAATCTTTTAAGCAAGCAAACTTTCATACAGAGATCTTGTTGTCTTTTCTACGTTTCCATGGATGGAAAGTGAATCTGGGGAAGAGTTCCCTTGTTCCAGCTACAAGGGTGGCGTTCTTAGGGATTATAATAGATTCCCTATCTATGAAGATGTTTCTGATGGAGGACAGAAAATCTATTTTTTTTCCTTTTGCCTCTCACTTCAGTCTACTGTTCGGCCATCAGTAGCTCAATGTATGGAGGTAATTAGTCTGATGGTCACTTCCATGGATATCATTCCCTTTGCTCGATTCCATTTGAGAGCTCTGCAGTTATCTATGCTCAGACAATGGAATGGAAACCATTCAGATCTGTCTGAGAGGATACATCTAGATCAGTCAACAAGAGACTCTCTTCCGTGGTGGTTTTCTAAGGAACATCTGTCTCAGGGCACATATTTTCGGAGACCTTCTTGGTTTATTGTGACCATGAACGCCAGTCTGCTGGGCTGGGGAGCAGTCTGGGATTCGATGAAAGTGCAGGGGCTATGGACTCTGGAGGAGTCTGCTCTCCCCATAAACATTTTGGAGTTGAGAGCTATTTAAAATGCTTTGATGGCTTGGCCTCAGCTGTCCTTATCCCGGTTTATCAGATTCCAGTCGGACAACATCATCTCAGTGGCTTACATCAACCACCAGGGAGGAACCCAGAGTTCCTTAGCCATGAAAGAGGAAGCACGGATTATTCAGTGGGCAGAAGCTCACAATTGTTGTCTGTCTGACATCCACATTCCCGGAGTGAACAACTGGGAAGCGGATTTACTGAGCAGACAGAATTTTTCATCCCGGGAAGTGGGCTCTCCAACCAAGAGGTGTTCTCCAGGTTAAACCTTAAATGGGAGATGCAGGAGTTGGATCTGATGGCATTTCGGCAGAATGCCAAGCTTCCAAGGTACGGTTCAAGGTTAAGAGATCCGCAGGCAGCTCTAATAGATTCTCTGGCAGTTCCTTGGGTGTTTGGTCTAGCATACCTGTTTCCTCCATTTGCACTCCTTCCATGAGTCATTGCTCGTATCAAACAGAAGAGAGGGTCAGTAATTCTAATAGCTACTGCATGGCCTCGCTGGATATGGTATGCAGACCTAGTGATGATGTCATCTTTACCTCCTTGGAGCTTACCTCTGAGGAAGGACCTTCTAATTTAGGGTCCATTCCTCCATCCAAATCTTGTTTCTCTGAAGCTGACTGCTTGGAGATTGAAAGCTTAGTTCTGTCTAAGCGTGGGTTTTCTTACTCAGTCATTAAGACTATGATTCAAGCTTGCAAGCCTGTTACTCGAAAGATTTACCATAAGGTATGGCGTAAAAACCTGTGATATCCCTTTAAGACTTTCTGACTATCAGCACTTCCTCCTATTTAAGGAAGTGCTTTTCCATTACTCAGTGCCTGAAAATTAAAGTGGATTCTCTCATCCTGTGCTACTGCTCTTTCCAAGCAGTTTACTTTTCCCTTTCAGGTCATAAGTATTTTATTTTTTGAAGGCTGTTTGTATCTCAAAGTTTGCTGCACTTCTTTCCTGATTCTTTTGGACTGATACTTCTAATCGTATCCCTACGCTACCGGAACTCTATCACACGCGGCTGAAGCCGCACTCACACAAGCTGCTACCGGAACGCCGCTCTCTACTAATCTCCGGTTTAGCACTTACTCTGCTGTTATTACCGCTCTCCACGCTACACCATCGCTCCTGGGAAAATCTGGTCTTGTCACCACGCTGGTTTGGGTATCGTATTGTATACAAATCATAAGGTTTCCAAAAATAACGCTAAGTGTTTTTACTTACCTGAGGTGTATTACACTGAATTAACCTTCTCCTTGCTGGTCAATATTGTGTGTGTGCTGGAACTTTGTATATATATTTTAGAGTGTTTGTGTGAGTGCGTGAAACATAAGGAAAGATATTTTACCATTACTTTATCTAGAGTTGAACTCTATCACTTCATTTCTTATCCTGAATATAAAGGATTTTTTCTCAATTTTTCTTTTTTGACAATATTAATGAATCATTGCTTATATAATAGAGACTTAATAAGTATCTCTCATAAGATTTATTATTATCATTCATAGAGGTTTAATCCATACTTTTCATTTCAATTAATAAAAGTAAATGCTCACCCTGAACATGCTAGTAGAACAAGTTATATTTACTAGCTGTTTACAAGAATAGAGCTACATTCCATTTATTTTATTTTTTATTAAATTTTCTCTGAAGTTTGGTGAGACAAAATTATCACAGAATTTTCAGGCCACAAAAATAAAGTTTATTTTTTTTTATTATTTGGAAGATGGATCCAAATGAAATTAAAAATGAATTTTCTAATATTCATCAAAAACTAGAATATCTTGCTAGAGCCTTAACAGAGGTACAAACTGAAAATAAAGCTCTCAAAACCTTAATAAAAGATTGTATGTCAGGGAAAGAAGCAGGAATTGCTGAACCTCACATACAATACCCACAACCCTTCTCTGGCAAGCGCAGCGATTTCAGGGATTTTAAAAGTGCATGCAAACTTCTTTTTTCACTTAGACCTAAAACATACCATAGTGAAAGGATAAAGGTCTGTACCACTATTTCCTTCCTCCAGGGGGAGCCACGCTCCTGGGCCAATAGATTCTTTGAAAGTGAACATCCAATATTAGATTCGCTTGAAGAATTTTTTTTAGCTATGACTGCCTTGTATGAGGATTCCCACACTCAAATAACAGCTGAAAATAAATTAAGATCTATGAGACAGGGGAAAAGAAACATTGAAGAATATATTACTGAATTTCAAATGTGGATAGATGACTCTCAATGGAACGAGATCAGCTTAAAGAACCAATTCAGATTGGGTCTCTCTGAATCCCTTAAAGATGGATTGTCACGATTAGAGATGCCTGACACACTGAATGGGTTGATGAAATTAAGCACCACTTTGGACCGAAGGTTACGTGAAAGAAAGGCTGAAAGAGCTTCCTATGAAGTTGTGCCCAGACGTTCCTATCCCTGTTCTACAACCATGGAAAAAGCTGTTTCAAACCAGGTTCCTATGGAGATTGGAACTATAAGGGGTCCTCTAACCCCAGAAGAAAAAACCAGACGCAGATTAGAAAATCTCTGTCTTTATTGTGGACAAAAAGACCACTCCGTCACAAATTGTCCATCTCTATTGAGACAGAAAAAGGGTCAGGGTAGCTTCAATCACAACATTTTTCACATTACCCAAAATCCACATCTCACTCTCACCTTTTCTTTACAGTGGGATCAGAAAAACGTGCGATCTAACGCTTTGATTGATTCTGGGGCATCAGGAAATTTTATAGATATAGCATATGTTAAGCTCAATAAAATTCCAACTGTTGTCAAAACACAACCTGTTTCAGTTAAACTTATTGATGGTTCTATTATACAACAGGGCCCCATTACCCATCAGACAATCCCTTTACTCATAACAACTGACCAAGGACATTCTGAATATATTACTTTTGACCTCATACCTATCTACATGCATACTATTATCTTAGGATTTAGCTGGTTACAAATACATAATCCTCATATTGACTGGTCATCACCACAAGTAAACTTTGACTCTGACTATTGTATAAAAACTTGTTTTCCATATCAGGTAATCTCTACTATAGAACATGAGCTGCCTCAAATTTATCAGGACCTGGCAGAGGTGTTTGACCTCAAGGAGGCAGAAAACCTCCCACCACATAGGGAATTTGACTGTCCCATTGATTTAATACCGGGATCTCAAATACCACATGGAAAGATTTACCCTCTTTCACAAGAAGAATTGGTATATCTAAGATCATATTTAGATGAAAACTTGCGAAAAGGGTTCATCTCACACTCAACATCCCCTGCTGCTGCAGGACTGTTTTTAGTACGCAACAAAGATGGAACAATAAGACCTATTATTGACTACAGGGCATTGAATGAAATAACAATTAAAAATAGGTATCCTCTACCTCTCATACCAGAGTTACTAGAAAGATTAAATGAGGCCACGATCTACTCAAAATTAGATCTAAAGGGCGTTTATAATCTTATTCGCATAAAGGAAGGACACGAATGGAAAACCGCGTTCAGAACCCGTTATGGTCTTTTCCAGTATAACGTAATGCCCTTTGGTCTAAGCAATGCTCCCGCAACCTTCCAACATTTTATCAACGAGATTTTTCATGATCTAATGGATATCTGTGTCATCATATATCTAGATGATATTCTGATTTATTCAAAATCTTCCATAGAACATGAAAAACATGTTAGGTGGGTTCTTACTCGTCTCAAGGAGCATAAGTTATATGCAAAGCTGGAAAAATGTGTTTTCCATGTCTCTAAAATAAAGTTTTTGGGTTATATAATTACCCCAAACAAGATAGAAATGGATCCTGAAAAAGTAGCCGCAATTAAAGACTGGCCTATACCCACTACAGTAAAAGCATTACAGCGATTTATTGGTTTCGCAAACTATTACCGTAAATTTATTAAAAACTTCTCCTCAGTGATAAGACCATTAACACAATTAACTAGTATAAAACATCGCTTTAAGTGGTCTGAACAAGCCCAGAAGACTTTTGATAGTCTTAAGGAAATGTTCACAACAGCTCCAATACTAACACTGCCTACATTTGATCAACAATTCCTGTTGGAAGTTGATGCATCGAGCACAGGCATTGGGGCTATTCTTTCCCAACAAAATAAGGAGACAGGTGAAGTTCATCCCATTGCGTTCTATTCAAGAACTTTGACTTGTGCTGAAGCTAACTATAGTGTTGGAGATAAAGAACCCCTTGCTATTAAGTGTTCACTAGAACAATGGAGACACCTATTAGAAGGATCAGTAATTCCATTTCTTATTTATACTGATCATAAAAACTTAGAATACTTAAAGAAGAATAAGACTTTAACAGCTAGACAAGCAAGGTGGTCACTTTTTCTAGATCGCTTTAACTTTTTAATAACTTATAAACCAGGGAGTCAAAACACAAAGGCAGATGCACTTTCTCGTATTCATGAGTTACTTCCTCATGAACAACCTAACTTCACTATCCCTCCAGAAAAGATAATAGGTACCTTAACACCCTTAGAAGAAGAGATTTACACTGCTCTAAAACATGATTCAATACCACTACAGAATTGTTCAAAAGATCCTACTACAGGTCTATTTTATCATGAGGAAAAGTTATACGTACCTGAGAAAATAAGATCTTCCATTCTCACACACACCCATGATGACACCATATCTGGTCACCCAGGGATACAGAAAACCATTGAACTTACCCGTCATAAGTTTTGGTGGCCAGGGATGAATAAATATATTTATGATTACGTCTCTAGGTGTGAGAATTGCGCTAGAAATAAAATTGAACATAAAAAACCCATAGGGTTACTCAGACCTCTGCCCATTCCAGATAAACCATGGAGTACTATTGCCATGGATTTTATAGTGGAGTTACCTGCATCACAACAATATAACACTATCATGGTAGTAGTCGACCATTTAACAAGACTGGCTCATTTTATTCCACTCAAGGGATTACCAACTGCCATGACTACAGCTAAAGTATTTCTTGATCAGGTTGTAAGACTACACGGTTTACCCTCTAATATTATTACTGATAGGGGTACCCAATTCACCTCTTCCTTCTGGAGATCTTTGTGTAAGCTACTGAAAATTGATCATCGCTACACTACTGCTTTCCATCCACAGACAAATGGGTTGACAGAAAGACTGAACCAGACCATTGAACACTTTTTACGTTGTTATATTTCACATTTGCAAGATGACTGGCTAATTTACCTCCCTATGGCAGAATTTACTCATAATAATTCATTGTGTTCCTCAACCAAAACATCCCCCTTTTTCGCAACTTATGGGTACCATCCTAACACTATAACCTTGTCCCACAAAACAGTGAATTCCCCTTCAGCTTTAGATTTTTCTTCCAAACTTCAAGATCGATTGAAAGTATTGAAAACACATCTAGCTGAGGCTAAAGAATACCAAAAGAAATACTATGATCGGAAACATTCGATTGGACCTGAATATAAAATAGGTGACTTAGTGTTACTCTCTACTAAAAACCTCAAACTTCAGGTCCCTAGCAAGAAATTGGCTAACCAGTTTCTGGGACCTTACCCTGTAGAGCAGATAATAAATCCCAATGTGGTCAAGCTCACATTACCCAAGGATAACAAGTTTCATCCCACCTTCCATATTTCATTATTGAAACCTTTTCATTCAATGACACGCACGGCAGTTGATCTTCCGCCTCCTATCTCAGTGGATCTTCAAGAGGAATTTGAAGTTGAATCAATACTGGATTCTAGGATTCGACGACAAAGATTGGAATATCTCATCAGATGGAAGGGTTATGGTCCAGAGGATGATTCCTGGCATCTTCATTCAGAAGTTCATGCCCCTCGTCTGGTGAAGTCATTTCATCATCGTTACCCCCTTAAACCTGGTCTGGAATCCCCGGGGGTGATTCCCTGAGAAGAGGGGGATGTGATATCCCTTTAAGACTTTCTGACTATCAGCACTTCCTCCTATTTAAGGAAGTGCTTTTCCATTACTCAGTGCCTGAAAATTAAAGTGGATTCTCTCATCCTGTGCTACTGCTCTTTCCAAGCAGTTTACTTTTCCCTTTCAGGTCATAAGTATTTTATTTTTTGAAGGCTGTTTGTATCTCAAAGTTTGCTGCACTTCTTTCCTGATTCTTTTGGACTGATACTTCTAATCGTATCCCTACGCTACCGGAACTCTATCACACGCGGCTGAAGCCGCACTCACACAAGCTGCTACCGGAACGCTGCTCTCTACTAATCTCCGGTTTAGCACTTACTCTGCTGTTATTACCGCTCTCCACGCTACACCATCGCTCCTGGGAAAATCTGGTCTTGTCACCACGCTGGTTTGGGTATCGTATTGTATACAAATCATAAGGTTTCCAAAAATAACGCTAAGTGTTTTTACTTACCTGAGGTGTTTTACACTGAATTAACCTTCTCCTTGCTGGTCAATATTGCGTGTGTGCTGGAACTTTGTATATATATTTTAGAGTGTTTGTGTGAGTGCGTGAAACATAAGGAAAGATATTTTACCATTACTTTATCTAGAGTTGAACTCTATCACTTCATTTCTTATCCTGAATATAAAGGATTTTTTCTCAATTTTTCTTTTTTGACAATATTAATGAATCATTGCTTATATAATAGAGACTTAATAAGTATCTCTCATAAGATTTATTATTATCATTCATAGAGGTTTAATCCATACTTTTCATTTCAATTACTAAAAGTAAATGCTCACCTTGAACATGCTAGTAGAACAAGTTATATTTACTAGCTGTTTACAAGAATAGAGCTACATTCCATTTATTTTATTTTTTATTAAATTTTCTCTGAAGTTTGGTGAGACAAAATTATCACAAAACCTTTATTGGTGTGAATCTAAGGGCTACTCTTGGAGTAGGGTTAGGATTCCTAGAATTTTGTCTTTTCTCCAGGAAGGTTTGGAGAAAGGGTTGTCAGTCAGTTCTCTGAAAGGTCAGATTTCTGCTTTATCTATTCTGTTACATAAGCGTCTGACGGTCAGAATCAGACCTGTGTTTAAGTCTGTTACTCCTTCTTGGAGTCTTAACATTGTTCTTAAAGTTTTGCAGCAGGCTCAGTTTGAGCCTATGCATTCCATAGATATTAAGTTGTTATCTTGGAAGGTTTTGTTTCTTCTTGCCATTTCTTTTGCTTGGAGAGTTTTGGAACTCTCATCTTTACAGTGGGATTCACCTTACCTTATCTTTCATGTGGATAAGGTGGTTTTTCGTACTAGGTTGGGATTTCTCCCTAAAGTGGTTTTGGTTAAAAATATTAATCAGGAAATTGTTGTTCCTTCTCTCTGTCCCAATCCTTCTTCTCATAAGGAGCATCTGTTACACAATTTGGATGTTGTGCCTGCTCTTAAATTCTATTTACTGGCGACTAAGGATTTTCGCCAGTCTTCTGCCCTTTTTATTGGTTTCTCTGGAAAGCGTTAAGGTCAGAAGTCTACTGCTGCTTCTCTTTCTTTTTGGTTGAGAAGTATGATTCATTTTGCTTATGAGACTGCTGGGCAGCAGCCTCCTGGGAGAATAACAGCTCATTCCACGAGGGCTGTCTCCTCTTCTTGGGCTTTCAAAAATGAAGCTTCTGTGGAACAGATTTGCAAGGCTGCAACTTGGTCCTCTCTGCACACTTTTTCCAAATTTTATAAATTTGATACTTTTGCCTCGGCTAAGGCTTCTTTTGGGAGAAAGATTATTCAAGTGGTGGTGCCTTCTGTTTAGGTCTGCCTGTCTTGTTCTCCCTCCCTATTCATTCTGTGTCCTCTAGCTTGGGTATTGGTTCCCACTAGTAATTGAATGACGTTGTGGATTCTCCATATCTTAGGAAAGAAAACAAAATGTATGCTTACCTGATAAATGTCTTTCTTTCTGGATATGGAGAGTCCACGACCCCACCCTTATTTAAGACAGTTATTTTTTTACTAAACCTCAGGCACCTCTACGCCTTTGTGTTATTCCTTTTTCCATTTCCATTTGGTTGAATGACTGGGGATTATGGGTAGGGGAGTGATACTTAACAGCCTTGCTGTGGTGCTCTTTGCCTCCTCCTGCTGGCCAGGAGTGATATTTCCAATAGTAATTGAATGACGTCATGGACTCTCCATATCCGGAAAGAAAGAAATTTATTAGGTAAGCTTAAATTTTGTTTTTTGACCTAGCATACTGTACAAGGTCTTCAATAGTACTGTATATTATGCTGTGGAATTTTTTGAATCTGTTGGCGTTCTACAAATAACTGATAATAATAATAATATTTCCATATATTTGCCTTTTACTGTATTTACTTCGACCCATGTCTTCAATTTGCCAATACCTACTTCTTTTGTTCTTTTTTTTAACTCTACACATTCTCATCTCAAGGACTTCTCTGTAACTTATTCTGCTTCTCTCAAGACTTGCCAAAATGTCTTTTTTAAAACACTTCAATTCAGAGTTACAAACAGTCTACACTAACCTTTAAGATGTAATATTACCTTCTTCTTCTGACCATCATCTTTATACATAATTACTTAACGTGGCAACTCACAGGCAGGGACATCTACCCTTCATTATTTATGTGTTTGTGACACTTTAGAGTAAATGCTAATTAAAATAACAACAATCATATTAATACTATTACTACTACTAATAATAATAATAATTATTATTATTATTATTATTATTATTATTATTAATTATTATTATTATTATTATTATTATTGTTAATTTGAATAATAATAATAAAAATAAAGCCACAAGACATCAAATACATTTTTCCACTTATTTGTTCATACATTGCTTTGTTTAAGAGGACTACTCATCAATCTCTTTTCCGAAGAATGCAATGAATAATGAAAACATTCATATGAAAATGAATGCACATCTAATTAAAACTCCTTTATTGTTAAGAAAAACTGAACATCTGATCTTAGGTAGAAACTTTTAAAAAGAAGGCTGTGCCAATATACTAGTTATTTCCTACTTTCTTTAGAAACTAGTACAAAGTGGTATACAATTGAACATTCTCATTTGGCTATATATAGTCCTCTATTGACATTAGCTCCCAATCTTTTATATAGCCCCAGATACATGTTAGATGTGAAAGACCTTTCTTTTTGTCAAGTCAAACTATCCATACATACCATAAATACTGAAAAGGTTATGTTTCAAATATTTTTTATTCTTTGCAAAGATATGTTTATCTCCTACCAGGGCCAGATTACAAGTGGCATGTTAACAGTTATATGTGAACAATAAGGGATTTATTGCGGCTATTTGCACTATCAGT